>NW_020447974.1:5338263-5584102 GCF_003343035.1 Apteryx rowi
GCCTGCTGAGTCGCAAGGTGGGTGCGGGCCGCCGCCAGGAAGAGCGGGCCTGGGGGCGGGCGGCGGAGCCGGGCCCGGGCCCGCCCGTGACGGGGGAAGCCCGCCGTGGCCTTCCCGGCCCGGCCCGGGGGGGTCCGCGGTGATTCACGGCGCCGCCCGCGTCCCCCCGGGGCCGGGGCCGGGGCCGGGGCAGCACCGCCTTCCCCGCCCGAAAGGCGCCATAACGCGCGGCGGCGGCGGCGCTTGTAGGTGACGCGGCGGGGAGTTGAGGCCCCGCTGCAGCGGGCGCGGGTTTCCTGCGAGCAGCTGCGGGCGCTTCGCTCGCGCCGTAGAGCGGAGCGTGTGCTCGCGGCTTTGTGAGAACGGGAGGCGAGCTTCGTCGCAAAGCCCAACGCCGTGGGGTTTCCCGTGCTTTCATGGTGGCTGCTTTTCTTATTTTTTTTTCTTTTCCACGTAGGTCTGGCTTTATAGCCGGTTCCTAGCAGTGCACGTAGAAATTCAGCAGCTGCCGCCTCCTGGCCTTTTGCCTGGCCGCCTGTCGCCCCTCGCGGGTCTCAGTGCGTTTCCTCCGCGCACTTCTAGTTCTGATGGTATTTTTGGACTTTAAAACATACCACACAGGGTCTAGCGGAGTGGTGTCCTAGCATAGCGTGATAGTTGTGTGTACTTTTGAAACATCCTGTTCGTATTTGGATTACCAGGTGGTTACACTGATGTATTTCATCCTTTTGCTAAGCACAAATTTTATTTTACAGCCACTGCATGTAATAGAACACCGTCTTCCTTTCTTGCTGCGCCAGTGGGTACTTCTAGATGATCTACATTTATATTACTGCTTTCCTGCCAAAGGATCGCAGATCATTTTATAGACTTCATTTAATACTAATGTGCAGCCACTTCAGGAATGGGACATGGCAGCATAGAAACTTTAGGTAAAAGGAGGTTTAAATGACTCACATAGGCTTTTTTTCCATTGGGAATGCTGTTTTGTTTTTTTACAAGGTCTTAACCATAAAGAAAATGCATTTTTTAGTAATCTCACATCTTAGACTTAATATATTGTAACTCATCCTCTTCAAAATGCAGAGGGAGTCCTTTGCCAATTTTATAAGTGCCCAACCCATGTAAAAATTTTAGGAACCCTCAGCTTTTGTTTAACTGCAGCTGATAAGCTCAGCAACAGAGCAGTCATTTTTGGCGATGGAAGCGTCCTAAAAGATAATATTTTTGTCTTCCTTAAAAGAAGACATTGGGGAAATATATAAATTTATATTATTGTGTAATAATTATCTGGCACAAGCTGAGAATCCTGGAATTCCTTTAGACTTTTTCTTTAGTGGCATTGCACACCTGTAAGCTTCCTTATGGGAAGGTAATATAGCAGACATCAAGATATTTTTGAAAAATTGAGAAAATGCTTTGAACAATATGAAACTGAAAATGTAGCTTTACGAGACATATCAGTAATTGCAACCAATAAAAGCAACTGGGTTATTTTATAGCACCTAAACAATATCTTTACCAGTAAAATCTCATCTTGAAATGATCTTTAAATTCAAACTGAAAGAGCTTCGCTGGCCTATCCACTAGTATTTAATTAGCTTCTGGATGACTATGCTTTCTTAATGTTTATGTTCATGATTAAAGTCATGCTGTTTGCATGCTCTGATTCTGCCATAATAGCTGTCAGCTGGTGAACAGAGGGCAGATAATTTTTGCAAGTGTGGAAAATTTTTTACTCTTCTCAGAAACTTAGCAGCTTCATGTTCACATTTCTGAAAACATCTGAAATTGTGTCTTCCTGGTAGCTTGTGGTTTTACATCTTCAACCTCAGTTTCTTCTATGCTGCATAATCAATGCGTTRCTGGACATGTCAGAACAGGTTTGACCTGTGTGGTGCCCACAGCCACCCACAGTAACACCTTGAAAGAGGGGAATTTTGTATCTCAGTTTCTCTCTCTTCCAACCCCCTGAAAAGGTTCATCTCTGGCTGCCCTCAATGGCATGAGTCACAGGTATTATATAGACTCTGTAATTTGCTGAAATAGTTAGTTCTTTTAAACAAAAGCTACCATGGAAATTCTGTTGCTTAAGAATTTATTCACTTAGTTGCAATACTCTGTGTGTAATGCTGCACAAATTACAAAAGGAGGTAAAATCTACTTTTGAATTGTTACACACTTTTTTGGCCAACCAACACACTAYCCTAATTTGGTCTAGAGTGTTTCATTATATTTTGCCTTACAAAAATATATCCGTCTTCTGAATATTTTACCTGGGCTTTTAACTGCTCTGCTGGAAAGAAAGAAAAAAATGGATGAGAGCCATTTCTAAACTCAGATTTGGGCAGGTATCTCTCAAAACAGGGAAAGGGGCAAGGGTTAATGCTCAGCAGAGTAGTTACCCTCTAGTTATGCAAACACAGAACAGAGGATTTGGTGTTCTCTTTTTCCACAGATAAGCACAGCTTCTCAATTGTCTGCTGTTTTTAACGTTTTTTTTTTTGTACGCGTATAAAATAAGCATAACTTACATTTAAGTCTGTTTTGTCCTGATGTAAGTAGGTGTAAGGTACTGGGGAATGAGAAGACAAGTCTTAAAAATCCTCCTCGACATTTTACTTTGGAATTTAATCTGGAATCGTGCAGAGACATAGTGGGGTATGAATCTGTTTATACTTTTTCACCATGTAAGCATTTTTTGTTTTCCATCCTACATCAAAGTCTCTCATAAGTCCAGCCTAGAGAACCTCATGAAAGTCAAAAAATGGCAAAGCCATTCAGGTTCTGAAAAATGTGCAGTAATAAGATCACCTATTAGAACCAGGTGATGTTTGAAGTCCTATATCTAAACTTGCTGTATGGAGGGCATTTCAGGTTTAAAAAAATTTTAAAAGAAAGAGGGGCCTGATCCTGCAAGACTTCGAGCTCTGCAGTTGTCAACTCTGAGGCTAATTTTCTTTTGAGTTCCTGTTGTTGGTGCACTTCTGCCTAGGCCCAGATGTGAGAAGCAGCATGCAAAAGAGAGAAGAAAAAAAGGAATGCAAAGACCTTATCTTTTCTATAAGCTAGCAGTTCTGACTTGCTTTACCTTTCTGCAAGGATGTTGGGCTTTTGAGAGTATTTGCACTATATGGCACAAATGTTTAAAGGATCAGTAGACTGTCCTCAAAATTGTTTTTTGCTGGCCCAAGCCTATGTTAGGCTCTTTTGTCCACTGGGTGCAAAAATTTACCTATTTTGATTTTGTTGATGGTAGAAATGTTGGAGTAGGAAACAAAATCAGCTTATTCTCTTTATGATATATGGTAGTTTGTATCTCTGCTCTTTTAAATAGATATTTTGTTCCGGTTGTCTTTTTAATTAAAATAATCTAAATTAATCTTTCTGTAAACTCTTCATAAACTGATTGCAGTAATTTCCCCTATAGGTGATTGTCCATTCCAAGTACCAGGAATCCCAAAGAATTGCAATCTTTCTGAGCATGCCAGATGAAATCCAGACAGAAGAAATCATTAAGGACATTTTTAAGCAAGGCAAAGAGTGTTTCATCCCACGTTACAAGCCTCACAGCAATCACATGGACATGCTAAAGTTATCATCAGCTGAAGACATTTCTTCACTTCCTTTGACATCCTGGAATATTCATCAACCTAGTGATGACGACAATGTAAGAGAGGAAGCTCTTTCTGGTGGTGAGTATTTTCTTCCTACATCTTGGTGTTGAGCAGGAGTAGCCTGGAGGTCAGTAGGATCTGATAGCAAGAATGAAATGCTAGGCTTTGGTCTTACATTTTGTGGTAGAGCTGCTTAAGTTGATGGAATCAGACACTTCTTTCCCTTGCTTGTTTTTCCCTCCGCTGTGCCACCCTCTGTGATGTGCCAGCAGAGCTGTTTGTGCAGGGAACCAGACTTGCACAATTGATCCCGCAGGAAAAAAAAAAAGATAAATCGGTTCCCTGATCCAGTTCCATGGACAACCTTGATGCAATCTTGGCAAGCATAGCGTAGAGGTGCATGTGAAGGAGGGAATGGGTTGCAAGGGGTTATTGGGCTGCCTTTGAGAGTCATCGGGACTCACAGCTTTAGCATGTGCTCTGAGAACTTTAGTTTCCACTGGAATATATAGAATATTCCCTGGAATATATAGGACTTTTTGGGTGATGTCTATAGGCTAACATGAGAATTTTCRGAAATCTTTGGTCCTGCAAATTGTACTGCATGGATGAATCATAATGTCGATATGGAGCCTAACCATGCAGAACAGCTCTCAGTCCAGAGACCTTAGACTGAAAATAAAAGGACTTTCTTGTAGGCTTGGATGAATATTGCAAAGTCTTTCCATCATTATTCTCTCACATTTTTATTTTGATCTTACAATGCCAGCTCAGACGTTGGATTCTTCATACGGTTGAAAAGTTAAGAGCACATTTAAGTCTAACTAGTGGCATATTCATTTTGGTCCAAAGTAGCCTCTCTCTTTCTTAACCTAAAATTCCCCAATTTCTACAAAACTGTAAACAGATTTATTTTTTCTGTATTTGCATTAATTAGTTTAATGGGTTTTGTAAAAATTCTAACATCTTCCTAAAATATCTGCAGACATGTTTAATGATATTAATGGAAAACTCATGTTGAATTCATGTTTGAAACCTCAGTCTTGGAAAATTTCTCTGGATGGAAACTTCCCATGCAAACAGGTTCCACACATTGCACAGAATTATTAGCTTTTTAAGCTGGGTACAGGAACATAGAGTTTATGTGAATCTGTTTGATTGAACTGGGTTTTGTATTTGCTTTGGGATGCCAGTATGCTTCCCAGAACACTGCCCTTAAGACAATTAGTGCTGGGAGCGTTAACCCTAGTATTAGGTCTTCATTTATCAGCATTTTCACTGTGTTTTGTTTCTTTTTTGTTGATTTTTTTTTCTCTTTCTTAATTCAGAATCCTCTCTGTGTTCACATTTTAGCTGGCAAGGGATTTTACAGCTTCATAYAGTCATC
Organism: Apteryx rowi; assembly: GCF_003343035.1. NCBI lineage: Eukaryota > Metazoa > Chordata > Aves > Apterygiformes > Apterygidae > Apteryx > Apteryx rowi. Next base: position 5,343,268 of record NW_020447974.1, read on the forward strand.
ATCTTTATATTTATTGTTTAGCACTGCTACTTGTTTTTCTTCTTTTTGTCAAAAATTGTGTGTATCAGTGGGATTTGGGGGCTTTTGAAGGTGACCCTTTAAATGCCAGGTGTGACCCTTAACTGCTAGGTATGGTGGGAAGAGCAACAACCTGGTGTAGAGTACACTGAGATGTACCTTTGGGGATGGCCCAGATGCCAGGCTGTGAAAATGGGGAAGGTAGACCAAGCTTTGGTACCTGGCAAGTCCTGGGGCTCCCGTTTTGTTCTCTGCACCAGGGTACGGTTACGGGCAGAGAGCAATGCCAAGAGAGCTACAGCAATCCTCGTGAAAAAGGCTGCTGACTGCAGTGAGCTAGATCACGGGAAGAGTTATAGGAAACATTTCATGTAGCTCCCATGTCTCATGTTTTGAGGAATGTAGAAGGATGAGAGTACACTTGCTCAACATTTCTTGTGTTCCTTTGCTTTGCTTTAACTTTTCAGCTGGTATCTTGTTTTCCTGACCAGGTGTTGTAACAACTGGTGTATGTGCATTTCAGACTTGTCCTGCCTGAAGCTTGATTTCAGTTTATTTGTACTCAGTAACTCAGGAATAATTCTGTTTGGATTGAAAGTCAGACCTTGGTCCTTTTTCCCTGAACAGTTTTTGAAGATTAGAGAGTAAGTTTCGAGTTTTTGCACTATTGCATAATCAAACAGAACAAAAAAAMCCAGATTTTCCCCATAGAAACACACACTGCATTTTGATATCTTTTCAAAATACTTTTGCTATATTTTTTGTGTCAGTTATCATATTTTTTGAACTTTGGTACGCTTGCTGGAATGCAGATCTTGCTACTACATCCATCCTCCGTTGTTGGAATTATGCACGTATGAAACATTTATCTCTGTGATGTTATCAAATACTATGGTGATCTGAGGCATTTACATCGTTATAAGGAGATAACATGGTGTTATATTAGTAATGTTCCCATTGCTTGCATAAGTTGCTATGTAATTTCCAAGAAATACCCTGCAGGTACATAAATAAGTCATGTCACTACTGAGTGTATTCATTTTACATGACAAAAAGCTTAGATTCAGACTGTCCTTAAAACTTCTTTCTTTTTTCCTGGCGTGATTGTTGTGAATAGCTCAAATATAAGACTAGGTATAATTTGCGCATCAAGTATCCCAGTCTTTGGTGGTACTCACAGGTTGTGCGCAGTAGATAGGAACCCCTCCGTTTGGAGATAGTCCTTTTCTGTTGAATCAGGATTTAGCCCTGTTCATCTGGGCAGTGCACCGCATTATGAATTGTTGGCATGAGCAAAGATCACTGCCGTTTCTGTGGTAGGAGGTTTGTCATCTTCTTTATCACGCACAAGTGACATTATTTTTAATATGAAATGTTGCTTTCTGTAGGCTAAATTGACACAGCAGCAGAAAGGACACGGGCAGAAATTAATTTTTTGGGGCAGGTAGGAGTGTATATAATTGCATGACTTGGTTAATTTCCAGTTGCCCCTGCTGAAAGACACAACTTCTGGAGCAAGCCCCTGGTATATTTTCTTAATAAGTACCAATTCACATGTTTATATCTTTGGCCATCAGAAGTATAATGCACACTCATAGAGTTTCTTGCCCAAGGTAATACTTTTGATGACAGTTCTGGCTGGTTGCAGTAAATGTTTTACTGGAGTGTAGACACCTTGCACAACTTTTGAAGGGCTAAATCAGATAAAACTGCACTCCTTGTTTGCTTTTTATCACAACTCCTACAGAAGTTTAAAGGACACTTCCCCAGCAGCTCTAATTTCAATGTGGTTTAGGGAGGCGGTGTGATTCAGCGGGTTGGACATGGGTTTCCTCGTCTGTAATGTTATTTATTGTTATATAAACCTGCTCTGAGAGCTATGGATGGAAAACTAAGTTTTTCCTGAAAAAAAAAGATATTATTTGTAATAGGATTTGAAAAACTAATTGAGTCTCATATCTCCATATGATAAAATTCTTGGAAGTGGATTCTTTGAAGGGAGGCAGGTGGCAAACTTTGAACCGAGAGATCTCAGCTGGAAATCTTGGACCCAAGTGTGTCACTTAAATGGTCATGACCAAATTATAGCCTGGTAGTTGAGGATATATAATAAATTGCAGACAACTTTTAAAACATTCATCTGGGTAATGGGGAAAGGGTTTAAAAGGATTTTTAGGTATTTGTTTTTGGCCAAAAAATAAAGGGGCATTAGAATTGTGGCTCTGAATCTGCTTACTCTAATGTGTTGTAACTCTCCTAAGAAATGCAAGAAATAGGGTAAGGTGTACAAACGTAATTCAGCCTCTTCGTCTGTATATTTTGGCCCAGTCCCTAAATGCATTACCATATATTCAGAGCGCATTGACTCTGGGCTCATTTGGTGTGAAAGCTGAACACTGCTGTTGTTAATGAATGCTACTAATGAGTATGCGTTTGGTCATTTGTTTTCTCCCTGTTGTTCAAGTTACAGCTTCAGGCCTTTTTTGCCGTGCATTATCTTCACATGCAGACAGAGGTTTTCATTTCCATGTGGGCTCTTTATTGCTATAGCATTCAGTGACTTAAAAATATTAACTGGTATCTGCTGATAGAGGAACGGTGGAGGCTCACAGTCTTGGATTCCAGCCTAGGCGGTGGGGAGGAGCAGCCCCTAGTGAACATAGACTCTTTTGCTTGTTTTTCCAAACATTACCACCTCTTTTCTGTTCCCTCCAAAATGATCATTCCCCAGTCTTCTCTCACCCTTGGGCTAGGCCCCCTTTTCTCAGTTTTAATTTTTCTTGCCTACACAGTGCCAGTCTCTTCCTGCTCCTTGCCCAACCTGTCTGAATCTCCCTCTCCAAGTGACCTTCTTTGGCCTTTCTGACCATATTCCTCACTTCCTCTTGCTCTCAATCCTAGGTTGTCATTTCACGGGCAGCTGGCCAACATAAATAGCTTGTCACCGCCAGAAGGGAGGAAATAGCGTGCTTTCTCTTCTTTCCCTTGTCTGGTTCCAGACATACAAGATTGCTTGTCCAAATTTACTCACTTCCTTCCCCACTGTTCTGGCTGTTTTCTCTTTTTCGTTGGCTCAGAAAACTTCCTCTTCTCCTAAATAGTGGTTCTTGTACTAAGCAGTACGAAAGAGATTCTCAAGCGYAGTTTCATGATTGTTGCTTTTGGGTGCTGCCTGATTAAATAGACCTCTCCCTCTCCCCCTCTCCTCCTCTGCTTTCCTTCTCTTTGTTCCCACCCCTCATCTCTTGTGCCAGGAAATTGTCATGCAGCCACATGATGTATTCCACTGGGAAAGTCATCTTGGTCAGAAATGACCCACCACCGCAACCAAGAGGCTATTCTTATCTCAGATGGGGCCACCGCCACACACATTTGGACTGATGCAACTGAAGGGTTGGTAGAAAGCTGGTGAAGAGGAGTTGTGTAAACCAGTGACATGCAAAGGAAATGTTAGTGAAGCCTCAGTCCTCATGTTTCCTTCCATGTTTCAGTTCCCAGTCTGGTCCCAGTCAGAGCAGCTAGGAGCAACCACTGAAATGAAGGTCCTTCTCAGCCCTTGCAGTTTGGAGTGTGGTCGGCAGCAGGACCTCAGCCTACAGCTCCAGGGGCACCGTCTTTGCAACAATATTGGCTTAAGGAATTTTCCTTCCTTGTGTTTCCAGCATCTTCCTGCCCCCTGCCTCTCTGCTGTAAACTGGATCAGTGAACTGTTCTGGATGGAAAATGTTTTCCTACTCTCTTCTATCCTCTCTGCCTTTTTTGCTGGGGATTTTTTTTAACCCAGATCAGCAAATCAATCTGGTTTACCATGCAGCCATGTCTGTGCAATATGTGTGGGGTGGGAATGAGTAGCCACGATGGGGAAACAGCACTGATTCCCGGAGAGAGCTGCGGGGCCAGGCCTCTGGGACTCCAGCAGTGCTACAGAGAGTGTGACGTCTTCGGGGAGACCCAGCACTAGCCCTGAGCTCGTCTTTCATGAGCCCCTGCAAATGGCAGGTTTTCAAGCATTTTATAAGCCAAACTCAAATGGATTTAAACAGGGCTAAAGCCACGTCATTGACATAAAGGCTACTGTGAGCAAGAGTTCGAGTTCTTGCCTCAAAGTATGGAGCAACAGAGCTTTCCCAAGAGTTGTTTTTTCCTAGCTTTGTTCTTAGAAACCAGTGAATCATTTTGCCCGAAATAAAACATAAACATAAAAAACCCTCAGCTTGGCGCAGATGCCCAGGCTGAAAAATGTCAGCACTTGAAAATATAGCATCTTATATGTAATGAGTAATGTTGAATACTCTGCTGCTACTCTCCCAAAGCATAATATATTTTGCTCCCAGAAATTAATGTGTGAAGAACTGGACTTGTGTTTTCTAAGTTAATTTGGAGATTTCCACAGTTTTATGTACTGGAAATTTTAACRATGTCAATATTTGTGCTGTATCTACAAAATACTTGGTGAAACATTAGCTAGATGGTCCTCACTTTTAATAATAGTATATTTATCATGAATAATTATAGGGAAAAATACAAAGTTCAAATCAAGTGAGGAAATACTAACTATGGTTAGCAATGACTTGGCCTCTTGCTGCCTTCTTTTCACATAAATCTTTATAAGTTGGCCTCTGAGATTAGGGTAGTTATATTTTTCTGCCCTTATAACTTCCAGAACAATTTGAGCCTTGCTGCAACATAAATAACATCATCATTGCTGGTAGCAGAAACAGAGAAGGACCCCTTAACTGCTTGGATTGCATTTGGTCCATAAGAGCTATTTACGCCAGGAAGCGTCGCCCTGTTGAAAGGAGAACGGCTGGCTACCACCAGTCTACGGTTGCAAGCGGCCCATTTACACGTAGTTGGAAATTATTGCTGAGGAACCATTAGCCCTATTTTAAACTTTGCCATTAGGATCTGCCCTGTAGAAACATTTCAGTCTGCAAAAGCTCTGTTTCATGTGTCTTTAAATTCCTGCTATTTATTCATATGTTAGCAGAGGCTGCATTTGCTCCAGAACTGATGGCCTTGTGATGCCAACAGTTTTCTTAGTCATTTCAAATTTTAGCAGTTTTTCAGAAGTGTGACTAAAGTAGTGGCAATGCAGTCTTAGGAGGAATGGGGAATAAAATGGGATTTAGAAAAAAAGATAATGGCTTGGACACCCCCCAGCCCCCAAATCCCCATGCACCAGAAATGAGAGGGTTTTGAAATATGAAGCACATAAGAGTTTAGAAATAAAAAACAATATAAGGAGAAAATGCTATAACTTGAAACCGAGGGAATGTCTAATATGTCACTTCAGACCCATTAGATGTGCTGTAGCTGTACATGAAAGTATAATGGGAACATACAAAATGATGTTAATCATTCTGAAAAAAAGACATATAGTAAATAATACTCAGGGGTAATGTGACATATTTAAATGAGATATATGCAGATTGGAACATGTCTGGAAGAAATGAAGTATCGGTATGCTGCGGAAAGCAGAGATGTTAAATATTAGAGCTTAGCAGAAAAACAATAAATACCACAAACAAGATTGTGAAGTGATTGAGGGTGCCATTCGATTTTCTTTTCCTCTGGGAGACTCGATTAAAACTTACAGTACAATATATATCAAGGGATAGATTATAATTTAAAATCTTTTTACACTGGTCATAAAAAAGAAAAGCTGAGACCATGGCATGAAACAAAATTGAAAATTGAGGCYGAGCTCCTAATGTAATTTCTTTTTTAATGAAATGATTTAAAGTTTGGAATGAAGTTCTGCTTGGAGACAATGAGCCATAGGATTTTGATACGTGTAAGAGGAACAAATTTGGTGCAAGGGAGGCATTAACATTCTGGTGACGAGTCGTCTTGTGGAGAGAAGTTGCTTCCTGTCATGTAGTAGAGGATCAGAGCACTGGACAATCCAGTGTCATGAGTTACAGAAAGGTTCAAGAAATCTCCTGACATGTAGCTATGTAGCAATAGCTGAAATTTCTTCCTACCTCCGCAGCTGTAGTTCTTGGTTTATCTCCTTACAAATAGGTCTGTTTTTTCTTTATCTCTAGATGATCTGATCATTCCTATAAGCATGTAATTTTATTTGTACTAGGCCCTTGGCTCTGCTACCTTCTGACAGCAGTGAGCTGTACTGGTTAGTTAGCTGTAATGTGAAATATAGTTCCTTGTATTTGTTTTAAATTTGCTGCTTTCAATTCAACTGATACCTCATTCGTCTGTGATGAAAGGCAAATAAGGATGAAAATTTACTTTCTGTTATTCACTGTTTAGTTAAACCTCTGTTTTATCTGTTTTATTTTTTTTCCCCTAACGAACTTCATGCATTTTCTTATTCTCATATAGAAGCTTTTCCAGGTCTATAATATATCCACCCATTGGTCTTTGAACCTTTGGAATTTCTCTGGTGTTGGAGAAAAGATGACTGAGACAGAACATAATATGCCAGGGTGAAGACATACTGTGAAATATATGTAATGGCATTGTATAAATTAATTCTTTCTGTATATACCATAACAGTGCTTTTCTAATCAACTCACTGGGCAGATCTTTTTCACAGGTTTCTGCACAGGTATCCTACAGCTACAGGTTGCAATCAAAATGCCTGTTCCAGTATTCCAGATCTCTAAAATAGACCAGGGAGAGTTTTATTCTGTATAGTATGTTGCCTAATAGGTAAAGCTAGGAAAATACTTGCTTGGAAATAAAATATTTCAGGTTCTGCACCCAGCTATGATAACAACTGTGTCCCCCAGGGTTTTTGCATTCCACCCTTCAGTTGAAAGATGGGAGCTTTCATTGCTGGTGCTGGGATTGCTTCCCCGGCCGCTGATGTCTGCCCTTACCCTTGGTGTCTGCCCTAGCTTCCACAGCTCTCTGGAGCAGCTTAGTGACAACCAGCACCCGTTTTACTAGGCGAACAGGACACTTTTAGCAGAGCTCCTTGCGGTACTTCTGCTCAGAAGCATGTATGGCATGATCCCAGAGAATCTCTTTCTTTGCAAGATTTTTTTTAAAAAAATTCTGAAATGCAGAAGTCAATGTGTTTCCGTGGCATCACTTTTAATGCCTTTAGTATCCTTACATCCTGAATTCCCTTTGTGCAGACTAACCCATGAGCACGGTGTGGTTTAATTCCAATCCCCTGTCTGCGCAGTGCAATCCTGCAGCRAACCTGGAGTTCTGAGCTCTCAAATACTAAAGCTTTTTGCTTTCATAAAGTTCATTAAGGCTTTAAAAGAGTGCATTTCTTTGTAATCATCTGAAGTGTCGCATCCRTATTTGCCTTCCTGCATAAAACATTCTTGTTTGTTAATTCCTTGCACACAGACAAACAACTAAAAAGATTGCTTCGTCTGTCATCAATTAAAGAGAAGTGAAAGCAGCGTCGGCAAAGGCTTTAAATTCACTGTGAGTGACTCTCAAGTGTTTTGTTTAAAAGAGGGCTAATTTTGTTAGTGTGAACAGTAGCACTGTCATTTCCTTCATAGTATTTCCTAGATACAGGAGTCTTTCAAAAGCAAACGAGAGGTAGGTTCTTTTCTGGAGTGTGGCATGAGTCGCTACAGCAAACTAGTAAAGGGGAAATGCAGGCATCCAAGTATTTGTGGCTGCGTTAACTAATCCAAACAGAGATTTTTGTCTCCCTTTAATTTCAGTTTTGGAAAGGAGGAGTGTCTGCGCCAAACTTGTCTCCGTACTTTTGCGCACAGAGCCTGGACAATCTGGTGAAGGAACGGGAGCTCTTCCGTGCTGCCTGGTTGTGCAGGCTAGTAGGGTTCAGGGTGCAGTTTGGTGGGACGGCTGAGCCCTGTTCACAGCCCGCTGTTGCCAGAAGGGACAGTCCTGCTGCCTCCTTGCTGCCTGCTCTGTGTTCCCCTTCTCTGCCCCCCACACTCATGCCRTCTCTGGCCCTCACTGCTGAGCAGATTCAGCTCATGAATCTGGCAGAAAATGACTTTTTTCCCGCCTTCAGTTTGTTTTCTGCCTGCTTAGTGGACTATTAAATATAGTCAGCACTTTTCAGGCTACAACAGATCTGTCTTCCTGGCACAGTTAATCCCTGCGTTCTTTGCTGAGATTCAAAATATACTGTCATTTCCCCTRTGGTGGGAAATTCCTTGGAGCCTGGCAGGGAGCCGCCGGCTTTCGGAGCGCAGGAGACTCACGCTGTTGTTGCACAGTAAGGATAGCTCCCAGTCTTCGTGTTGGCGTCGTAGCTGGGCTCTGTTCCTGCTTGTGCTGTCTTTTTGTGCAAACGGGATGGCAATCAGCTTTTGGGGTGTAGATGGAGAGGATATTCCTTCTTCAGGAGTGATGCGAAGCCCTTTGCCGGCAGGTGTCAGTATTCCATAGATTTACAATGGAGTGCCGGTGCCATTTAGGCTGTTTTCCTATAATTAAAATCTCATTCAGTCATTGTAATCACACACACAGGAGAACAAATGCTCCAGCCCAGTGTCTCCAAAAACCGGTGGTGGCAGGGGGGGAGGAAAGGGTGGAGGATTCCAGGGATAGTTTATTTTTTTTAAGCTGTGCAGCCTTTGTCAGAGAAATCTTGTGATAAAAGAAGCTGTATTTCTCAGCTGTTGTGATGTTAACACATGTTTGAGACTAACAGTGAGGGTACTGTCTCCTACAAACTAGCTGACTCCACATGTTCAATAAACCCTGCCTGTAAGCWTTCCTAACGTTTCCATCCAGTGGAGCAGCTCTTTACAGGAGTCATGTTTATGCATTGACAAAGAAGTTGATGGCTTAACCATTTACATTTCACAGGCAATTCGGTATATTTTATTGCAGACTATCTGCTGACAGAGTAAAAGAGGTTGGAAATTTTGATAGTGATGCTGCATGATGTGTTGAAAAAATCCCCAAATGATTCATGTGTGTCATATTTTGATTTAAAAATATCCAGACAGCAGTATGCAAAGGAGGAGGACCGGAGTGAAAAAACAAAGTGCACATACACGTGTATGAAGTGGAAGTATTTAAATAAGTGCTCAGATAAACACTACGGGCAATGTACTTGATAAGATCTTAAAGAATCTCACATAAACACACATAAAATTACACAAAGATCGTTGTATTTTGTGCTGTAACAGTGTTATGACAGTCCAGGCACAAACAGTTCGAGTGCCGGTGCCTTCAGAGTTTCTCTAAAGCAAAAGCTTTGCAGTCAGCATTTGCTGATTTAACAAGAGGCATTGACAATGCTGTAAAGTGGCTCTAACACAGTTTCTTATCCTGTCTTTGGAGTTGCTCCTTAGAAACTCTTGTTTCGGAGTATTTTGTTGGTTAAAAATCTCAGGATAACCCAGGTGCAACCCTCAGAACCAAAAATCTTCCGCTACCCACGTTTTCCCAATCAAACTGTTCTAGCTCTTTACTCACATACCTGAATATTAGGAGTGAATAAATCATTTTTCACAGGCAGATAACTGAAACATTTCAAAATAAGGATTTCTTTACTTTGAATTTGCAAAAACACATATTTTTAGGTGGCATTGAGACATTATGGTTTATTTACTGTGGTTATGCAGACTTGATGAATAATAGTAAAATAAAGAGAACTTGCTCATATTTTATTTCCTTTAGGTAGGCATTTTGGCAAGTTCTGAAAATGAGACACTAGACCTCAGCTGACTGTAGCTTAAACCTCAGGGGAAATGAGTGTGATGGTTACAGCCTCGCACAATCTTCCCACGTTGTGAAATCAGCTAGAATTTGGACACAGGTCTTAACCTTATACAGCAGCTTCCCTGATCACATGTGATAGGATATCTGTGAAATGATATTATTGGTGGAGTTGAACAGGGTTGTCTGTGCAGGGTTAACGTGCTGCATCTGACTCTACGCTGTGCACTAAATTTATAAGATTTTGTTTTAAATTAATTCATAATAGAAGGTGGGTGCTTACTTGCTCTTACCTTAGTAGTACAGGAGCTGATCAAAAGGCGTTATTAGCGTATTTGCAAGTTTATTAATGGGAGAGTGACTGCAACTCAGTTGTTTTAAACCTGTATGACTGATGGCTATCATGTAGCTTCTCAGGGAGAAGTATAATTTTTTTATTATGCTGTAGTTCAGAAGGGCAAGTATGAACTGCAGAGACCGATGTTTCACGCTGACACAAAGCACTGACATGGATGAGTAGACAGATAAATGCTGAGTTGCTCAGTGCATGTTTGTCGATTCTGCTGATGGTTCTATTTTTTGCAGAATATTTTATTTAAGCAATAGGAAAAGCCATCTCGGTCATGCTAGTGGGCCAGTTACCTGTGGCACATGGGTTGCAGGGGAAAATAGTCTACTTGGTATATGTGTACGCATGTGAAAGATAGATCTGTGGGTCGTGGGTGTGCGTGGATGTGGGGTAAAATGTTGTTTTTCAGAAGACAGAAGGATGCAAAACCTGCCTGATACCTACAGTTCTCTTACACAGACATAGGAACCAAAAATAAAGCAAATGATTGCCCCTGATGTTAAAAGCGTTTCTCCCTAGATGAAGTGAAAGGCAGAAGGCCTCTGCCCAGCAGTAGGTTGTACATTGATGGCTGAGTTAGAACTTTCCTGACTCCAGAACTTCGAGGTGACGTCTTGGACCAGTCGGGGGGACTGCCCGTGGAAGGGCCRGTGGTACGTGTTTTCACCCAAATGCTCCACTGGCATGCCTGCCCAGACCTTGGTCCCAGCGCTGGCTGGGCTAGCATAACCTTTCATTCTTTGCTGGTGGAGGGATTTAAAAAGACACTTAAATACTGGATGGGATTTTGAAAAAAACTATGCTTAAACTYGCCTCACACTGCTTGTGGGGTTCGTTGTGTGGTCAGACTTCCCTTCCCTCGAGCTGAAGTGGCATGTTGCAGACGGGAGGGCTGGGTGCCACCCCTGCGCTGGTCACAGAGGTGCGCGGTGTGTGGGAGCGCGGCAGTGTCGTGGGGCCGTGGGAGCCCCTTGGAGATTGTCCTCGGAAAGGGACATGGATGCCAGTGCGTCTTGGAGGATGCTACAAGAGCCGTGTGCTCCCGAGGTGTCCTCCGTGGTGTGCTAGTGGAGGCATGAAGCTGCGCAGAGGCTAAAAGTGCACAGGCAGAGTATGTGGCTTTGAGGGCCTCWCGGGGTGCCCCATAACTGGAGACCATGGATGCAGCCGGTGGGATTTGGCTGTGTGCTGGCGCAGGCTGAAGCCAGCTAAAGGGAACCAGGGAAAGGCTCGAGTTGCCTCGGTGGGCACTGAGGGGGTTCAGCTGCTGAACGGCCGTGGTCTGCGGTCGGCTGCRCTTTGCAACATTTCCATTTTTGAGTTCTGTGCTAGCGTTTTCGACTCTCTGTGCCAACATTTAGATTTTTGAGTTATGTGCTAGCATTGTTGGATAAAAAGCTAGCATCTCTTTGGCTTTCCTACCTAAGAAACAAATGTATATGAGTAGTTAGAAAAAAGTTAGTCCTGCCAAAGGGCTATGGTACTGCACAACTAAAAACATTCATGCGATGGAAACACCTGGAAAAAAACCTAATGACTGCCATTTAAAATGAGCTGTTTTTCAATCTAATATCAAACATAACTTTTAGTCCTATCGTATAACTGTTTGGGATCATAAGGAAACTACAGAGTGAGTGCTATAGAAAAGCATTTAGAGAAAAGCTGTTTATGAACAACCAACAACAAATATCTACAAGAAGAACAAATTGATTTTTCTCAAAGTTTTGTCAGTAACTTGTGGTATTTTACGTGTTCTTCTTGAGGCAAGTGCAGAGTGGAGTCAGTGAAGCAGTGCTGATGTACAGCTACTGAGGATCTGGTCCTTTGTGTTTAACTCATGGCTTCTAAGGAGATAAGTGTTCATGCTGAACTTCTGATAYTGGTTTTTAAAGACTGTATCATGTGAGCAAACGAGTTATTGGATAAGAGTTTCCTTTCTGTTCAAGGGGTTGTCTTTGCTTTTTAGCAGACTGGCTGAGGGAAAGTTAAGCAATGTAATTGTTTATGTTTGTAATCACTTGTGTTACTGGAAGAAGTCAGCATAATTGGTTCTGGATGAATGACTTTTTTTCAAATGTTTATCAATTGCAGCAAAGGGTAATGTTTCTGTCTCCTTGCTCATTAGATTGGGGAGATAACACTACATGGCTTCCACAGAACAAGTTTTTTGCTAGTGGAAAATGTATGTCCTACAAGACACGTGTCCCAGAGGCTAAGAGTGGTGAGAACGTGGCCTACCTCCAGGTTCTGCCYGGGGTGCAGGGTGCTGAGCGCCTTTTCATTTCCTCTCCATGGGCTGGTCAGGAGAACACAACTGGTTTCCTCTGAAAGCAGTCCCGACTGTTTCAGGAACCACACACCTCAGCAGGTTCAGGATTTGGCCTGTAGTGAGCAGAGCTGTCATTTCCCTTTTCGAGCCTGTACTGAGACAAGTGTGCAATAGCAGAGACGCTATGTTTGAAACCTGTGCTTTTTTCCCAAGGGGCATAAAACATTTGTCTGGAAGGAGGTACCAAGCTACCAACAACCTCAGCAGTGGTGCTAGGGGCATCCAGGACACTCTACGGAAAAGGCCTAATACTAGTCATAAAGGGGAGGGGAATCATTTTGCTGCAGCATAATTTAAATACTTACTTCTGTGGAGTTGGTTTCCCCAAGGTCTGGTGATTAATCCAGACCATACTGTGTTAGGTGCYGCATGAATATGGAACAAGATGATGGTCTGTGCCCTAAAGAGCGTGTGGTGAAAAGCTAAGCCTACCTAAGAGGCCTAACTGCGCTGACAGTAATTAAAATTACAGTAACAACCCTGTCATTAATCGTTGGCCCATACTCTACATGTCACCAAGGCTGATACTTTCAGTGTTAAGGGCAGCAGGTAGTTACTGCTTCCTTTTCATTCTGAAAAGTAAAGTTTTACTGCAGAAGGACTAGAGGTTTTTCTCCATTGTGGTCTTTGCTCCTTGGCTAGATTGTAAAAGGACCAAAGTTAGCTTTCATTCCTCGTAAGTGAACAGGTTTTAAGCGTTTGTTAGCTCTGCAGCGGTTGTGCATAGACTGATCTGACATTGCTTATGGTATGCATTATATAGAAAGATTCTCCTTTTCCTTAAAAAGAAAATTGTTCTGTCTGGACCTGGTTCTTCATAGTCCTGCACCTTATGTAATCATTTATATCTGAACAAAGCAGGGAGCGTCCATAACTACCAACACAGAATGAGCTGCACACAGAAAAAACCCGACCGCTGAAGAGCCTGTTCTTGTCCAAGGTACCAGCCTGGGAGAACGAAGTCTTCTTTGTGGGGACAAGAGTAAATGAGTAAATGCTACACAAACTTTTGTGTTTTAGAAGATGCTTAAACAGCACAACTGCTGCTGTGAAAAGCAACAGCGATGGCATATGGAGCTGATTGCTGTCTGACCTCTTGTAGTCTTGAGCTTAGCAGGCATCTGTGCTGCGAGCATGATTTTGAGTAACACATTGCTGTTCTTTGCAGTTGCTGCAGCTCAGTCTCTGCCTAGTCGTCTTGTAAGTGTTTTGGAGGCAAGGATCAGAAGAGTCCTACCTCTCACTTTGATGGGTCCCAAGCACGTTGCTGTTTCCACAAAGCAAGCGGCAAAGATGGATGGGAAGATGGGATGACAGAGTATTAGGGTTTCATCTTGCCAGCATGCTGGCTGTAAAGACTGTCTGGCTGTGTGGGGGGAAGTAGACTGGCCCCAGAAAGAAGGGTAGCAGTAGGCTGTTGAGGCCTCTTCAAATCTGGGAGGAGATGGGCCTTGCTAGCGCTCCCTCTGTGGGCAGGTCAAGTCCCCAAGAGTCTTTACATGACCTATATCTGTGCGGTTTGATGGACCCGTCTGTGATTAACCATTGTCAAGAACACTTCAGAAAATGCAGGTTGGCATTTCAAATAGGAACATCAGATTAAGAGGAAGAGAGGTAATGAGGGGCAAGGAGAAAATCCTTCCCTGGGGGACAAATCAAACCTGATATCATCATAAAGAGTAATAAGAAATGTACTGCCGAACTCAGGAAATTCACGGCAGCTGCCTAGAGGAAGTGAAACTTTGTATTCCTATTTAAGACAGCAGAGAGGGGATGCTAATGTTTTGGTCTGCTAGTTAAGTCAGGGGACGCGCAGATTGCACACCTGCCTTTTGCATATGACTTTGCCACACATTTCCTGAGTCCTTGGGCAAGTCATTTCACTTCTCTGTGCCATAAGGTACGTCTACATAGATGTATGCAAGTCAGTGCAAATGAACTGTGCCTGTACACCCACACGGCGGGTTCTGAAGCTATGACTGTATCTATACTGCTAAATAAAACAGGGCCAAGTGGCACCGACTAGTCCTGTCCACTACATAGAACTTGGTCTGTCTCTCCTTTTTCAGTCCCATGTAATGCCTCTGTGGCCCTAAGACAATACTGGTTTTTTGTGTGTGTGTTTTTTTTCCCCCCCAGTTCATAGTATCTTAAATAATGTGAACYCTTGTTGCAGGGGTGTTTTTGTAGTGTGAAACTGAAGATTTGTGTTGCATGTTCTGACATGTGGCAGGAAAGTCTGCGTCTGTATCTGGAGGAGCAAAGCCTGTTCTGAGGGTGTAGGAGGAGGGTACAGGGTGAAGGGAGCCAGACCCAGGCACTTCCATCTTTACTGCTCATGGGAATCCTGTCCCCTGGAGCATGCCTGGGTTTCACTTGGAAGTGGGAGCTAAGCAGTCCCAGAATCATGTCAGGAGTGTGCTGACGATTAAGCTGTGTGAGCCATCTGTGATCCTGTAAATGAGTTCGCTTTCTGGCCCCGCTTTATTTAGCGGTATAAATGAAACCTGTGTGGCCATGTCAGCATGGCTGTGAGCCCACGTTGATAAGTCAGGGTATATTATTTCAGACACAGTGCTACACAGCTGAAGGAGCTGTAGCCGCAAGAGCTCACGTCATAGACACAGCAAAGTATTAGGTGACTGTCATCATAATTGCCAACCGTACTGGGATAGCATGTAGCTTAATTAAAGTTAATTAGAAGCATTGCGACTCTCTGCTTGGAAGCCCTGGACTGGTGCAGTATATGATTGCCTGAGATAGAGTTTTTCTACCTTTAACAATTTGCAGATCRTCTAAAAGCTTTCCAGGAGAAGCATGGATTCCCCATAGCAAAAGACCTCTTGACAGTGGGTTCTTGGTTTTCTTTCTTGGACCCCTAGTGTGTAGTCACAGGACCCTCAGGGATCCAGGAGCTGCCAGTTAACAACTCTGGACATATGGGGGACAGTGGACATGACAAGGAGAGGAATAGAAGTGGATGCAGTTCATGAGGCCACTCTTACACTGTTAGCAGTAAAAACTGATGTGGTGTTTGGTGCCCGAGCACCTGCCCTGTCTTCTCAGGGATGAGGATGCCATTTCACATGGCAGGGTGTGGAAGCAAGGAAAGCAGGGTGTGAGACAGGAGCAAGCCTGCTGTACGTCTTGAGGGGCAAATGGTGGCCTGCAGGGCTGGAAGTATCTGGGACTGCAAGGGTCATGTCCCTAGAAGGACAAGGTGTTATTACCCTCGTTCGCCATCCTGTTGATGTATGCTCGGCGCTGATAGTAATCTTATGTGTCTGCAATCTTGGTCTCATCTGTGTGTCACCTCTCATCCTGTGTCAGTTCTTCCCCCGCCCCACCGCAGGCACCACAAGAGGTTTTGTTGCTCCCCAAGTTATGAGGAGAGGAAGYGTTTTCTCCATGGGGCTCTCTGCCRTTCATTCTAGCTCCCAGAATCGAGTTTGGGGCTAATGCTGCTTGAACTGCCTTCAGGCTCCTTGCAGGGCAGCTGTGTCATTTTTCTCCTAAAAGTCTGGTTTGGCATTTTACTTTAATCTTGAGCTGTGTGAGTTGCATGGATATCAGACAGTGCGTTGTGAGTCAGAGCAAAGGCATTCAGCATCACAGTGCTCCAGTGGAAAAAAATATGAAGGTAACTATTAAAGTATTTACAGCATCATTTTTCATATTGAGATTTGCACATGCTTGTTTGAGTTATTCAGCATAAAAAATCCGTGATTGTAGAGGAGCTGACTCATTAAAATAGACTCTGCTTCTCCAGAGAACCCAGAGGAAAACACTCTTCTTTAATGCATCTAAATTCACTCAAGTGTGGCTTGTGCTATCAGTTAAATGACATAGAAAATATATTTTGTCCCTGCACTGTTCCTGCCAATTCCCTCTTTCCTTAGTGCTTCCGCTAACTTGTCTTTCTCCCATCTGTAATATAAATGTAAGGAGAAATGGCACCTTTCTACTCTGCAGATTTGCCCCTTGTGTGTATTCTTACCTGCCAACAGTAGCGACTAAAAATGTTTTCTGCTTTTTGTCATATGAGTCACATGGAGTGAAAAAAGCTGAAAAAGTGTAAGCCAGAATGTGTTTCTTTCTGTGCGTCATTAGTGTTTGGTACATACTGGTTCCTGGGTCACCCGAATACCTATGCAAAGCAACTCACAGAGAGAATAAGTAATGAGCCCAGGAGCAACTGAGGGAGGATTTGACCTGCAGAATCTCTATCACGGACCATGCTAATGGGGGAGAAGATCAGCTGGCTTCATCTTGTAGGTTGAGCATCATTGCTCAGCTAGATGTAGCAGCATTGTGCGATATTTGCCAGCAAGACATTTGAGAGTGGTCTCTGTGCAATCCAAAATGGCAATAGAGACCATATTTGGATTTGGGAGAAGCAGAAAAACACCTGACACAACCTAGCCCTGGTGAAGGAGCAGAAGATGATTATGAAAATGCAGTTCCAGTAAGAAGTAGGAAGCAGTGGATGGAGATGCTACGTTTACTTCCTTTCCAGACTCATGTTAACTGTGTTTTAGTCTGTGCTGGCTTTCCCCTGCCATTCCTGCCCTTCTCTCTTTAAGTGTCTGCCTTCTACAGCAGCAAGTAATGAAAGACTTTTTGTGTTGTGAAACTGGTACGTTCCTGGGTTCAGCGGTCAGCACCAGGACAGTCAAGCTCATTTGTTTAGAGGATGTTCTTGCAAGATGTCTTACGCTAAAAGAACAAGCCCTGAAGAAGTAGTGGGGACCTGTGCACTGGCTGCCCCTGTGCCTGGCCGTTGCTCAGCGTGGCAGCCCCTTTCCTTTGCCTACCTGGCAGTGATGTGAATCAACTCCCGAAACAAGTGTGCAGCAAACTGTAAATTCTAGCTGCCTGCTTGGCAGGATGCTGCTCCACATCTGTTTGCAAAGTAGGAGCAAAGCAGGAAAAAATGGCTTATCTGACCTTGCGTATAAAGGACCTTTTTAATTGGTTGTTGGGATCTTTTGTCAGGGTTTTGCAAGCCAGTTGGATCTGTTTTGTCCAGATGAATGGCCACTTATGCTACTTGTTTCATTTTTTTCACTGATTTTGATTTCCAATCACGTACAATTTCAAAAGAGTCTCAGGGAGCCCATATATCCCTCCAGAGGGAGGCATATTTGGGGAAAGCAAGCAAAACTCCTGCATATGCTGCTGGAGGAGCAGCGCATTGCTGGAGGCTCAAGAGAACGGTCCTTTGAGAGAAGAGGAATATGACATCATGAAGAGACAGGACTTCAAATCTTGGTATAAAAGGACAAATGCCCATTTTCATAATATTTTGTATTAAAGGCCCTTTGGTTTTGGGGGGTTGAGTGAAGGTTCATGATATTTTACAGTTATGTCAAGAAAATGCTCTCTTTCTTATGTTGCTTCTTTTCATTCCTTTTCCTTTTTCTRTTTTTGTATCTGATGTTGAAGTTCATTTGATTTTCTGATTCTCTCTGCATTTACTCTCTAGTTATAATTTCTATGAACTCTGGCTGTAATTTCTGTGAGTTCAATCTCTGCCTAGATTTAGATTCATAATCATCAGTACTCGGAAGCGCAGAGTTAAAATGATAAAATAAATTTGTTAGAAGGTAGATTTTTTTAACTTTCCAGCTTTTCAAGGTCTAATTATTTTGCAGCAGATCTAGTATGCAATTGATAATATGAAAATGTAAATTTATGGGTTTAGTATTCAAGGTATTTTTCATCTGATCAAAGAAAAGGAAGCATTTTGCAAAATACAAAGCTGGGTTTTTTGCTTATGTCTGAAGTTATGTGGATGTAGTCAGGCCATCGGGAAATCTGCAATGCATCCGCTAATGTTTATTTCATTTTCTACAGGGGGTCTTGACCTTATCTTCATGCCGGGCCTTGGGTTTGACAAAAAAGGCAACAGATTGGGAAGAGGGAAAGGATATTACGATACCTATCTTGAAAGGTGTGTGAAACATCCCAGTGGAAAGCCTTACACAATTGGCTTGGCTTTTAGAGAACAGATTTGTGAATCAGTGCCTGTGGCAGAAAATGATGTCCAAATAGATGAAATCCTGTATGAAGACTGCTAAAGGTATCTTGATGCCAACCCCCCTGCAGAGTGACCAGCTAAAGACTTCAGATCCGTTAATCACARCTTTTTAATAGTCATGTATGACTTTGGGAGCAATAAAATAATTATTTTGATTTGAACAAAAGAAAACTGTAATTGTGATCATGGTGATGAGGACTGCATGGATTTGCTTCTAATTGRAAAATATCTGGTGTGAATTCTTGTTCAAGAATCAATAGAAACAAGAATGTGTGGCTGTCTGTTTATTATGGTAAGGATCATTTCCTCTCATCATATGTTGGAGCACCAAGCTACTTGATWTTTAGCAGTTTTATTGCTCCAGTTTAGAACTAAGCTGTCTACTAATGGCATTTCTTGATCCATTCTGGAATCAGATATTTGTTATGGCAAAAGTTRAGAACACTGTCCTTAGTACTTAAAATTATATACATCCTTCAATCAAACAAGAAACCACCAGATAAACCTTATACTAAGCTAAAAATGGTGATTGGAARAAAGCCTTAATTGATTTTAGTGTCTACAATAATTTTGATTATGTACTTGGCTTCTTGGAGTTGTCTAATAATAAAAGGATTATCTGTTAATAACAACAACCATGGCTTTGGTATACATTTGTTTATTTTATCTGAATTTAAGAATGTCTTGTGGTCTGAAAATTGGTCAGTGAATTCTCAGTCTGAAGAACAAGGATTTCTTTGTAAAATAATACTCAAAATTATTTTAACCTCTATAATTTTGTACATGAGCCATTCATAATATCCCAGAATAATGTGGGAAATATTGGTACAATGTTAAAGGATAAAGAGAAGCTAAGAATTACGGAGAACAACTTTTGTGGTTCGAGCAAGGTTTTGGATGGTAGTTTTTTATTTACCCCAGGGTAGATAAAAGCAATCGCATACAATCAGTGTGATGGTGTCAAGGAGCAGGTTGGAGGAAGATGGACCYGCTTTAGTCCTGGCCACAACAAACAACTCGGAACGGGGCAGTGGAGATGTGCCACACTTCTCGGTCCCTTACAGGTGGGTGGGAACGGCTGCGGGGTCTCTGTGGGGCCTCTTGTGGTACATATGTGGTGACCCAAAAGCCTTCACAAGTATTGCAGTGGTTTTTGCTGCAGAATTATATGTCGCTAAGTATGCATTTCATGGATGAAGTGGAACTGARGCAAACCGAAGCACGCCTCAGTCTTGGGGTCTGCACGGTGTCTGAAATATGTGTGCCCAGAAAAATGCACTACCCATTCAGAGAGATAGTGCTGGGTTTTTAGAGTAAAACTGAGTTTTGGGAATTAAAGTCAAACAATAGGCAATAAGAAGGGGGACAAAATACTCATTTTCTCGCCTTCCTGCGCTATTCATAATCCTACTTGCCTTCTTCAATATGACTTCACTTCTTCTATACATGTTTAATTCCTCTCTCAACCAGTAAATTAGTGCATTTATTTTAACCAAAATGCTCTGTGTCATCATTAAAAATTCCATGAATTCTCAAGGACTAGCTGCAGAGCAGAATGCCCTTAAGACTTCCTAGACAATAACTGTTTTTGTGAACAAAACCATGCCTACAGTATATGTGCACCTTTTCATCTCAGAATGCTTGTATTCAATTTTATTTCTGTTTTGATAACACAGTAACCAATTAAACCCTCTTGCTCTGGGGTTAGTGTAAGCTCAGCAAACGCAGGCCTCTCTGGCTCATGCTCCCTGGTATTTCCAACTCCTATGGTAACAGAGGCCCATGTCGCTGGGGTGAACCTGCACCTGCAGTATTGGCATATCAGGCTTCCCACCAGTGTGTACAGAAAGGGTGCAGCTTGAACAAGACAGCTGGTAGCAGTTTKTAATGTCAGCTATTTAGTAAAATGCTGGTGCTCAGACATGGCCTTCTGTCAGTTTGATATCAAACTAGCTCACTCCGCTAACCACAAGCTGAATTTTTGCACTTCATGTGCTGCAAACTATGCAGAGTAAGGTATGTTCATGCGTCATACAGGCTTTTGCAACCAGCAAGTGAGATGACAGTATTGGTGCTGGGGCATGGAGCAGATCATTCTGCAGCTTGTTTCAGCTCTGCGGTGCTGCCAGCTGTACTGCGTTACAGCAGCAAGACAGACTTAGGATTCAAGACCTTCAGGGAACAAATGTTATGAGAATAGGAACAGTTTTTCACAGTGTCTATCCTGTCAGTATTTTAATCCGTTTTTCATTTCTGAACTTCTGCTGATGTACGGAATTAAAAAAAAAAAAAAAGATGGGACCGTCTTTGTGTGTAGGAGACCCATCTCTAGGTTCGTCTTCTAGGTTTTTTGAGTTCTCCAGTCACATTAAGATCGGGACCATGCTGTATGGTATGGCCTGCCATTGACAGAATTATGCTGAAGCCTGTATTTTTCACTGTGGCAAGCTGGCTCCCAAATTTGATGAATGTTTTAAATGCCTGTATTAAGTCCAGCCCTATTTGACAACCACATACTTCCATTCCACCAAAATCAGTGTATACTTTTAGTGGTGTCCTGGCTCAAAGTTTAGCCATGGCAGTTTGACTGGGATCCTGAGAAGTAATTGTGTCTTTGGTTAGTGTGATACCTAAGCTTGACTACGTGAATGCTACTCAAGTTCTACTTTAGGTACAAAATTAAGAGGCCGTGTCAGCATAACAGGAGAAAATCAGAGGATAGCAACCTCTTGCTGTTACATTCAAGCTGAGGGAAAGCCATGATGTTTGGCTTTAAAGGTGGATACAAGGATTTTTTTGGTCCCTGTTTTATTGGAATGCTTTATGTTACATAAATCAAGCGGCTACTGTGGAAGCAAATATTTTATCCAAAACCTCTGGGCCTTGTGGCTTTGCTTTTCTGAGGCATTCTTTGTATAAAAGGTTTATTATTATTCTTTGGCCAGTTAGATATGAGTTTATTCACAAAATTTTACAGCCTTTTTGAATTAGCTTTTGATCTGGCTGACCGAGGTTTGATTTATTCACTCGAATAAGGGTGAGCTTGACTCATACATATGTCACTACAGGTGATAATAGGTGAACAGCTGTGTTTGGAAAGGCTAGCACATGATGAAGCGATTTCGGGGCCGGCACTAACAACTGTACAGAAACAAAGTGCTTAGAGAGAGCTGAACACTTGGTCATATGTTTTGCTGTGTGGGAGTTTAAAACGAGGAAAGAAGTAAAGATCAGGAATTTGGATGCAAAATGTAGGGTCCCCTGCCCAGCACAGCCTCAGGCATGTGCCAAGCCTTGTCCCTGTGGCCTAGCAGGAGTTGTGGGAACTAATTGGTAGAGAAGAAGCAAGTGTGCTTCGAAGGCTGTCAAGGCTTGAGGCAATGAGTGTCCCCAAACTTCTTATCTCACAGATCACATCATGGAGCTGTTCTCCCCTGCTCACCCTCCTTTCGGCTACAGCTGCAATGGGAGAGAATTAGGAAACTGCTTCATGTACGGAATTAATGGGAACAGGAAGAGCTGACATGTCTGTCTTGCCGGCCCCTCTTGGGCCAGATGGAGATCATCACCGGCTCATTGGCCAGAGTTTGGGAGCCGCAGGACCCTGGCTCATAGAAATAGCTCTTACCATTTGGCTGATGGGGATAGTAAAACAATATTTATGTATATTGTCTTGAGAACCATAGAGCTAAATAAACGTGACAGCTTTCTTTTGACATCTGAACCTTGCTGCTGTCTCTCAGGGTTTTTCTTTTTGCCACAAAACATGAAATCACTGTCAGTTTGATGGTATATAACAATGTTTCTGAAGCACAGAGGTTAGGGGGTTGGTAGGTGCGTCAGAATTATTTACGTTTGCTGTGCATAAAATAGCACTTGGGGAGCAAGGCAAGCTGCCAAGAAGGAGAGGAATCTGGATTGTCTGGTTGCTCTCTTGTATCTCTCAATGCTGCATTGTCAGGGTGGAATTTATAAAATTTGCTCCAAAACAGTATCTCTTTCCCCAAATGGATGCGCCCTGTCTGTTGCAGTGAATGTCTTTRTTGCTGTTCTCATGACAAAGCCTCTGTCAATCTCTACTTTGTTTATAAACAAATCTGCCTGTCCTGCATTACAAATGGATAATTTAAGGGAAAAATATCATTACCAAAGGAATCAGTTAATTATATTTCAGGATCCCAGCAGGGAATGCTATCTCAGAGTATTCAGTCAGATCTGACCAGTGGAGTTGTAATTAAAAAATGTCCCCAGGGAGGAACTTGTAAATTATTTACTGTAAGGGTCTTTTCCAGGCTCTTTTAGTTTAATTACACACTCTGAAAGAGAAAGGTCTCAGAAACAAATTAAATAAGAGGTTGAAATGGCTTTGTTAAAGTCATGTTTGTGGCTAAGCAAGTGGAAGACTGTGAGTAAGGTACCAATATAGGACAAATGTTTGGAAGCTGGCATTACTCATGTTTTAAAAGTCACTTGGAAAGCACCAAAACGTACATGCATACAGACACAAGCGCTGGTTTTGGCTAGTACTCCCACTGGCCTCAGAAGAGTGCGTGTGTCCTCCCCAGGCTCAAGTCTGACAGTGCCTCGTGTCCTCACGGCCTTTTGCTTTGTGGGAGGGCGTGAACTGATTTTTGTGGGCCTTTGATAGGGTGCAGGTGATGTGGGCTGAAGGATTAGGGATGATGGAGAGACAGTAATAAGATGCTAGGGATATATTTGGCTCCATTATTATAAATGCTTTACTTAGTGTTACAACAGCAGCTGCATGCAAAGCTGAGGCTTGGTAGTAGATATGAATCGCCCATTGCTCTCACACCTACTATGGCGTTTCGGTTCAAAACAGCGTGGTTAACCCTCTGTGGCAGCGGGTCTGAATGTGGCCTGTGGTGCCAAGAGACAGGYACACTTACTATTAATGGCTCTCTCCTTTTCAAATGCATGGGTGAAACCTGACTTGTTTGCCCTCCCTTGTCAAACATGCTTTAAGTGTTTGCTACTGAAGTTCCTCTGGAGTTGACCTTTGCTGAAAGACAGATGGAATGATCTCTGGTCAGATGTGGAGAGTGGAAGTCAAGAAGCCGGAGTGCTCCTCTCATCTCAACCACTGACTCATTGTTTGGCAGAGAAGGAGGCATTATCTAATATCTGTTTGCTAAGGAACGAGACAGCCAGTAATACTGTATCTGCCTGCCTGTTGATGCCAAATTTTATGTATGTAATAGCCCTTCTGAGCTGCCTTTGCCCTTGCATTTACTTCTTTCTGAAAAAAGAGGTAAAATGCTGCTGTGGCACCTTAAGCAAACAGCCAACTGGCTGAGCAGACCAGACAGCCAGGCAGCGTTTCTGGTACTTAAGTGACTTATTAGGCCATGTACATGCATATAGAATTTCTCATCTCCTTGTGTCTCCTCTCCTTTCAAATTTATTGCACTTACATGTCTTGCTTAGATGGGTGCTGCCACAAAGTTAACAGTCTTTTTCCCCTCTGCATTTTAGAGTCTTCAACACATGCCATTTGATTACAGCCTTAGGGTATAGGGTTATCACATCCTAAACAATAAGTCCTCCACCTTCAGGCAAACTAGCTGAAAATCCTTAGATGAAAGCTGCTTTAGTCATTCATCAAGCAGATGAGATTTCTGCTTTTATTTTGTTGTAGTGTAAATTTGCTGCTTAGTTTTCTAGCCTTTCTGAAAACTACTGAATCATAAATATGCTTGTAGCAAATGTCATCTTGTCTGTCACCAGAATAATACATTAAATGACTTATCAACTCCAAGAGAAGACTACAATACCTTTGAGATGATTTGGATGTATGTTTAGGAACAAGATATGTTGATGGCTTCAGAATTGTCTTGATCAGTAGATTTTATTTTTTATTTTGTATTTTATTATAGTGCACCCAGTAGTACTTGAGGAGGAAAGGGAAGACATCCCTAAATTTCTGCAAATGTAGCTTATTCATGAGGAAAATCACAGAAGTAAAGTGGAGTAGAACATAAATGTAAAGCAACACCCTATTCTCTAAAGGGCAGAACTCTAAGGTTTGAACATTCTCAGTCGAGGTATTGCCATTTAATTATTAGTAGTGGTGAGTCCATATTAATCTTTATGGAAAAGTACTACAGACCTTAATAAAACAGAATACTTTTCTATAGCCTTTTGTTATCACCTTGTCAAATTTAATAAAGAATTATTCATAAAGAATTTCTATTAGAATGGCTAAAATAAAATTACTGAAAAGGATCATTTGCTATTAAATAATTTAGATTCTTAGAGTAACTATTATTGGACCATATTAAAATGTATATGACTTTTTCATTCTGGATACAGCTGGAAAAATGTAGTTATAAACAAACTGGGCCTTTGGTGAAGGGCCTTTGCTATTGCTGCATTGCCTGTGACTCAGTTTCTCTGGTTAGCTTTCTTTTGCTGCCTACGTGTACTCCAGGACTAAGTCAGAGTAGAGCTAGGGACAGCCTGAGACTGATCCAGGCAGGAAACAGAGCGTGGATAAGATAGTCTCACATATATACCTTGACTGGAGTATGATAACACAGGGTATCTTTGGGGCTCAGGGATCCATCCAGGGCAGAACAATCTCCTGGGCTTTATGCCAAAGAGGTCCCGTTGGGGCTGTCAGTCTTGCTTGCTTTTTCTAGATGTGTAGGTCAGGGACGCATGCGAGAGCCCTGGAGAAGCTGGCCCTTTGCGTGCTCCTCTCGCTCCTGTTCTGCACCGTTTTGCAGAAATCCTACCCGTGTGAGATGTCTTTGCAGGCTGATTGTCCAGGACTTGTCTCYGGGTCTGTCCTCAGTAACACAAGAGATTGTGAATATTCTGGGTGTGTGTGAACAAAAGCAGTCCTCTGGCTTCCTAGTGTCTGTACCTACAAAGCAATGCAGCTTTCCCTGACRCAGTCCCAACAAAACTCCTTCCAAGGCCACTTCTGCTACTTTTAATTGCTGTTGCTGTGTCTGAGCAGTCTCTTTGCTGGGGACATTGCTGGACAGAGGAGTCGTGGGCAGCCTGGTAGGACAGCTGGGAGAAAGTTGCTGTAGGGGTAATTGAACGAGCAGGAGTGAACGGTCAGATTTACCCTAAGGGAGATTGCAGAAATGGGCTGCAAGTAGATGGAGTGAGAAGAGCAAGCCAGCAAGCATAGGCAATGGCAGGATAAAAAAGAGACAGTATGTCTTTTCTGACAGGAATAGCTTCTAATGGAGCTCCTCTACTGCCTCTCTGCTGAGCTGCTTGGCAAGTCACTAGAAAATACCTTCTGGCCCACATACAGGCTCTCTGCCAGCTCCCTTTTGGTGGAAACTGGAAAATGGGCTCACATGGGGAGAGAGACAGGCAGGCAGTGCAACTGCATGTGCCGGATTTTCTTAAGAAGATGCACGTGTATCCAGCTGACAGTAGTGGATGCCATTTGGTTTCAAAGGCACACCAATTCCTAAATCCTCCTTGCTGTGGAGAGCAAAGGCAAAAGGGAGGCTGAGTTGGAAATCAGTGTCACCACGAACGAGGCATGGCTGCAAGGGCAGGTGAGGCAAGTACCATCTCTGACCGTGGTGGTTGAGGGAATCAGTTCACAAGTCTCACCTGACAGTGCAAATTACCTTCAAGTCAGGCTTACCAATTGCCGCAGAGTGACCCCATGCTTCAGGTACACTCTGTGAAGAACAAGGTTGTCAACCCCTCCTTGCCCCAGCTTATCATCTGTGTGGTTTGTGTTTCCTCAGGGCTGGCCCTGCAGGTCAGCTCGCTCCCCCTGTCCCTCATGGAGAGTCATGGGAGTCTGTTCTCCGTGAGGCCACCGAGGCTCGTCCAGCTCCTCTCTGAGGTGACAGGCCAGGCAGGGAAGGAGAGTGAAGGAAACTTTTGTGTTTTCTCTCTCTGAGGTCTGCAGTAGGATCAGGCTGTGCAGAGGCTCTGACTGCTGTGGAGGACAGACTTTGCTCTTCAGCCTTCTTTTTAAGAGTTTTCACATCATTTCTTCAGGTGGGGAAGGTGAGCGGTCCTCTGGGAACACTGCTCTTGGGCCCTGCCAGTCCTTTAACGTGGTTAGAGGCAACAGTAAAAAACATCAACAGAAAACAGGTAAATTTATCAGGAAGCAGGAGCTGAGGTGGGAATTTTGGGAGGTTTAGAGACAATCACATCACGCTGGAAAAACAGATTACCAGAATTGTTTTAAGAGACTTGGTGGGAGGCAAAACAGCTTAACTCAAAGTTCAGCAAAAGAACTCACACAAGCGAGTGGCCAGATGCAAACTGCTCTTTCACGAACATGATAAACACTCTTCACCTTGCAAGGGCCAGAAGGCAACTTTGCAGCTTGTTAGCCGGGAGAGACTTGCTTCCTTGAGACTTTTGCTGCCTGAACAGATAGTGCTTTAATACACTTCATCTGCTGTAATGCTACCGGACATGCTACTGTCTCCCTAGCAGGGAATGCTCATGTATGAACACTTGTTATAATAAATTAAGAGTAGTGGGAAAGGCCCTGGAACTTAGCCGTAAATCTGGTGGTAAGCGCCAGCAAGCAGCAGGGTTTCCACTGTACATCATTAATAAAGATGTTCAAGAAGTACAGGCAGCATGTTGCTGTGGATATTGTTTCTTAGGTCTCCACCACAGCAGAGCTGAGATTTGATATGCACAGGACAATCAGTCAAAAACTCTCTCATATTGTAAAACGATCCAGGTTACTGTCAATAAAAGCTGTTGTTGGCAGTGAGGTTATTGTTTTGTTTTTATTAAAAAAAAAAGTCCAGCTCAATTTTTAAACATAATACGAATTCCTAAAGAAATTCCCCAGCTTGTTGAACAGTGCTGTGAACACTTTGTTTCATATAATTTGCAACAAAATTAAAATGAGGTTTTAAGCTCTTTAGGGCACTGGCCTTGGATTTGTTTGCACAGTCTCCAGTACAATAGGCCTCTGATTGGGATTAGTACTAGCACAATACAGAATATTAAGGAGGGAGAACAAAGGAAAGATGAGGATATTTTAGTGCAAGAGGCTTAAATCTGACTTTGAGCAAGGGCTGCAGACCAGCAGCAGGACCAGTCAGGCTATTTTCTCATAACTTCACTAGTTTGTAACACAGCCTCATCATATAATTTTATAGCTTTGTCTCAGGTTCCCCTGATGGGTACCCAAATTTCTGGGATAACAGTGTCCTCCTTCAATGTTTGTGGCATACTCTGAGGTCCCTGGACAGAAGCCCTTACCGAGGTGTGCTGTGGTTATCTTGCTTGGCAGGGCACCTAGAAATAAAATGGGTTTCTCACGGGACACCAGTGACAGGAGGGCAGCCGTCTGGGCATTGAACCAGGGCCATCACAAATTCACCCCCTATGAATCAGGAGCAGAGGGGGAGACATTATATACTAAGCCAGGGGGAACAAAAGCATTTGTGGATCTTGGGGAAATAGAATATAAATTAAATTTTAAAGCAAGCATTTGGCTAAAATTAGGACCCACAGGCCTGATGTGCTGTAGTCTGTGACAGGAGACATGGCTAATTGCCAGTGAGCTTCCACCCCACTTGATTATTGTTGTGACACACAGATCGTTAATGTGATGGTCTAAACATGAAACAAATTGTTTAAATATTAAACTGTCAAATCCTTTCTCTGATCTCTAAATCACTTTCTAAAGTAGGGGAGAAGTGTGCGTAGAAAATGGTTTCTAGGCTCTGCCACCGTCTTGATACCGAGTTGCTCTCTGTCAGCATGGCGACTGCTGGCAGGAGGCTGTGAAATGGCATTTTCAGTTGTCTGCTTTGTTTGCAGATGTACTTAATAACGGGTAAACATACTCTTCAGCAAGCCTTCATGCAGGTGTGGTGGCCACTGGCTGCTCCCACGTGCCTCCCTCTCCCTCGGGTCTCTGGCACGACTGTCTCTGCCCAGATATTTGGGGCATTTGGGGTCAGAGAGGTGTGAAAGGCCATTCCCCAAGCTACTGCTCCAGTTTCTTCTGCTGCGGATCCAAGTGGAAATCATTCAGCAGTGAACAACTTTGTGTGCAGCTGTCCTCCCTGCACAACCATGCGGACAGCAAGGAGTTCATCTGATTACAACAGTTTGTGCAGGAGCTGGTTGTCTTAGAAAGAGCAACATTTTTGGAGCAGCTACAGTGCAACCTGTTTCCAGGTAAAATGTCCTCTTTCTTCCTGGATCCTCAAGGTCCAGGGGTTAGGGAAGATGCCATAACTCCCAGTTCTTACACTTTCACAAATGTCTGCCTTCAGTTAGAGGAGGAAGAGGAGGTGGCCTGCCCAGAGAGCCCTCATTCTGATGCAAGAGGAGTATTGGAAGGGTGAATGAGCTCTACAACATTTTCCCATTTTCTTATTCCTTGGACAGCCCATGGAACAATACAGATAGCCCCTGGATGCTCAAGATACAGTAAGTCACCTCCTAGAGGGGAAGAATTTGGTTGTATCTGAGCATCCCACTTCTTTGCCAGGACTCCTCATTTCTGGTTCTCCACAAAATAACCTGTGTTCTGTGTCACCTTAAAGATGGGACAGGATGAGTGTAAGCACACTAAACTTCCATCATTCATGTTTCTGCCCTGTTGAATTTTATATCTCAAATGGCTGTTGTGCCTTGCAAAAAATGTTGTGCATAAAAGACCCAATATAGAAACTATTTAGCAACTGAATAAAGCTGTTGGGAGAGAAATAGAAGCCTATTAGTGACATTCAACCAAAAGATTATTAAAGGCAATGAGCCCAAGGCACTTATTTAGGAAACTATTTGTTCAAGGAGGAGACTGTAACAGATTTGGCTTGGCGGTTTCCTTCTGTGTAATACATAAGAGCAGGAATTCACAGGTCATAACCCTATCTGCTGAAGAGCTTGAACAAGATCAGTTTAAAATGAATCCTAGTACTGCTCTGCTTTTCCCTAAGAGCATGGCAAAATTAATCCACCCAAAGTTTCTTTCTGTCTCAAACTAGAAAATACGAATAGAAAGTGAAATTTGTGCTGATAATTACTTTGACAGCTGTCATATGTGTATATTGTAAAGGATCAGAATAGACACAGCTTCCAATATTATGATAGCCTGTGGTAATAGCTATGATTAAGAGGAAGTTAATTAGAATACATTACACGTTCAGTCCCTACAGTTCACTGTTCTTTAAGAAAATTTGCATTTGGGAAGGGAGCCTTAATTTTAATATATATAGATAGTGTTGCCTACAGACTTCCATTGTGTAAACCATATCCATTTGTACCAAAATATTTTATTCAGTAACTCACCAAATATAGCATCTTTCTTTAAGACAGCAACAAAACTCCCCAAAAAATTTGTCCTAGTTCTCTTTATAGACAGGCATGTGCAAAAATACCAAACAATACATAGCAAGAACAGAGATTTTAAAGGTTACTTAAGGAATTTTGTTCAATACTACTTTTTTAGAGTCATCCTGAGCGCTACCCACTGTCAATGTAATACATAGAATAACAGAGTAAAGGTAAGTAGATCCGTTTCTCACACACACACACAAAAACCAGACTCAAAATGAGTTAGAAGCTTTTGAGTAGTACTTTGATTTCTCAGTCATGTAAGTATTTGCAGTTTTACCTGATATTGAGTTGCACATGCAAACAGACTAGTTTCAAGCAGCACAAATGTATTCACATTCTTTTGTGTTGGAGGTATTAATACACATATGGGTATTCAATTACTATCAGAACAAACTGTGCAACTGCACTAGAATCAGATAAAAATATGCAAAGCAGGTAGCTTGAGGCTCATTTTTACTAAAATTTCTCTAGCTGTTTAAAGAGGCTTTATAATGTCAGCATACTCCCACCTGAGCATATTCTTTATTGTGAGAGTGTTGTAAAGTGGCCTGGTTGTATGCAAGAATAAGATCTGAATATATTCACTTCATGGATGCAGTTTCTTTCCTCTTAAGAAAAAGTGATCAAATAGGAAAAAAATAATTATTTTCTTTCTTTCAGGAAATTATGGAACTTACAGGGTGGGAATCTGTGAAAAATAAATTAAAACCTGGATTATCCCTCTCTCATTTTTCTCCTCTTCATCTTTTCTCCTTTCTTTCTTGTCCTTGTCCCCACCACATTATCATCCTTGCAGTCCTTATTGGCATTATTACTTTTGTTGGCATCCAGTTCAAAAGCCTGCCATCCCATCACTGTTTTATTTTTGTCTGGTGCAGGGTGGAGGTTTTGTAATCCTGTCTTCTGGGGGCCTATGAAGACGCATGTGAAAAAAGGCAAGATAAGAACAGTAAGTGTATAAATCTCCACATCTATAAATCTTAAAATGGATTACTGATGACAGTGAATCTTTAACAGAAAGAGTGACAGTCCATGCAGACCAAAAGCAGTGTAATTCATGGAGGCTATTAAATTTGAGAGGCCTTTTCATTCTCATTTGTCTTGCGATGTTATATGTCGATTTTTAGGTGATTATTCTCTGTGGAGGGATGTGCTCTACTCATCAAGGTCCAAAAAGCTCCTGTGTTTATTTGTCTGGCATTTGCTGTGGTGAGTAATATATTTGTCCCTCCCGTAGCAGGGAGGAAAACTTGCTGAGTTGGTAGGGGCTGGAGTGGAAGGCGTCAGTTCAGTCTGCCTCTGTCTCTGTCCTGCCGTGCTGGTGATGTGTGAGAGCCTGCTGGTGGAACCCACAGTGTTTTCAGGGTTAGAAGTGGCCAGAAACCTGTCACAGGGCAGTAGTACACACATAGCCCAGTTTTCCAGGTCTCTTGGTCACCTGGGATGCGGCTGTGCCCAGACAACCCCTTTGCAGCATGGTGTAAAGAGCACAGGAGAGGGGTGACCGTCACTGCCCGGGCAGGCATCAGTGGGGCAGGTTTCTGGGAGCTTCTCTGCCAACGGGTTTCTCCCGCTCCCTGTTTGTGCAGGCCCTACTGCAGTGGGACCAAGCTTCTGGCTTTTTCTAGACTCTACTGAAATACACACCCAGCAAAAACAGCTTGTGATTTTTAAATCCTAATACGTCAGAACAAGAGTGCGGAGCAGTGAGTGCATCTGGGCTATTTACATCTAAAAGCCCAAGCTTCGCCAAGGTTGCATTCCTTCATTTTGATCATGGATTATGAAGTTACCATGCAACATGTTTCCGTGGGAAACTAAAGGCCAGTTGAGTTTCATCAAGAAACAAGTTGCTTCTTTGAATCCAAAGAGGCCTAGAACAGGTTGGTTTCACTCCACGGAGCGGGAGGATTTACTGTAACACAGTCGTTTTGTGCAGGTGATTGACTGTTACAGCCACCTCCGACAGACTGAAATCTGTTGCCTTTACATCCTTGCTGTTCGTACAATTGTTCATTCATGGACTGAGACACTCCTGGTGCATCCAATTCTGCCCTGTGTAAGTGGATGTGATCCCCATCAAAATCAATTGACTGAAGTCAGATCCCACATCTTCAGCTGCTAAGGGAAGAAAAATTGGTGTTGCTCACGAGAAGACCATTGATGCAGAAAGTCACTTAGCACTAGCAGCTGCTTCATGACAACAGAACCTGGAAAAGGAAATTCAGGGATGCGGGCAGAGGCTGGAGCAGGATCCTCTATTGTATAGAAGTCCTGTGGATGTGAATGGGAAGAAACTATGAGTTAGAGAGCTGCTCCTTGACCATACATTGAAAATGCCCATTTGATTTTGAAGAAAAGTGAGTGTGGGTGTGTGTTTTATTTGTTTATTTATACAGCTAAAAAGATCAAGGACACTACTGATGTGATCTGGATCCATACCCTCTCACTGCAGCAAGGGACTGCAGCCGACTGGGAGCTACTTCAGCCTCCAGGGCTTTGAATTACCTTTCGGCTGCAATTAGCCCCTGCCTGGCCATTCCAGCAACTCTGTCTTGCCTGAGCACTGCCATGCCTCTCCCTGCAGGGACCAAGACCTGTTCATTCCCAGGCCTGTATTCAGTGCAGGTCACTAGTGGCAATTTAAGATTGCTGCCCTTTGCTATACAAAGAGAGTGGGTTGGTCTAATGCTAAACCCTGGTGCGTAGTTACCTTTGTCACAACACCCCACTGCGTTTTGGCAGTCTTGCTGTTGTTTTGGGGGTGAGTCACAGGAGACTGAGTTATCTGGTTGGCCCTTAGAGAGTCTCAGTTTCGATGCTGAGTCACTAGCAAGGTGGTGTGGGCAGGCTGGGGCTGAGTTTATAGTGTGCCTCCTGCTTTGCAGAGGACATTTGGTTATGTTCGCCCCTCTGAAAGGTCATGAATCCATATGCATTCGTTTATTGATGTTCCTCCAGCACATGTAGCCAAGGATGGTTTTGTTGGTGCGTGGTGCTCATTCTGTAATGTGAGGGTTTTGTCAGTGTGTGACCCTCATCCATATTATGGCTGCATCCATATTATGGCTGCATCCAGCCTGGCTCTAACACCAGAGAGATTCCATTTTGTTCTAAGAAAACCAGTATTGTTATTGTTATGTATTATTTATACTGTGAAAGAATATTGAGAGGAAAAAGTGGGAAAAATTAGCTCATTCTTTCTAAAGAATCTGAGCAGCTGAAAGACAAAGAATATAGAATTAAAAAAAAAAACCCACAGCTAATTTTGGAACATGTTTCATCTTCACAAGATCCACTCATTTTGTAGCTAATTCTTTGTAAACCTTTATTCCTTTTGTTGCAATCTTGGTGTAATTTTATATTATGCCAAGTTCAATGAAAGAAAGGGAGAGACAGTTTGAATTATTCCTCATCCCCCCTCCCCACCCTGCAAGAAAAACTTGGGTTTGAAGCTCACTTTTTAATATGCAAGAATCCAGCCAAGGACGCCCTTGCTAATCTTTCAAAATGCAGCATTGTGCTCCTTCAAAGTATTAAAAGCTGCTTGGATTTTGACTGAACGTATAACCCCATATTAAACTTCTAATGGCTAACGAGACAGAACTCGGTTATGAAGGCTAAAATATAGAAAATATAAATCAGCAGCCTAGAATGAATGCTCATCCTCTTTTACTTTCATTAAATCCATTTTAAACTAACTTTACCATTTATCTTTCATGAGATTTTCATTACTTTCCTATCCATTGAGGACAAGATGGATCAGTCAGTTTTATTGTTCATTTGTCTAATCTCCTCTTCGCTGTGGGTTATTCAGGCATCTGAGTGTGATATTTTACTGCCAGCCCAAGCTATTGTTTTATTCTGTTCTGTCCCTTTTTCTCTTTCTGTGCTGTGCCTTCCTTGCAGTTGGAAGAACAGAATATGTGCCTTAAAAAAAAAAAAAAAGAAAGAAATCTTTTCCAGTGTCATTCTAACCTGGAGCAAATCATGCAAACTGTAAAACTGGCTTTTGTCCATCCTAGTTCCCCCAAGACATCTGCATACTCATTCCATATAGATTTTGCCTGGCTTGGAGTGATCAGCCAGGTTTCTTACCTGAAGATGCAAAGTTACAACTCCAGATGTCCCTCATGGTACCTTTTGGGCACAGTCCATAAGAAATCTGAAACTGTGTAGGTACAGTGGTATTTCACTGGCTAAATCCTTCTTACCTTATTTCTACAAGACATTGTTTTTAATTACATGGGTTCGTCTTGCATGAATAAACTAGCAAGGTTTGATTCTATGTTAGTGGGATTTCTGACTTTGGCTAAACTATAAATCTTTAATTTTGTTAATACACACCTTTGAAATCCCTTGCAGTGATGGCTTCTGTTATCTATAAAACATCTGAAGGACAATAACAGGGCTTATGTAAGTTAATTGCATGGTTATTTGTGGGGGCTACAGTGTAAGTTCTGCTGGTCAACAGAATCCTTTTTCCCTGATCACTCTGTAATTAACTTGTGCCAGTGCTGTATCCCAGGGAATGGAGAGTAAGTAGGTAGATATGTCATTAAAGAAAACAGTGTATTTTTGGAGGAATTCCTTTATGATCACCAACCCCCAAGAAGAAGAGCTGGCCAAGTATTAGAAGTGAGGATCCGTGACTATTTTTTGAAAGAGAGCTTTGCATTTGGTTCAATGTTATTGATAGGGTCACATGTGAGGGAGTCTTACACAGAAGGGAAGAGTAATGATAGAAAGAATAGGAAATTGGCTGGGTGTGAAATTATCTCCATTCAGCCCTGCTGCATGAAACCCTAACTGCTAAGTAACTCTTTCATGCTCTCAGGCCTGACTAGAAAAGGAAGGCTCAGAATATAGCAGTCATGCAAAAATAGTGAAAAAGTTTTCTCAAATCTTAGCAAAAATATAAGTATGTATATTAGTTAAAACGGACAATGAAGATCATGGGGCATATGCTATTCTTTTTGAGATAGGATTGAATCGAGGGTGAAGTTTTGTTATTTGCTT
Source organism: Apteryx rowi (assembly GCF_003343035.1). Taxonomy (NCBI): domain Eukaryota; kingdom Metazoa; phylum Chordata; class Aves; order Apterygiformes; family Apterygidae; genus Apteryx; species Apteryx rowi. The sequence continues at coordinate 5,377,990 of NW_020447974.1, forward strand.
CTTTAAGGAGTTTTGGTGATTTTATCAGGAACAGAACAGAACTACGCGATTGAAATGATACCAGGCAAAAACAACAACACATGAGAAAGGCAGGCAGGTCCCGGAACCACAGTTTGGTCTCGGTGGTAGGGGAAAATTTTCAGATCATTGATCCCCTCATACTAAACAAGTTTGGTTAAAACAAAGCATGGAAAGAAGGCAGAGGCTGGATTTGCTGCAGATGTTATTACCGGCAATAATTCCCTCATCTCCATTCCTGTGTCACCTCCCTCTGCAATAATCAGCTGCCGAAGTAGAGCAGAGGAGAAAAGGCTCAGCAGTGACTCATGGCAGCAAAAGCATGTCAAGTCACAGGCCTAGGGGACAGAAACTGGGACAAGGAGCTCAAGGCAGGAATCGCAGTGGCTTCCTAACAGCCATTTCTGGGCATTGAAGCCTCCCATACCTATTAGCAGACAAAAATAGGGTCACATGATTAGGATGAAAACAGCTGTGCATTCCTGGTGTGCGCCATTGTTTCTCTCTCAACAGCTGGATTGTGTCCTGGTTCTAATAGCTCACTGAATTGTTCTGCATTGAGCTATCACACATTTAATGTAAGGCTTTTAGTCCTGTTTAGGAAAGTCGCACCCAATAACACATTTGCGTGCATTGGTATTAGGCTGTTTTCCATACAGAAACCCAGCGCTAGATGCTGATAAAGAAAAGTAAGATGAAAGGCTTGATCTGGTAGGGAATACCACACAGGTAAATGGGGCTAATGCCACTTAGCAGGCTGTTCAGTCCAGTGGACAAGGAATAAATCACTGTATTTTCAAGCTTGGCAGCTTGTTTCTCATAATTCCTTGAGAGAGAGTAATTAAATATCATCGCATTAGAACCAATATGTCCCAAGTAGAGAACAAACTCATCTCATAATTATGTAGCCATCACATTAAACAAATGAGCTGCTCATTAAAAATAGATGCAAAAGATTCAATTAGATCTAATGCTGTATTAAGAATTTTATGACATGCTGGCTTTATTTCGATTGGTTGTAGGCAAAAATGAAACAGCTTTTCATAGTGACCCAAGAGGAATATGTTTCTTTTTTAAATACTCATTTCCTTCTTAGTCTTTAAACTACCATTAAACACCTTTTCCTTTAAGTAAAGAGGAAAAAAAGTAGCTTTATTGTTTTCTATCACTCCAGCTTGGTTTAGTAGAGTAAAAGAATGAGGGAGGCCAATCTTTATTCTGTATGCTCTCTCTAAAGTCAGAACAATGTAATAGAGAATCCAATCTCTTTAAGGATGATTACTGAATGTACAGAATTTCTTCTAACAGTTATCTGCCTCTCCGGTATGTGCACACAACTCCAAAAGAGCTATGTGACATTCACTTCGATCCAATTCTCTTGATGCAAGCATTGTCTTTGGTATGTCCTCCCCATGCAGCTGGGCATTGGCTGCCCAAGTTATCAGATGACTGCAGCTTCTGCTTAATCTTAGCAGTAGATCTTTCTCTCACAAACTGGTTTTATTTAAACCCTTGTCTGTGGCCATGCCCCTTGTGTTTTGGAAGCAAGTTACATTTTGCCAGGAGATCAGAATTACGGTTGTTCCATAGCTGCTCTCCTTTCTCCTGAAATGCTACCCAGGGGACAGAGCTGTAAATTGCATTCCAGCTCCATCTTAATCCATCACCTGTACCGAACAAGAGAGTCCTAGCAAACACTGAAAGAAAATCCAGTCTGTTCTTTTCCCTGAATCTCTTGCATAGCTTGCAGTACAGACACTGTCAACTTTTAATGATGTGTGGGCATTTTATCCAGTTACAAATGAACCATGTTACCCCAAAACCAAAACACTTTTATTCTCGTCTTTGATCTTTTTCCACATCTTAACTCCAGTTTTTAAAAAGATAGTATAGCAAATAAAACATTTATTTTCATAATCTGGTTTATACAGGTTTTGTGTGACTGTGCTTTAGCTTTATTTGGGTTAGTTCAGCTCACTCCCCCAAATCTGGATAATCATAAGTTGACTGACTATAGTGAGGAAAGACATTAAAATTTATAGTTATAAAATAGCCTGATGCAGCGTCTGCTGTAGATGGCAAAATAGATCAGATTGATTGGGCATTTGTCTCTGAAACGGAGGGTGGTTTTGATGTATGTGCATAATTTGTAAGTGAATTTGCTTCTTCCTACTACTGCTGCATTTGATGCTGCATAATTAAGAATTTCATCACAAATCTGAAAAATGCCCTTCAGTTTATATCGTGATTTGATTTCACAGAGTAATCACCTTCTAGACGTAATGTATCTGGAAATCCCAAGAATCCCAGCTGATCTGGGACACTTGATGTGATGGAAATTTGAAGGGGCTGAGGTCTTATGAGTGATACCATTATAATGACCAATGTCTTGACTACACCTTGCAAATCAATATATTCTAGAAAAGGGTACTAGTGTTAAAAGCTGTCTGCACAATATGTTAATCTTGCAAGGAATATGAAAAAGGGAATATTTTAGGTAGTTTTTCAGTCAAATTTCAACTCTTGCTAATGAGTTCGATCTATAGTTAGATATCAAATCTCTCTTGCCTTTCAAGGTGTATATATACTATAGTGTGGGAAATAACTTGCAATGCCTCTACTGCAGAACAGGGAACCAATCCACCCAGTAACCGCTTACTGGGAAAGCCTGATGGGCCTCTGCTTTGCGCTTTGTGGGGCTTCCCACTACTCTTGCATCATCTGATGCAAAATTCACATATTCAGTAGGGATATGGGTCAGGCTTTGCGTGCCCTGCATTTTCTGTAGTCCTCCATTCCTGAGGAGCATAGCTCCAGGCTTAAATCTTCCCTGAGACCATGTTTGATGCTTTCTTCATAAAGATGCTGTACAGTGGTTAGGCAGCTGATCTGCAGACATCAGGGTCCAGTATTACATCCCTGTTTCCTTATGCTCCTCTATCTGCGGTGTCTCATCTTACATACTTAGACTATGAGTTTTCTGGGCAAGATTGATCACTCCATGCTACAAATAATGCAGATGGTGATGGTGAGGTGGGATTAATTCTCCAGTCTGGCGCTTGCTGTGTTTTTATGTTTTGAGAAGCAGAATGAGACACACATTCTGGGCCACATGAAGCCATCTGATGACTCCCTGTTAGCTCCTCTGGCTGTGAAGTTGGCCACTGTGTCAGTCTGTGTTAGTCCAACCTGGCCCCAGACTGGCCAGAGGTATAAGGACTCCTATCCATTTGCCTGTAGGGTGTCATTGGTAAGGTTAGGGGTCAGATTTTCAGACTTGCACAAGCATTTTTTTCTTGTTTCTATCATATTGAACTACAAAGGGGGCATCTAAATCCTTTTGGAAATGTAACCAGTTATACTATGAGATCTAAGATGGCCACTGCTGTAAAAATGTTGATTGCTCTCTTGTGTACGTATCTACCCCTCTAGAATTCCTTTCTTTGTTTTGTATTTGTTATCACATGCTAACATGGGGAGTTGGTCATTCTGATTTTCCTAAGCCTGGAGATGGAAGAGACTAGAGATTTCAAAATTATCTAGCATCCTTTTGAAATTGGTTTAATAATATTTAGTCTTGAGTAACTGCTGATATGGTAGTAGACTCCTTTAGAAGTGTTACACGTTATTTTTGCATGTAGTGTATATAAACTTTTGCTTTTAGGTGGAGAACTGCAGACTGAAAAGAAATATATTACCAGTCACTGCTACTAGTCTGCTGAAAGTTGAAGAATGTATTTTTTCCACTTTTTTCCACATACTTTTCCCTAGCCAGCTCATTTCCTTTTTTAAAGTTTTGGGGTTTTTTTTCTTTTCTTTTTTCAAATGAGTGACAATTCCTTCTGTACCATTTTACTATCCCTCCAGGGTGGAATTCCCGGGAAAAGAGTAGAAGAAATCTGTATGAGAATGTCTTCTGATAAGGGAAAATCGTGACCTTAGCCGAGCTACAGCTAGAGTTTACCTTCATCCTGCTATGTGTTTCTAAAGATCTTGACTGGAAAAAAAATATGCAAAAGGTTAGGTTTTCTTTACACTTATAGAGCCTTTCATCTCCCAATGACTGAATGTATTTCATCAATAAAATCAGAGTCTCAAAGGATGCAACCCCTCTATATATAGGATGGGTTGATTTGTATTCTGCTGCTGTTTTCTGTAAGATAACAAATACAGGAAGAGAACATCAATCCTTTTTTTTTTTTCTTTATCTACCCTCTTGTTCTCTGTTGTGCCATGACTGCTAATAGCATTCTGTTTTAGTAGTGGATGTAATAAGATATGGATGCTGAATATTGTCTTTTTATATCTGTTGCACCCATACAAATGCTGACTGCATACTTCCCTCCCGCTCTCCTGTTTCTGTATGAATTGAATTCATTTACCTCAAAAATTACGATCTGTAGTCACAAATCCATTGGGTCAGAGAGAGAGTTAGAAGACAGATGTAGTCCACGCACCTCTCCTATATACTCTTACATTGTTATCACTCTCTCTACTCTCTTTTTTCTTTCTTTGAAAAAGAGGTACAAATACTTCATTTTTTCACTTCAATTTCAGATCATTCACTAAAGTCATTGTGTGTAACCAACTTAAATTATTTATAAAAGTGAGACTTTCTGTACTTGAAATAAATTTCTGTACTCATAAAAAGTCAGGGACATATATTTCATAATGCTGAAAACTAAATTATTTATCTGCCAGGAAGACTGCGGGAGCCACAAAACAGGTGTCTTCTAAGGACCTCAGCTGACCAAAAGGGTCATCTCCTTCAGGTTGAGAAGGGATTTGACTTTGCTCTTTCTATTCCCTTGAGCTTTCCTGACAGTGATAACCAGTGGGCACTATTCAAGCGAACATTAGGCTTTGAAAATTATACACTCACTAGGAAAAATACAGAGTGGAGGGTTGTGTGGATTTGAAAGTTAGGAAGTGGATATCTGCCTCCCTCGTCCATCAGAGGGGAAGAGCAAAGACTATCGTCAGAGCCATTACAAGGCTGGTGGTGAGGGGCAGCACCTTCTGCAGTCACTCAAGTGTGGCCTGAAACTACAGCCGTTCTCTGTGCACAATCGCACAAGGGCATCAGTCAGCGCATTCTGTACGGCGAAGGCGAGGGTGGAAATGCTAGGCCAGAGCCATTGGATGTGGGCTTGAAAGCATAGTTTTGGTATGGGAGATGGTGGAGACTGGTCCCCGCGGTCAACAAGCCCAAGGTGTGAGGTCCTCGGGTGAAGGCAGGCTCCTCACCCACTTCCAGTCTCACACATCTCACTGGACGGCTCCGCAGGGATCTCTCCCAATAATGCCTCATCGCCCCACAAGATTTTTTCCTGTTGCGTCACCAGTGTAAGATACACTGCAAAAATCTGCCTCAGGAGTTTCACAGGTGTCCTGAACACGAATGCATCCTGACTGTAGGATGAACCTGCCAGGAAGGTGGGACAAGTTGCCTTGGACCTCTGTGCGTTCACTGGGGTTCGCCCAACACAGGGAGTGCGTGCACGCACTTCTCACTCTTTCACCCAGCTCTCAGATGAGAACTTTTGCCCAGGAAAAAACTTTTTTTTTCAGTTTATTGACAAAATTGTAAAATAAGATTTTCCATCTGTGCCCTGGAAAACAGAATTGAAAAAAGAGAAACAAACAGAAGGAAAAAAAAATTCCACTTGCTGTTAGATACACCTCAAAGCACATTCATAACTCTGCCTTTCATCAAAAGTAGGAAAAAAATCTCTGTGGCAGTAGCAGCACAGATGATATAATGCAGAGAATCAAGGGCAGGAAGTTTTCTCCAGATTTGTATTTTTTCAAGTAACTGAGATTTTCAGTTTATGTTCAAGAAGGAAGAAACTGAGCAGGAAAAAAATCTCAACTCCTTCCATCATGAAATACATATTGTGGCAGAACATTGCATGCCTTATGTCAAAGGATCCATAGTATTGATTTCTTGAAATGAAAAATAAGTTTAAGGTGGAGTGCTCAAAAAAAAATCAATAAAATGTAAAGTGACTGAATAGAACTATCAATTGTAATGACAGCAGTCAAAGAGCCTTATCCAGTTCCATAACATTTTGGTGTCTGGACCTTTATTTTCATTAAATTTGTCATTGACAGAATGCTGACCTTACCTTACCAACCTGTCTGAAATTAGATTAAAATTAGTGCAGCCCCAAAATGCCTGTTTTCTTTCTGCAAAATGTTTTTAAGCAAAAATGGAAAACACAGAGCAGAAGCGGAAATGTCTGCATTGCAAATTGGGATGCTACAATCCAGCCAACTGGGAAAAATATTTGAAAGTATCTCCTGAGATTTATGAAAGCCTCAACTTCAAACAGGTATCGCCAAAAATGTCTCCCGGGCTGTTAACAGGAAGCCCAGGAGTTCAGGAGCTGGCAATGACAGAGGAATGGCAACTCCCTCTCCAAGCAGAAGATGCTTTTCTCACCCATGTTCATCTCCTTTTCCTTGTTTCCAGCCTCTTCCAAACCCCTTTTTGCTTTTTTCCCCCATCATTCCCACAAGAACTGAGTTATCAATGGTCAATAAATAATCACCCCGCATCAGCTTGGGCTGCAGTGTCTTGGGACAATTTCTCACTGTCCATCTAACTCATGGTGTGGGACCTGCATACGATCCCTGCCCACCATAATCATCATCATGGGGCTCCTGGGAAGCCAGCAAGGACTCGAGACCCATGCCAGCCCTGGGGCTCTCAGCATCCCATGGGAAGATTGCCAATGTGGGGTGCCACAGCTCTGTGGCCAAATGGGCCAAGGGCTTTCCATGGTGTCAGGAGGAGGTGACCTGCCCTGGCCTCCTCAAGCAATTGCTAACTGCACTGCAATTCGCTCCCATTTATGTGGCCTCCCCTATCCCGTGATGTCTGGAGGAGGACCGCTGGAGCAGGTCCATCTGGAGCAGGACCATCCAGGGGCATAGTGACCTCTGCTTCTATGTGACATGGCCTTTGGGAGAATCAAAGGGCACTTCTGGACAGAGGGCTATGCCCTGCCTCGTGTTTCTACGTACCTGCCCACAAGCCTAGGCCTGTCTGGCTGACAGCGTCGCAGGAGCAGGGATGAACTCACTTTGAGCCCTCCACAGTGCTGAGCGCATTGTCAGGATCTAATAAATAAAAAAGCATCATTAAAACTGCAGTAACGAGGCTGCTGGCGTGTTTACACGACTTGCAGAACAAATACAGAAGACAACTGAGGTGCACGAGCGCGGTTCGGAGGCAGGAGGGAGGGGGGGGCTCATGCTGTCTCACACGTTTCCACGAGCCCCGGGCAGAAAGGCTGCTGCGAGCGCCGAGCCCCTGGGCCCGGCACAGAGCATCGGGCATGACAGCTTTCCTAGGCTCGCCTGAGCTTCCAGGGTCCAGCGCTGCAGAAATACTAAAGACAAACGAACCCTGTAATAGGGCAACACCAGGGAAAGGAGCACGCGGGGACACTGGGTCGAAGCACACACTTTGCTATTAGGGGTGTCAGATTTGTGCTGCGGCTCCAGTTAACGTGTAGGAATTCATTATTCGTTATTATAAATCATCTTATCTCACCATAAATCATGTAAACAGCACCATCCGTTTCCACAGACGATGCGCCCCACGCAATGCATCACCATAACCCCTACGTGCCTGAGGCGGAGGCTTCGCCGGGTGCCTCGGGGAGGGGGCACAAGCCACGCAGGGACCTGCACTGCGATCTGCAGGGCTCCTTTGGTGCTCATTGCTCCAGAGCCTCACTCTCTCCTTCCTGCTTTTCCCTCCTTGGCTATTTTCCCTGCTTTTTCCCCTTTGTTCTCTGCTACGATGCTTTCTCGTGCTGCCAGCTCTGCTGCCTGCACCCCAGATCCCAGAGGAATTTGTGTGGCAGGTCGCTGCAGTGCGCAGTGCTAGTGCAGCTCCCTCCTTGCTGCACACACGCTCTCCTGCCACGCGTTCCTTCCCTCCCTCTCTCCCCATCCCTTCACTCGTGCCCCTACTCCCCTTCCTTTCCAAAGGGAATGGAGAGAAAGGGGGCTGGTTCTTTGCTTTCGTACTCTGTCCTTTGCTATTTTCTATCTTTCTTCTTTGGGTTTCTTTTTCTCCATTTTCTCCCTACTTCTCCTTTTTTTCTTACAGGCTTCCAAGCCTCAAAGGGGCCACCTCATATTCTGCAGTCAGTGAAGCAGCTTGCTCAGAGCAGCACCCTGCAGCTTGCTGCACCCTTCCACATCCTTCTTTTGGCCAAATGTAGTCCGATTCCTGTCTCAGATAGGAGGAGGTACCTCTCAAACAGGTTTCCCTGCTATGCAGTAGGCTAAGCAACCATCTAGCAAAAACATAGACTGATCCAAATGTCATCAGAGCAATGCTTGTCTCTGCCCTCCAGGTAGCGAGCGCCCGTGTCAGCTGGCACGTGTAGGATTTGCTCGGCTGCCCCAGTCAAGCACTTCACTGTTGCTCTCTGCCCAAGAGGCAGCGAAAGTGTGGTTTCTGGATGACCTTCTGGAGGCTGCAAAGACTTTGTTGTTTAGATACTGCCTTGTACACCTACAAAAGCCTAAAAGGGTTTAAGAGCCAGGGTGTGTTGTTAACACTGTTTTGCACTCTTACCAAACTGCCTCATTATTTCTTTCTGTTTCCTGTCTGTCCACATTGCCTTGCAATTGTTTGTTGTCTCCTGGGGAAGAGCCCATGTCTTTTTTTGTTCAGTGGCACTCTGTAGTAGAGAAGGCCATTCTGGGACATTTGAGCTTCTTGCATCTCACTGGAGAGTCATTCGCAGCAGTGGGGGATGGCAACATCTGCAAACCCAGCTTAGTCCTATCCTGCTTGTGGTATTTCTTGCCTAAAAACAATTCCCTAAGTGGTCCCTCTCCTCTCTGATGTCCAGAGTATGCATCTTGTAGCTGCCAGCCAAGAGAAGGTGCAGCTATATGTATTTTACAGGATAAAGAGTGTTGGCCGCCCTGACTCACTGCGTTGCACAGTGGAGTCCAGGCCTATGGCTGAGGCCTGTGCCAGTGATACCAAAAAGAGCCTAAGTTTTCCAAAACTCTTTTTTGATCTCTGGCTCTAGGATGGATTTTGATATGACTCCACAAAAGGCTTAATGCAAAGTACCCATTTTTGCTTTATATACTTTCAAGACCATTCTTACGAGGCATAACCACAAAGAGGTGCATCGCTATGTATATGACAGCGCCTCTAACATGCCAGTATTAAGTGGGATATGTCATGTGCTGTCATCTTGGGTGTCATCAAGGGTTTCATTTCTCTAGTATCTAGATGTTCAGTCCTCCTGTCAGATGGAGAATTTTGGCCTTCCTTTGTTCCAAATAATAACATTGAATTTGCAGCATATTCTGCAAATTCATGGAAACCACCCTGAAAATATGTCTTTGCATTAAACAGAATCAAGACTCTAAATAAGAAGCTCAGTGGCAACTGATTTTATCTTTCTTAAAGCCTTTTGAACTTTTCAAAGCTCACAGTGTTTGATTTACTTTGAGGTTCAGATGCCAGCTCAGGCCAATTATTTTCAAGACTTATTCTCATGTCTTGTGTCACTGAATTTTGCACTTGATCTTCAAGAGCACCTTGGCTTCCACCACTGGGTTCCTTTGGGAATATACAGGCTTGCATTCTGCTGCAAGGAAATCGAGTGCAACCTCCCCAAAAGTACTGGAGTTGATTTACAGGAAAAGGGCCATTTTTTTCTTTATCGCTTCTACTGTTGCAGAGAGATGAATTCTCCATGGCATAATAGCAGAACAAAAATAGATTGCTTCTGTAATATACTATATAACAGACTGGAATACATCAGCCTTTTTCCTCAACAGTTCTTTGACAAATGAAACTTTATCTAACTAAGTTTCCCACATCATTCGCCTTCTCCCTACTGTTGCCTTTTCTCAGCCTCCTGCAAGTGCCAAAATAGTGCATTCTGCAGTAGCATTACTGCTAAAGGTCATGCCTATTTTTTAGACCTGCACGTGAATTAGATTACCAAATCTGCATTGTCATTAGTGCTGGGATGCTGCTACCACAGATGATTCAGGGAGGTTTTGAACACTTAGCTGCTGGCTGACTGGACAGAGGTTTCCAGTTATGATTCTGCGAATGAGTGGCAGTGATAGGGCACTTGGTCTCGGGGTCAGGTACTGGCCTGGTTTCCTTTTATTTTGGACTGTATTTGTCAGCACGGATGACTCACAGCAATCTTTGCACTGAGTAAGTTATCCCATTCTGTTCAGTTTTGAAGTAGGACTAGTACTAGGGAAAGGCCCTTGTCTATAGAAAACCTTCTAATTAAAACAACTGCTCAGCTCAAGTGCTCAGCTCTGCGCTATTGAAAGTAAACAGCCCTGAAGGGAACATTTGCCTCATCTGTAGGTAGAGAAAAAGCAATAAAACATCACAATCTGGCTAAAAATTGATGCCAGGGTGAAATGCCTACTTTGCCAGTTCTACAAAAAGCAAAAACTTTAAAAAATATATGCTTTTCACCAAACATATGTTTCTCACTCTGGAGAAAAGCCATTTCTTTCAATCAAGGTGAAATGTTCCCTTCAACATCAGTGCTTTATGGCTTCACCCTTCCCCCAATGCCTAAACATGGTGTTTCTGTAGACAGGGATATCAAATGGAACTAGCAGAGGCACTCGTTCCCCCATATCTCAAAATTCTGCATCAGATTTATGTTTTGACCACATTTTTTCTTTGACTTATCATTTCCTTCATTCAACTTTGGCAAGCATTTATGTGTGCTTTCAGGGTTGCGTGTAGCCTGCAGGAGCAAGGGTGAGATGCCATGGCGCAGGCAGCCAGTTCAGTGACACCTCTAACCTCAGCAATTTCAAGAGACTACGCAGAAAGAAACAGGCAAAGCAGTTCTGCCAGAGCCACCTCAATCACAGGGGAAGTCCTAGGCTTTCTACTTGGGGTAAGAGCTAAGCAGGTATCACGTTGCTGGACATGATGAACAGTATGTTAAAATATTCCCTCCATCCCTTGATCATCATCCCAGGGACTATATGAAAGTCTAGCTTTAGGTGATTATTTCATCTAATCACATCCTCAAATATTTCATAGGCAAACCGAAATACACCTGCCCAGGCCCACCTGCATTCCCAAAACACTGGTGACAACCTAACTCTGTCCCCATAATCTGCCAGGATCCCTGTGGTTACTGTCCCCATGGTGCTGTTTTGAGTTTACTGTGGCATGCCGGGGACATTGTCCCTTCCAGGGCAGACATGTGAAGCTGCTTGCAGAAAACTAGTGTTTACATTCAAGACTGACACACAGCAAAAAAGGAGATGGTTTCAACATCATTGCAGGACTTGCCCCCCCAGATTCGTTTTACTGATCACCTTGACTTCCCAAGCCCGAGCAATGGCCTCATCAGGCACTTTGGGTGAGGAATGCCAGATTTAGGGTGAAGGCGGGTGGGATACAGATGGCAGACTCAGTTTGTGAGCTTACTTTCCTACCCTGGGGCCTGCTGGGCAGGATTGATTACGCTGCTCAGAAAGCGGCATTAGCAGATGTTATTGATGTGGGATTGGCGTTATCCACAGCGCATGCTGTTGATGTGGAGAAATACCACAGATGGCATCATTTTTTAAAACCACTCTGCCAAAATCTTTTAAAACAAAACTTACCATTTCTGTTTGCATTGATCCTCCTTTCCTGCTATTGATTTTTGTTTTTTCCCATTACTGATGTGAGGAATGGGGAGCAGCCATCTTTGCCGCACCGGCACATTGCAAGACAGTCAGCTGATGGAAGGAAATAATTTTTGTAATCCTGTTAACGGTGGGGAGACCTTGTTTTGGTCTTGTTTTGATTTTGTTTTTGTTCTATTCTTACTGCTCTATTTAACATCAAAATAACAGGGCTGTTAGACTGGCTACCAAGTCCCCAGATGGCCATAAGGAGAACTTGGTGCTGTATTTATGTGACGGCTGTACCATAAAAATGGATTAGTAAATGTTTCAAGTGGAGAGCTTGGCTTGTACTAAGCCCATGCCCTGACGTGAGCTGTTGCTGAGGAGAGATGTGAGAATCTAAAAGACACACGTTTCTAGAAGGGCAGGGAGGAAGGGGACTTCTGCATAATGCAAAAGAAAACCCCAGGCCTGCAAGGTTTGAGGAACAAGACTCAGTTCAACGTTCTTCTGTACAGGGGTGCAAGGTGAATTTGAAATGTTGTAGTGGTTTTGATCTTGCTCTTCATTTGCACATTGCAACTTTTGTCTTTTGCTGTTCTAGATCTTATGTATAACACACAGCAGGAAATAGGACATGGTTTAGCCTTACGGTTTCCAGGAAAAGAGTTAGCTCTAAGAGAGTATCCTTAAGGTATGGATTCACACACTGAGCGAAGCTGGTCTTTTCAGCAGGAATATCTCACCACCTTGTTTGGATGTCCCAGTGCAACCAAGCGAGCAGTGACCTGCCATGGGGCAGGATTTAGGGAGTAAAGAGGGTATAAACCGCTGCACTCTGGCACTCTTAATCAGGGCACCATTACAGAAGCCGTAACATGAAACTGCACCTTTAGGTTGTGCTAGGAGAAGGATTCAGGGCTCTGTGGCCTCTCCCCACTCCCATGCGTATAGTTAGAAAGAAGTCATTGCAGAAATGCAAAACCAGACCGTGACCTTAACTGGCAAGTGTTGCAACCATGAGTCACATTCCCTCACTGGAACCAAACACCCTTTTACTGGTTGCAAACAGTGACAACACCATATTAAAGCAGAAAGAAGAACATGGGATAATTTCACCCCTGCCGCCTGTCCACAGGGGTTGAATTTGGCCCTTGGAACTGGTCTTTTATGTAAAGCTGAATTACAGAAAAATAAGTGGGCTCTCTTTTGTACCAGACGAAGGCGGATTAATTTGTGCTCAGAGCATACTTTGCTGATTAAGCACAGCCCAAAGAAAGGCCTAATGAACTTCTGTGAGATGCTGCTTACTATTTGCCTTTAGCCTGCCAGTGCATAAGGCACTCATTTTTAACTAATTAGTCAGTAATTGTGTAATGTGTGCTGAAGGATTGGGGTGGGCCCCTACCAATGGAAATGGTTGACTCTGGAGTGGATGTTTTTCTCAGTGAATTGTTGTAGTGCAAGCAGGAACTAATTTGAGGAAGTCCTACAGATTGTGCTATACCAGAGAGGTCAGATACAGAATCCTTTTTTGGCTCTATTGTTCATATAATAAAAATCTTGCACAGTAATAAAGAGATCCCACATCTCATCTGCCCTGGTCGTGATAACCTCCAGCTTCAGCTCATGAAAAACCAGGCTCCAATTTTAGTGTTACTTGATACGTTCATTCATTCTTATGAATAATAAAATATATCAGCTCATCTAGGATGTAGACCTGATACTTCCAGCTTAAGGGACAGTGAAGCAAGCTGCTAATATACACTTAGTTGTAACAGTGCTAGAAGCATACAGTTTTATTGAGAGCTCCCGTATTTCAGACCTCCACACCATGCTGACACCTACCTGGACACTGGCATCTGGAATCAAGGCCAAATGGCCAAATTCGGCTTTTTTCCCCCTAGGCAGAGTTTCTGGATAGAAAAATAGGAGATATCCAGGAAACCCAGATGCCTGGGAGCCCCAGTGTTAAATGCAGAGCATGAAGATTGTGTGTGTTTTCAGTGCTCTTACATTTGCAAGAGCAGACCTTTTCTTGCAGCATATTCACATGAAGTTTTGTGTCAAACAGCTGATAATGGAAATCATCCTCATTCCCATTACTTTGGTGACAGCCTACCCTGAATACAGTATTCAGTTCTGGGCCACCTCATTACCAGGAAAAATAGACAAATTGGAGACATTTCAAAGAGCAGCTAAAATGATTTCGGGGTTGAAAAGATTGATTTATGAGAAAAGATGATGAACTAAATATATATAGCTTTACTGAGTAATGACTCAGGTTATGGTTACCATGTTCAGGGAGACAGAAAAGAATTATTTAGTATGTACAAAAGGTGATGCTAAGGGGAGCACGATAAAATGACAGAAGGGGAAGTCTGAGCTAAGAAACGAGACAAAATCTCTGTGAAATAGTTTCCTAAAAGGCATGGTAAAAACTCCCATCTCTTAGGGATATTTAACACAAGGCAGGGAAAAATATAGAAGATATAGTTATTCATCCAGTTGCTTTTATCCTTCTGTGAACAAGCAAACAAAAAAAGATTAGTTTCTCATGACCATGTTCCATAAAAATACCAACTAATGCTTTCTTGGTAAAACTACGGCAAAGAAGACCTTCCTTAGGCTATGCAGCTTCCTATGAAAGATCTGACTTTTGTAATCTTGGTCGTTCTCAGAACCCAGCATAGACTCCGTCACACTGGGGACAGCGTTTCTAACCTAGTTACTCTGTGGGTTTTGGGGTTTCTTTTGTTTATTGCACATTGAAGAAGCTGCAGCCTGTGGGCGACGCGTCCCTGGAGCACAGAGTTTGACCTGCTCCAGCGCACACTGCAGTGTGTGCAGAGTCAAGCTGAAGCTGAAGCTGCTACCAGCCAACTAGTTCTTCTTGCCAGGCACAGGACTCTTGCAAATGAATCATTATGAAGATATCCAAGTCCCATCTCTAACCCATCCTTTCAGCATTGGCCAACTGACCCAGATTTTTCAGTAGATTTAGCAGCAGTCAGGAAATGCTTGTCTAAGTGCGGGATAGATGAGACAATTAGGCAGAATTGAGACTGATCAACTGCGCAGGTGGACAGACATGATGGACAAAATCCTTCCACCTGCTGTCCACAGAGGATGTACAAAACCGTGGAGGAAACGCGTGGTGGCTTGGGGCTCAGAGTGTTTTGAACAGCCCTTTTTTCTGCACTGGGCAACACCAGCTGTACAGAAACCATCTAGTTTGAGAAAAACTGCTTTGATTTGGGCTGTCTGTATTCATTATTACTATTAATCTTTCTTAGGGGTCCCAGCCATGGGCCACTTTGCTTGGAGCTGCACAAAAGACTATTACTCAGGCAGCTCCTGAATCCAACTGAAGCAGTGTCCAGCTGAGAATTTCATGGAGAAATCTGCACTCTTAAAATTAGCTAATCAGCAGAATGGCTAAGGAGGTGGTTATTTAATTTAGATTCTAACAATACTGGCACTTTGCAAAGCAATGCCTGTAAAAGAGGTAGCAAGGAACATTAAGTGATATAAGTGAATGTGTCATTAAAGAACCAAAGGGCTAATTTTTTCTAAATATGCCATTTAAAAAAAAATAGACGCCTCATTTAAACTCATCCAAAAGCTGTTAAACCAATTTAACACATTGCTGTTTACTTCTGAAATATGTTGAGAGCTTATCTTATCTCCTCCTACCAATGTTAGAGGCTAATCAGAATATATTAATGTATTGACAGTATGAAAATCTCTTCTCCATTGCAATAAGCCAGCAAAATGAACTTAGAGATTTCTACATACTCTGGTTACCAAAAGCTTGTTCTTTTACTTGTCCAAAGCAAAGAAAGCACCTAAGAGAATGAAAGTTAAAAGGCATACTGAAGCATGGGATAATACAGACCTCTGTGCATGGAAGGGAATTACAAATAAGCTTAATGGGAAAACAGTGGGAGCTACACACACACTTAAAATGATGCAGGCTGTCCTGAATAGGGACCCTTTCCTAAATCTGGCAATCACTGGGTTACAGAAATATTTCCCCTCCTAAAACCAACCCTTTTTCCCAAAGGGGAAAAATATCTGTCCAGTAGTAAAAACATCACTTATCAGCTATCAGTGCACCAGCTCAGAGAAATGAAAGGCAAGTGATCCTCTGTTGGCCTCATTTGCCATTGTGCTGAAATTGTGCCCTCAGAATAAAACCTAATACAAATAAACGGGTGATTACTCAGGGCCTGTGCTGGGGAGAGCAGTGGGCTGGAATCAGAGCCGTCGTGGCGATGCACAGAGGCACGCGCTCTCCCTGGGGTTACCTCCTCTCTGCAAAACTCCAGATAAAGGACAGTGCATGATGCAGGCAGCAAATCAAAGCACAGCAATGAAACACTTTGATAAACGGGACACACAGGGACTTTGCTTTATTTTGTTTGTGCTCCCTGTTTAGCAGGGGACAAGTAAACCAAGCTAGTTTCCATTCATGGCTTTCCTTATGCAAGAGGTTAGGGGGGAAATTCAGGGGAGGGCAGAAGAGTCTGTAGAAAGCTTTGGGAGGTAAAAACAGGGTGAGAAACAGCGAGAGGAGAGGACAGCATAGTGCAAAGGATCTGAAGATTTGTTTGATGCATATGCGCAAAGGACAAATGCGTGAAAATATTCTTCTCTCTCAGTGCTGAGTTTGGAAAAGTGTTCTCTTCTTCTGAACGCCCAACAGGTCCACTCTTTTTTTTCCCCTTTCAAAGAAAAAAAAAGCATGGCTCACCAGAGGTCGACGGATTTATGGCTAGCTTTAAATCAGTGCAATTTTGCCTGGGAGGTTTAGTTTTGGATGTATTCAGGATGGGGAATAAACATATAAATTATTCTGGTATGGTGGTAGTAAATAGTCCAGCAGTCTCAGACCAATTTCCGAGGTGCCATATCTCATGAAGTCTGATAAATTCAGCATGTTCGGCTGCTGAGGTGTTTAGGCAGTAGAAAAGCTGGGTAGCTCTTCTAGATAGCAAGAGACTCATTGACAATGTACCACCCCCACCCATGGAAACTTGCAGTTGACGTGATGATGGGCTTTAGTTATGGTCCCAGTCTCCTGTTTTTGGATAAGTAAGTGGATTTGTGTGGTGCTGGGGAGTGCAGACCAGCTGCAAGTGAGCTTGTTGGATTATGTGGTACTGAATTCCCCAGGCTAGCAGGAAAATGTCATGTGTCTGGAGCACTCATTTATGAATTTATCACATTTATACCAGGTCCAGAGATTTTCAGGGGTTGTTGCTAACTGACTTCTCAAAGTCCTCATTCCTGTGCAGATGGAGTGGTTTCAGTTCACTCACCGAAGGACATGGGTCTATCTAAAATGATCACCAGCTCACTACATTTGGGGAAGTTTTAAACCATCAGGCATTGCCCCCCTCCTTGCCCTTCTCCACTGAAAAACCTCTCTATTCCGTCACTCCTGAATGTTCATATAAATATCTTGAAAAAACAACATCTTTCCATTCCTTAGTATTTGCAAGTAAGATTCAACTTTACATGCAAAATACCCCACAGTTTTTTTGTATGAAACATAAACGCGATCCTTTTAATACAAAACTGAATTTTATCTAGGAAGAAAAAAAATCTGTCATTACTTGGTTCTCAATGTTGGGAAAAAAATATCGTCATGTCAGGTGCTGAGAAAAGCTATCTATACAGTTGGAACAGTGACTTCTAGTAGTGCCCACTACTAGCAATTAAAAACAGAATTATAAAAACATTGTTCTGGAAAATTTCAGCCCAGAAATACTGAGCAATTCCTGTGAATGATCATGTTTTCACTACTGTATCCCTATTCACACTGAAATCACTGGGAACTACTCTCCAGGAAAAGGGCTGTTTAACATGTTTAGGGGGTTTGGAGCACTGTCTGAAAGCAGTCAATCAATCTACACTGTGATGTCCTGATTCTGACTGTATTTTATTTAAAAAGCAAAGAAGTAAACGTTGCCTGAGGAAACAGAAAGATTTGAGAGAGAAATGTAACTATGGAAGGCCAGCTGTCAGTTATCCAAAATGCATTAAATCATGGCAAACAAAGCTTTAAAATCACCTCCAACCAATTTTCTCCCTATATTCTTTTCCTCCGGCTACACCCTGTCTTTATGCCATGAGGGTACTGACGGAGAACTGATGATCTCTGTTCTCTGAATGCCACCTCCCCGGGGTTGGGTAGACCAGTCCCAACAGCAGCCCAGCAGGTGCACCATGTCAGGCACTTTGCATGTCACATTGGTGTTGCAAATTTGATGTCTTGGATAGCCCTGAATAGTGCATGATGCTGCAGCCAAGTGAAAACACAGGATGCTCAGAAAACTAGACATGGGACCTCCTTCTCAGTTATCTTGAATCATCCTTGAGAGCAGGGAGGTGCGAGACCAGCAGTAATGTATAGCCATTTGCCTTTGAATTTACCAGATGGAAAGCCATGGAAAATCACCCTCCAAATCCAAACATAACTTTCCTCAGATAGATAAAAGAGCAGGGTAATCTTGTCTGCAATACAGCCGATGCTTTACTTGGTGAATGCATTTTGATGC
The DNA here is from genome assembly GCF_003343035.1 of Apteryx rowi. Classification (NCBI taxonomy): domain Eukaryota; kingdom Metazoa; phylum Chordata; class Aves; order Apterygiformes; family Apterygidae; genus Apteryx; species Apteryx rowi. Next base: position 5,396,232 of record NW_020447974.1, read on the forward strand.
GCTCTCCTCTTACCGGCTGCTGTTTGCTGTGTGTATGTGGTGGTGGCTTTTTGCCAGTGCATTTTGGTTTCAGCAGCAGAGGTTGTCAGTTCAGCATTTGTCTGATATTACTATTTGCTCAGGAGAACTCCTCTCTTTTCTCATTTCCCTCTCAGCCCTCATGGTGCCTCTTTGTGATTTTAGCACCATTTAAACGGTGCCAACAAGTCCTATTTTTGCACATTTAGAAATGAGGAACCTATAATGAAATATGGGTGCTAAGGAGAGAAGTACAACAGGTGGTGCAGAACTCTCACCGTGCAGGTGAGTGCATAAAACTGCTATGTGTAAAACATCTCAGAGCCCTGGTATATTTTGGCAGCCTATTTACTTCTGGTTACAATTCAAGCACTAGTGCAGTCTATATAGAGACCTGTACAGATTTGCTCTGGGGTTTGCTTAGCTGAAATATATGCGTCTGCATCTCTGTTCTTTCAGAGCAGTTGAGATCAGATGGGATTTTTTGGTGTCTGATCTAGGAGAGAGCTCTCTAGGGCTGATGCCACTGTGCTCCAAGTGATGAATGCTTTTTCCCCTGGCAGTCAGCTCTAGCAGGTGTTTGACACGGAGAGGAAAGCACCTCTTCTGAGCTCTGGTCTTGATGAATGCAACAGTGAGAGGACCAGAGGGCTGTCATCCTCAACCAGTGAAAATCTGACCCTCCTGCATGGAGTGATCTGCTCTGGAGGAATAATATGGGATGCCTAATGGGCATCATGTCTGAAATTACTGCAGGAGTCAGCCATTAGAGACAATGAGAAACCATCTCAAATTCATTGCAACCAGCATCTGGTTGAGGACACTCAGGTTGGCATTTGTGAGCACATTGCTACTTTCACAAGGCCAGCCTAGTGCACCTGAGGAAGTATTTTGGACCAGCTAGCACTATTTGACTGCTTTCATAGTGTCACTGCCACATGGAAGGTGGTACAGCCAGAGTATACATTCCCTTCTGGTATTTGGGCTTGTTTTTGTCCTCTGGTCCTTGCCCTTTTTCCCCCCTTCAATACTTCCATAAAACATCATTCTGCAAGTGCATCGAAGTCACCTGAAGTGTCAGCGTGGCAGTGAGTGAAGGTCTGAAAGCCTGCACGAGGCAGATGCCTTCAGGGTGCAAGAAATACCTGTGGGTTTGCTTGGAAGTTGGGGCTCCCCCACTGCAGCTGGGGCAGTGCCCGGGAGCCACAGATAGGTGCCGTGTGGGCAGCAAAAGAAACCTCTCTGGGAGGAGAGGGGTGACAGTATGGTCACAGTGTGCATCCGTCACACAGATGCCGTTGTATATTTTGGTACATCTGCTATGCATCTGGAGACGTGTAGCCTGGGGAGGTCAAGGGAAAGTGGCATTGTGAGGAGAATTACGCTTGCTTGTCAATGTTTTTGTGATCCAGAGGCTGGGAAGCAAAGCTCCCGAGCCCCTTCCTTGTTTCTAGCCCTCAGCTGCTAAGCGACAGTGAGCAGATCACTTGGGCCAAAGTTTTCAATCATGGCCCTGGTTTTGCATGCCAGAATTTGGGGCTGCGCAGCTGGAGGTGCCCGAGACCTGGGTCCCAACACAGACCTCCAGCCACTGCATCCCGTAATCCCGGCACTAGCAGCAGCACTAAGCCGTAAGACGAATGTGCCAAGCGCTGCCAGACCTGGCTAAAGCCAGTGGGATCTCCGGGGGCTCAATGCTTGTGGGCATCAGGGCCGGGAGCTCTGTGGTTGGGCACTCCAGAGAAAATACAAAGGCAATTTTTTTTAATTCATCCCTTCCATGCTTGTGCTTTCACCACCTGACTGTTAGGAATGGACAGCAGCGAAAGGGCTGGCAGTTTTCAACTTGAAATGTTAGCAAAATGATCTCAGACCTACTCTCAGCAGCTGAAAACCAAGCACAAAGTGCTGTTCATTTTTCTGCTTTTATGATCCCGATTTGCCCGCTCTGAAGGCTGGGCCTTGTGCTGGGTTGGAGTTTGTGGGCGCCTTTCCCTTTCCTCATCAGGGCTCAATAGCCTGTGAAGAGGAAAGGCTCTGTTTTAGTGGGAGCAGGTGTTTGATTACCTCGCTTCTCTCTTCTCATATTAAACATATCCCCAGTTCACCTCTCTAGGAGGGATAAACTTGTGTTAGCAAAAGCAGCAAGGGAAATCACTTGAAAGGCGACATCAGAGGTAGGCTGTCTGAACTGCTAGTTTGATGGAACAAAAGAACGAACAAATGAAAGAAAGCATTCAAAGTGTTTTCTGTCTGCAGAGCGCTCCTTAAGAGCTGACGGTGCCGGCCAGACCCCTCTCGTCAGGCACGGCTCCCTGCCTCACAGCCGGCTCATTTTCTGGGTGGCTGCCCAAGGCCGGACCGTAGAGATTTGCCCAGTGAAGGGGAGAAATTCAGCCACCTTCCCCCCATCACTGGTGGCACGGCTGCCCTCGAAGGCGTTTCTGCTTGGAGCCGCCTTGGCACAGACAGCTCAGAGGCTGTGATGGTGCCGGGTGCTGCCCTAAACCGAACAAAGGAGCCGTCGCTTTTCCTCTCAGGAAAGGATCCAAGGATATCAAAGGCCTCTCCAAAGGGAGCATAAGATCGATTACTTCCCATGCCAGCCTGAAATCACACAGTGGTGCCATGCTGAGTCACAGCAGCTGAGGACTTGGCGCGGGAACTGCCTTTGGCCTGCGTGCCGGGCTCAAGGTGCCAATACCAAAAGGGATGGTGGGCTGGAAACGAAGAGTGACACAGGAGTTGGACAAATAAGCTGGTATTTTTGGTTGTGAAGGAAGAACCGATGGTGATCCTGCCTAATTTCAGTGCACCCCGTGTGTACCTCTGTCCCTTCAACTTGGTCCTGAATGAGTAAACAAGCAGAGAGCTATAATCCAGGTTACATCTTTGTTTCAAACAAAAAGAAGGCAGCCATGCCTCAGTGAATAAAAGCCCATCGCTCCGCTCTAACCATCTGTCAGGCTAGCTGGCATGATATCTGTGTGTTTGCTGAGGCATTGATAGGGAATTACCCACCTTATATAACAGCAGATTGTCTTTGCCTTCTCACTGCTCTATTTCCCTTGCAAATATTTTGGATCATTCCCTCCTATGGCTCAAATGCAGGTGTTGGATTATAACTGTGGGGAGTCAGGGACAGAGAATAAAGAAATTCTTGGGCTTCTTGGGTGAGGGTGAAGTTGGAAGGAATGAGACGGCTCTTCCAAAGTTTGCAGGTACCGGGCAGCAATGGGATGAAAAGAGGAGCAAAAGTGGTTTCCAAGCCACTGTTGTTCCCCTTGGCACAGTCTGGAGGATGTTATCTAGGGATAGGTCCAGAGTAAATACTCAAGGCCAAACTGGAAACATTTGCCTATTGGAAAAATCAGCTGTTCTTCTTTGCTCCTCATAGGATTTGCCAAAATATATTTCTTGTACATTCCAGGCTCAGAACAGCTTGTTGTGAGGCTTAATTTTTGATGTGTAATCTTGTGACACATTGCTGCCTGATGATGTAGGACATGGAGATTGCAAAGGAGGACGACTGAAGTGCAAACATACCAGAAAGTGTGTGGTGCCCAGCTTGGAAGCTGTACAAAGTATTTTCATTAGCATTAGATAGCTTTGCTGTTACTAGTCCTAAGAGCCAGAGAGAGAGAGAAAGTTACCCCAGCCAAAGATAAAAGACCTTTCGATGAGTGTGCCTGTGAATTAAATGTCCTGCTGAAATTTGCAAGCTTCCTTCAACCTTGAATAATTTACACTTGAAATGACTACAGATAGGTGAGTCAATCCTATGCAGGTATCTAAGTTCCTCACGCCACATGAGGACATCTAGATACCCTCAGCCACTCTGTGAGCTTAGATGCCCTGTAAAATACACCATTCCCTTAATAAGTCAACCCTGCACACTGTGGTGTACTTCCCTTGCCTAGCTAAATGCTAAAGCTCATCAGACTCTCCGACCCTTCAGTTTAAGCATATCCTGAAGCCCTTCGCTGGATCACAGCAGATGTTTAATGCCAGGAATGAATAATCCCCATGGCCAGGAATGCGCTTACTTCACCTCAGCTCTTTGGTGTTTCTCCGGGTTGGCCATCTCCATAGTCAAGCAGTGATTCAGTGTATCCTGAGGCTAGGATTTGAAATAGATGAGCTGAATCTATTTTGTTCTGGTAGTGCCTTGGTCTCTCTTTAAAATGGAGAGGGAACACAGGCAAATATCTTTGGCAAGACACACAGTGGTTAGACAGCAAATCACAGGGAAGATGAATCCCACCCTATCCTAAATCTGGAACTAGGTGCTGATGTTTAGGTCTTTCAGCCTAAGAGATGTAAATGCTCCAAAAATTTGTTTAGTATTGATATTCTACTTGGTTGAATTTAAAGGTCAAATACTAGACTTTAACATTACAGTCATGCTTTATAAGAAAGATGAATTCATAAATACTTTATAAAGTGCTAATGAACAATTAATAGTTATTTCAAGAAATGGATAATCAAATGTTATGGATTGTTATAGAGTCTGACAGGTCAATATGTTGCTTATGACCATAGCTGATTGCTACCAATAACACCTTGAGTGATGTGCTTACAACCAGCTTTAATGCAGTATGTTTGGGTCTGTGCAACATCTATTAACCCTCTCTCCACTAGTTTAGAAATGGAAACTTCCTATAAAGCATGCCCATAATTAATGGGGAATGATATGAACATAAGGCTATGGGTTATTGAGTAGCTCATTTGCAGCTCAAGAACTTGATTATAGATGAGCAGAAAGTAGAGACCAATCAATTCAGACTGCAAACAATGAATAACACCTGCTAACTGGACAGATAAAGCATTGAATGCCAGAACTGTGGATCTAGAAATCTATGAGTGATGCTTTTTAATGTATTTTGGGGAGCTTTTGAGAGGATCCTGAAAATTCCTTCAAGGTTTGGTTGTATGCTTAAATGTCTATCGTACTGCTTTAAAATTAGAATTTATAGAGCAGGTCATCTAACTACCCCAGATGGGTTTGTGCAGAAGAGATTGTTCGTGATCTCAGCCTTGCTACTATACAATCAATTCTGCTTTTAAGTAGTGAAGAAGCTCACGGGAAGTTGCCAGTTCTGATTACAGTGCAAAATGTCTAACCTTGGTTTACAGCATCTACAATTTTGTTTCTTGCAGCTTGAGACTTACTTGTTCTGAGACTGTGTTAGGCTAATGGGGAGAACCTGAGTGCTGAAACTTCCTTGGGGGTACTGATCACTCACACATGCTATCAGCAAGATTGAAATGCAGCCGGTGGAACAACAGTGAGGGCTACCTCTACAACCTGCGTTCCAAAATGGAACTGCTGGCTCTGAACATTGCAAGGTACATTAGTGCAAATGCTGTTTATTTGTCCTTGGTGCTGTAAGGATTGCTTGACTGACGGCCGAGGCATTTCACACATCAGTAAGCGCATTCTCCCCAGGTATTTCTGATCGTTGTTCATTTCATTTGCTGACAAGTTTGTGGCAATATGCTCACCCCAGCCAAAAATTACGTGCTGGCTAAGAGAAGAACAGGCCTAATTTTCCTCACATTTACGCTGGTTTTGCAATCAGTGCAACTCCAACGATTCTTTACTTTTATATCAGAAGTCATACTGAAGATATCTGATTTAACAGAGTTAGGAGTTGTTCAGTGTAGCAACTGTAGGAAGGCAAAGATTGGCCAGAGACATTTTTCCACTCTTCACGATCCTGCGGTTGGCCAAGGGCCAAATCTTCCACTGGTACAAAATAGAGCAACCTGCAGGCTGCTTTAACTGTCCTGGTCTATAAAAGCTTCTGGGAAACCTTATATTGCCCATGGTTTCTGGAGTGCAGTGTTCATCCCCTACAAAGTGTGAGTAGAGTTGTTACCCCAGCAGTATGCCAGATGGTTGTTCCCTGTATGATTGATTTAAAGACTAAAGCAAGCATGAGCCAGACTCTGGCCCAGATGATGCTGAAGGAAAAATTCACTGCTTTGAGATCTCTGAATCAATTCTATCTATCTTCTCTCATTTCTTCTCTCACTCGCTGAATGTTAGGTGCTTCATCAGTTTGATAGAACATGCAAATATTAACGTTTTTCTTCAGAAGTGCTAACAGCCATATGAATATCTTACCAAGGGATGCAGCAAACTAGAGATGCTGCTGTAATCTGCACCCAGAGACCTTTCAGGGGAACCAGCTCTAGCATTTGGTGTTTGTGACCTTTAGAGGGAGCAGGAGCAGCTTCCCCTCGATTTGCATTGCTTTGCTGGGAAGGATAGCCCATGTGGAAAGGACAAAGCAGGGGGTAACAGAAGGTGGGAAATCGGCAGCGTTCCTGAAGTGATTTCAAACCATTTCCAAGATACAGGAGAAAATGTTTCTTAGCAAATGAATATCCCCAGAGGCTCATGCAGAAAAAAATTCTTCACTCAATACTTATGTAGCTCCTCAACATTTGTGGCCAAGTTATTGTTGTGGGTTTTTTTTCTTAATTTTATAGTGTTCTCATCCTTTGCGTATTTTTATGTGGACATTTGGGTTTTGTACCCTTCTTTCACATGAACATAGCCAGGAATGGTCTAGGAAAGGAATCCTTTTCACACATGTGGATGATACAGTAGTGTCCAATGCTCTTCCATGTCAGGACATGTATGGGAAGCTTCTGGCTTCTTATTCTCAGCAGCTGTGGCGATGTGTCTAGGGTGGATGGCTGCTGTGGGGACCCATGCTCATCCTTTCCTCTTGCTCACTTCCTCCCTAGGCCCTGTTCCCAAGTGGCTGAGGGCTATCTAATGGAAAAGGTGAAAAATAACCCTGCTAGCTTGCCAATGCCTCCTTGATGGGATGTGCAGCCTAGAGAGCACGAGCTGTCCCCAGCGCTTGTTCTGGACAATGAAAAGGATAAATCAATTCATCCTCTGAAAGTGGAAATTTCAGAGTTGATGGATGGTACTCAGTGAGTATGCAACTCCCTTCTTGGTGAACAGGATATTCTCCAGCCAGACAATTTTTTTCCTTTCAGACTTTAGGTGAAGGAGCTGCAGTGAGCTCTGGCAATTGCTAAGGACAGAAAGAGATGGTTCTATGTGATAGCACCTGCCCGAGACAAGTTTCTCTAGCACTTCCAGAAACAACAATCTCTGTTTTAAAAGAAACTTCAACAAAATTTAAGGCTGAAATCAGTAACTTCAAAGGATCTAAAAATAATCGCGTTTAGCAGGAGTCTTGCCATGTTTTTTAATTATCGATTGAAACTCATATAAAAGGAAATAAAATAAGTCTGTTGGATCCCCATGTCTAACTCTGCTCACATGATGCCCATTCATGTATTGTATTTCCCAGAAGCTCATGTTCCAGTCTTCCTCTTCTTTTCTCATGAAAAGTAAAGATATTAGTATTTATTTACAAATAAGATAGCATGGGAATTCTTGGATGATTTTTGTGAGAACATGCAGTTTCATTTTACCCCCTCAGCTTATCCTGTTGCCTCTTGGTTTTGAAGAGGGCAGTTTCTTCTCCAGGACAGAAGGAACCATGGGTTTGCTAAGGCTTGCAGGACCATTCATGCAGCAATGGAGAGTCCCAAAGACACCATGGGATCAGATGCTTGTTTCTAATAATGGGCATAGAAGGGAAGCATTCTCTTGAGCACCTTGAGCCAGCATGAACAAGGCATGAAACAAAAGGTGTAAGAGGAGGCATAAGAAGGTGTAGAGAAAGATGCTAATAGCCCAAGGAGGGACCAGCCAGCCAGCTGCAGCAGGCAGGTGTACCTGGATGTGCTCCTGGGCTTTACTTTTTACTTTTGACCTATGGATCCTAAAAGGCAGTAGCCCAGTGGAGGAAGAAAAGTTGCCTGTATCACCCTGATCATCAACATATGGTGTAGCTTTCAAGAAGGGGGATGTTGCTTTTTTAAACCCAGCTGAAGGTGTCAGAGTGCAGAAGAGATGACCTATGACAGCAGAGAGAGGCTGTGGGCGTCCCCGTGGAAACCCCATGGCTCATCTTGTCTGGACATGTTTAATTATTTTAGCCATGTCTTTTCCACGTGCTCTCTTTCCCTTCCTCCCCCTGCATGGTGAGCCAAAACCAAAAGAAGGTTTCAAAAACAGGGTGCACCGTACAATTTTAAAATCAATTCTTCTGCCTGATTGATTCAGCACAGGCTGTGGAGCCATTGGAGCAAGCCATTTCTGCTGCAGAAAAATCGGCGGTGATGTGCTGCCATGTTGTGAGTGGCCTCGGCTGAGGAGGGGTGTGCCAGCTGCGGCGGTGATGGGGCCTGGCCGAAGCTCTGCTGGAACCTCAAGTGTCTGAAAGGCTTCCTGGGGCTCACCACGGCACTTAAAAGAGACTAAAAGAAAAAGAAAAGTAGGATAGGGCTCTTCAGAGGTCATCTAGTCCACCATGCTGCCCCAGGGCAGAATCAACCCTTCTGAAACTACCCCAACAGAAATGTCCCTAGCTTCTTCCTAAAGGCCAGAAAGCTTCTCCTGATGTCTGACCTTGGAGCCCGTTGCATGGTCTCACCTTCAGAAGTGACAGGCATTAGCAGATTAGTGCTGAGGACTCAAGCTTTCGAGTACAAAATTAAACAAAATCTTAAATATTGGAACCTGAAAAGCCTCCCAGAAGGATGGAGAGTTTATAGTTTTCACAGAAAGAACTTAAAAGGAGATAGAGACGGGTATTAACTTCTAGAATAAGGGCTACATTTTGTGTAATAACTTTTATTATCTGGTGCTGCTGGCCTGAGCTGTGCTAGTCATGTGGATTTGTGGACTTTTAATCGGAATCGTTCTGCTTGTTATTACCGTGCAGTTACCTGCGGTGAAATGGGAAACTCGATTCCTGGCGTTATTTCCCTTCCCAGCCCACAAGAGTGTTTGGGACTCCGGGAAGACCTCATCCAAAGACAAATGGAGTCAAAGGAAAGTTTTTTAGCAATGTGTGCGGGTTTTGGATCAGTTCTAGATTAGAAAACTTTCTGGAGGAGAAACCAGTTTCCACTTCCTTTTGGCTTAACAGCAACTGATTTTGCGGCTGCTGTTTACACAAATAGAGAGTATCAATATCTATGTAAATAGAGAGTATCAAGATCGTGCTGGCCTTTTGATATTTAAAAAATGTACTTTGCAGGTTACTTCCACTTCTGTGTGTTTTCAGTGCAAAAGAAGCCTCGGAGAACAAAAATTGCTGTCTCTCACGTGGGAAGAACAGGTTTCTAGCTTGCCTGTTTGTGTCACTCTCGGACTAGAGGAACAAAACTTCAGGCCTGTGGGGAGGGRTACAGACGCTTTCACCAGGCGGTGCTGATCGTGTCCCAGGACGCTTGTTCAAGTCTCATTACTTTATATGGGCAAATCCTGAACCTTTGTCGTAATCATGTCAAACAGGACTTTGCTGGGTCTTTGGCTAACTTCGCAGTAAAGACAGGGGTAACAACTTTCTGTCTCCATTCCTTTTCTCCTCCTCAGTGTTATCCGCCCCCGTCAGCTGGCAACACACCACAGATTGCACCTCTTGGTAGACTCTGGGATTTCAGGGTCTTGTAATGCAGTGAGCTGTACAGTGATGCATTTTTCCAGAGGCCGATGTCTAGCACATACTTAACAGAGACATCCTGCTTTTACTAATACGTTACTGGCAGCACAATAGAAAAGAAATGGAGTGGTTTAGAGAGCAGGCTATATACTGCCTTGTTTTCCTTTCTGTCTTGCAAAGATGTAATAACATTTAACAGTGTAACAGCTGGTTACCTCAAAGCCTTTGAAATGCAACAGCTCTTCAGCAAGTTTTTGCAAAGCTGTTTCCAAGTAACCCTGTTGTTATGCTGTCTGAGTACCAAAGGTTGTTTTACTACCATGTGGAATTTTGGAAGTCATCAATATTTAATCTGTGTTTTGTTACTACACATTTGTTTTTGCTGATACCTGATTCTATGAAGTAGGTTTGGCATGTTTAAATTTTGCAACTTTCTGTAAATTGAACTTGGAATTTCATAACTGTAAGGATCTTACACAGAAAAAAAATCATTTTGCCATGGATATATCACAACACTACAGAAAGCTTATATAGAACATTGCAACAGAATAAAAATATGTTTTTTCAAAAAAAAATATTTGGGATTATTTCAGTTTAGCTGGGTTACTTTATTGCTCTGTAGGATACCATCACTGTTTTTATGTGATCTACTTGAAAGACATCTGCGTGTTCTCACAAGTGTTGGTTTTATATTTTAAATTGAGCATTACAACAGTCTAATCCTAACCTTCATTACATCTGCTACTTCAAGAAAAAGAATATTTGGAGCTGGTGTTGGTTTTGATTCTTAGATTTTTAGTGTCTGTTTAAAGAAGTCTTTTGTTCTGTCTCCTTATTCCATAGTTATAGTGCCTGAATGCCTCAAAAATATTAGCGCTCTTGTCCACCCCATGAACTCAGGAATATAGGGCTAGAAGAAATTTCCCAGGTCATAAAGGAGAGTTCCCTGTTACTGCAGTGTTTTCATAGAGCCCATTTCATGGGCTCTTTGCCCATGTGTTAGGGCATTTTTAGTTCTTCATCTGTAAAATGCAGATTATAATATAGAGATTGCTCAAGCACACACAAAATCTGTATCAGAGCCAGACAGTTAACCCCAGACATGTAGATACTTGACCAGAAACCAAGCTTTCCTCCCACGCCCTGCACAGTGTTTGGATACTGAGAACTAGTTTGGGCACATGTCTAGTAGAAAGTGAAGACACATAGGAGAAAAATCCCCAAAATGAATTTAAATTGTAAAATTCTGCATGGTTCAGCTTTCCCTCTTTTTCTTTCTGTTACCTCCCTTTTTAGGCTTAATGCAGAAGAGTATCTGAGAAGCGTATGCTTTTTATTAGTAGAAGAGACAGGCTAAATTGGGATATGATTCATGCTTCTAATTTATGCCTTGTCTTTCTTTATTGTCAGTGGCTAATGAGAGGTAATTGCAAAAGCTCGCAGAGGGAGGCACTTCTGGAAAAAGAGAGAAGAAATAAAGAAGGTGCGAGTAAGGTTGGGTTTTTTGTTTGTTTTTTTTGATTTCAGAGGCTTTTCATTCTGTTGTTGGTCTTATCGTGACTTTCAATGTTGCTTCTGACAGAGCGTGATATAATTCCCAACAGTTATAAATTGCCAGTGGCGGATCAACACTTGTAACAGCAGCTTTGCCATTGCTACAGGACAGAGTTAGGAAAGAGCATCTGCTTATGCAATGAGCTGTTTTTGAGAGGGAAGTCCTCATATCAGCCTGATTTTCAGATGAGGTCTCTACTTGGAGGTAGGAGTAACACAGTTTAGTGCTCCCAGCAAATTGTCCCAGTCAAATTATTTGGGCACAGTTCACAGTAGGCATAAAATGGCATCTACAAACAAAAGTCCTGAACCTCTTGTTTTCATGTAAGAAGTAACAGGATTGGGTACCTGAAAAAAACACTCAGAAGCTTGGAAGCCAACATTAGGCTCCAGTTTTCACTGTTTTTTTGCTTTTCCTGATTTAATAATGTTCTTACTAAAAAGCCTTTGTTGAGATCTTTACTGAGGCTGGGCTCAGTGTATGTCTTTGAAGCACACTGAGATCACTAGCTACAAGTCATCAGAGGAGAGCTGCTGACTGAGATCATTTTTCATCCTTTATCATTCATTTTACTCAGAGACCTCCCTAAGTGGGAGCTGGGGACCCCTTGTACAGTGCAGGCTCCTTTGCAGACATCGTTCCAGACGACTTGCATCTTAAGTCTTCAGGCGGCTCGCGGGAGTGCTGGCCCGTGAAATCTCGGTGTTCATAAACTCCCACTGCCAGTACTCGCTCCTCTCTCCTTGGCTGAGAAAGAAGGGACTAAGTGCTGAGGACAGGCTTTCAGATTCCCCAGGTCCCTCACTGTGGTGCAATGTTGCTTTCAGTTATGTAAAAGACTTGAGTTAAAGGATGCTGCCATGTGTCCTGGTTGTTTCTGGTAATTTAAGTCATGAGACATCATCACTGTAGAAAAAAAGAAAAGAAAAATTAAATCACCAGGCAGTCAGCATGTGGCTTTGGATAGTTCATGTGTCTGTGAAAATCTGCAGCTTATAGCTGCACGAAGGGCTGATGTCTCCTTTGACATTAAACTGTCTAGGCTGTTTCTATAAAGGTTAATGTTTGTTTCTGTCATGGAGAAGCACACTAGGAGATGTTATAGGGCAACCTTTAGCCTAATAAACCATGAATAGCTAAATTGAGAACTAAGTATTATAAAGAACAACCACTGATCAGTAGTAAAAGAATAATAAGTCAGTCTGTAGCCAAATTTCTTTGATTAAAGTGATCGTTCATAGTTGCCTAGTATCAAAGGTAATATCTCAACACTGTATATCATAGTCACCTCACAAGGCCCTCCTTAAAACCCTCTTCTGCCACAATCCTTTGCCATGATGCAAGTGCACTAAGACCACGGCCAATTGCTTTGACCGATTTTGTCTGATTATCTCCTTGTACTTCTTTGTCTCTCTGGCTCCATCTATCGTCTCTCGTCTCAGACTTAAATTGCCAGGCCTCTGGGACACGAGCTGCCCATTGGGTCTATGCCTGATGCATCATGATAGGACTTGAGGCACTGGAGTGATGTGACTAATAAATAATGGAGGGGTAAAATACAACTTTTGTCCTGTATAATCCAGAATTGCAAGATAGGTTTCCCAGAGAATGGAGGTATATTTGTTTTCCAGATCGTTAGCTGATGCAAAGAAAAATGAGAACATTTATTAGCTTCTCTCAGAATTACCTTTAACAAGAATGAATATTCACCACTATAAATAAGACTGCTTCAATTAAATCTGCACATAAAAATGTTCCATGGTGTCACAGAAGGCCATACTTTTCAAAAATAAGTGCCTAGATGAAAGTATTTAAGCCTGCATTTGAGAACAAATACGGCTGTCTTACCTCCAGTGTTTCACAGTTAATCACTGAAAGTTATTGTGTTTTCACCTTATCTGAATGTCAGACCAGCAAGATGAGATGCAGAAAAAAACTCAGGCTTGTTTTTTTCTACCTTTTAATGGGAATGAGGTACCATAATTGCTTCCTTGTTCAACTTCAGATCATCTACTGTGTCTGCAATAGGTTTTGTTTTTACTTGAAAAATCGCTAAGAGCAGTCACAGCACCGAGCTGCTCGTTACATCCTCCTGGGGAACATGCCCCCGACTTGGTATAGCATGGCCCTGCCACTGTGTTGGGCTACACAGGCTGTTAGCAGACCCATCTTTTGCATAAACAAATCATTTTCGATACTGCTTCAAAAATCTTTCTGGATCAGGTGTCTTGCAACAACCCAACCAACCTGTAAGTTTACCCCATACTGATGCACAGGAAAGCAGACGATAGCATCAGTCAATAAACTTTGTACTTTCAGGTTGCTGTGACTGCTAAAATTTAGTGGGCATGTAGATAAATCCAAGAAATAAAAATCTGTTTAGGCTATTGAAGACACTATTGCCAGTTCAGAAAGTCACTGGCCTGTTGACTGGGAGAATATGCTGGGAAAGTATTAGTATGTGCTGTGCTGCCCTTGTCCTGTGCCTTAAGTTGGCTGCTGCCAGAGACAGTGGGCTGGCAGAGCCTATGGTCTGACCCAGTATGTTTGTTGTGTTCTTCTGTAAATGGCATCATTTACTGAAAATCAAAAGGACAATAAAGAGAAATCAACTACTATCAAGTCAAGCTTTGGCCCCAGGTAAGCTAAGGATGGACAACAATTACATAAATAAGTTCCCGAACAATCTCTCCCAGCCAACCTTTTCTCTCCTATTTGTTTCCATAGCTGTGATGTGCAAACTCAGTTGTTCAATGGATATTTGCCACTTGAGAGAGAGATGCACACATCCCCCTCTCTTCTAATTCTTCTTCACATACCTGAATTTATCTTTTGTAGTAATAGCCATCCTATTAAGAACTCTAGAAGAGCTTATTAAAACACCTCTGAAGAACATGACACCAACAATTACAGAGAATCGATGAAGATATTTGCTGAAGTCAATAATCTAAATTGCCAAAAAAGTGGCCAGTGTAAACATTTCATGTGTAATTCTCTGGGATAAAATCAGACTCTGCATCTAAATCTGGTATCAGTGGCAACAGTAAATGATTCCAATCCAAAAAGGGTTTAGTCTGTTGCAAAAACTGCCGTAATGCAGAAAAGTGGTAATCTACTCTAAAGTTACAAATTAAATTCTGTTCATTCAATTCAAACAATGTCAGGAAAATCTGTGTCAAAACTGGAAACCATGACAGCTGTGTCACCCATAGTATCAAATACAATGAAGGTCTGAGATGAACACCCACTGTTAAGTTAAAGAGAGCAATCAAAGGGCAGTCACAGTTCAGACACCCTGATTAGCATTAATTAAAATTCTGATGATCAGCTGGCTATGGAATGGACAAAACTTTGAAAGAATTTAGGCAAGTGCAAAAGGCTGGAGATAGGGTAATAATTAGGAATAATATCTCTTGTTACATTTAATTCCTTTAGCCTTGAAATTACCATGACAGATTTCAAATTTAGTGGCAGTTTTCCAGTAACTAAAAAGAGCTTAATTATATAGTTTAAGTCTTTGGGAGAACTGATTCAGATGAAACTACATGGGGCCTGTATCAACTGTATGGTATGCTTGAATGGACTCAAATAAAGGCGGAATAGATACAAGCTTCTACAAGAAACTTAAGACATCATATACCTGACTGTTCTTCTGAGACACCAAAAAAGTTTGGATAACTTTTTAACTATCTCTTTTAATTAATAATGATCGTGCTCATTCAAATGGCTTTTCTGCTTCTTGATTTCAGCTGGGACTAGAAGCAGGACAGAGATAAAGCAGCCAAAACCTGTGAATAGTGCTGATACCCACAGAACTTCTTAATCATTGGGACTGGCCTATCTCTAGAGCCCAGGCAAGACATCTACAAAGATGAACAAAGTTCAAATCTGCAAGCTATTTTTCTGAGCTATAGGACCTTATAAAAATCATCACAGTATTTTATTAACTGCTGTTAGTTTAGGAGGAAATATAAGACACTAAAGAAAATGTCAGATCCCTGAGTTCTTTCAAATGGAAGAAATATTTATCTTAATACACAATTTGTGACAAAGCTCTTTTGGGTTTTCAGGGCCAGGGAACATCCTGAACAATGGATGGATCAACAAGATGATTAATAGCCTGAAATACAGATGCAGAACAGTCTCTTTCTATAGAAGAAACTCAAGAAGATAGACGGAGTATCATTTTAAAGCCACCTTCATTTGATTCTTCCATATCTATATAACATACTTATATGATCTCATTCTCAGACTAACTGAACACTTTACAGTTTTAAAGACATTTATTCTCCCAAGAGCCCCATGAAGTAGGAAAATACAGTTGTCCCATTATATAGATTTGGAACTGTGGAACAGAGGTGCAACGTCACACATGGTGAAGCAGGGAATTGAACACGTCTCCTAAATCCCAGGTTGTCACCCTAACTACTGTTCCTACATGCTTCTTACATCAAAATGAATGGCTAAGCCGGAGGCCCTGCACTGCATTTCATTCTGCCTTCATTAATCTCTGAGCACCTTAGCAAATCCGTGAGAGTGCTACATCAAAACGATAGAGTGGGTCAGTGAAAGAACTGCCCCATTTATTACAGTTTCTTGTTCATGACTGAACTGATCGTATGCCTTGGGATCTCCTGGCAAAGACTGTTTCCAGAGATAGTCTTTCAACAGAAAGGAATGGCATACAGTGCCATACAAGAGTACAAATAAGCTCTCAGTAATGATAACGGAAGGCACAGAAGGCACAGCATGGACTCAGTGAGCAGAAAAGGTTCATTTTTCAGAAGTTAAATTCAAAAAGAGTTCAAATTAAGGTAAACAAGAACGTTTGCGTGCAACCCTCTCAGAATAACAAGAAACCCAGAACTGCTTGTTCTGATTCTCCTGAGCACTGAGGAGCCCTGGGAAACCCCATGGCTGCTGACTGCTGCAAGAAGGAGGACACAGATTCCTTTAAGTAAGTGGAGGATGTTGCAGAGAAGATAGAAGATAATTATTCAATATGCGTCATTCTGGCTACCACCATCCTTTCAAGACCCTCATGTCTGATTTCAGCCATGTGCACAGCTTCTAAATGTTGGTATCAGTGGAATAACCCTATTCCACCATACTACAGACCATGTCTTAATAGAAGGACTATTATGAAAGCTGCCTAAGATATTTCATGTGATCACTCTTTGGATTCATCTAGATCTGGGAAAGCTTTAAATTTTGTGGAATTCCATAACTGTGGACTTTGGAAGTGGAAAAACAATTACCCTTAAGTGACCCACTCCCAATGGTCTGAGACAAAGGACAAGAGCTGTTTTTGTGCATCTTTGTGCACCCTGTGAACTGGGACTTTGGCCTGAGAGTTGAGACAGGGGTGTCTGATCACCAGTCACACCAGGAGACAGTCAGTACCAGCAGAATAAAAATGTATGCCCTTTGCCTCTAGAGACAGCAGGTGCTGTCTCTGTGCCATGCCTTGCCCTACAGGCAGACTTGGCAGGTTAAGGATGTTTGTCGGGGGACACCTACAGCCACTAAAGGTGGATTTGAGCTTTAGTAAGTGAAACCATAAGACAATGGAAAAGAGGAATGGGAGTATCTCAGAGTATTTTATCCATCTCCAAGGCAGGATCAACTTTACATAAGCTGTGCCTGAAGTTTAGGAGGTATGTGCTGTTTTGTGTGGTTGCGCATTCTGGGATGCTTTTCTTTCCTGTCATTTCAACAGAATCTAAACCAGTGGATGCATTCTGTGCTTCTTCAGTGCTGAATTAGCACTAAATCACAGTGCAGATGTTTTATGAAAGTTTCTGTGCATTTTCTCTGTGCTGTAGATTATTGCAAAGATCCTCAACTGTAGAATATTCTTAGCTCTGAACTGTTTTAAACTGATTTAAAAATTAACACCTCATTGGGGTCTAAACCTAAATTTTCCTAATATGGATGCGAATCCACCATCTGGAGCTTGGCACAACCAAACACCTAACCCTTTTTAGGAAATAGACCAAACATGAAAGTATTTCCAGCATACTGGTACACAAATAGCTTTGCCCTTCCTTGTGGATGACACAAAACTTTCACAACTACATACTGCAACATATTCTGTCTTCATTTTAGCTCTGCCAGGGCAGATTCATTTCATCATGCATGGAAATTGAAGAATTGTTCCAGTTACATGCTCCTAATTGCACCCCCCCTTCCTCTCCTAGGCTTTCTCTCTTCTGTGACCTTTGTTAATAACTAACATTTGGATTTGAGGTTATAAAGTCCTTGGAGCAAATTAATATGGTCCAACCATCTTATTTCCTAACGCTGAATCTCTGTGTCTTCATTAATTTCACAGCACCTTCTGCCATGTGAAACTGAAGGGGAAAGGAGCAAAATGGTGGAACGTTTTGGAGATAGGGTGACCAAAGGAAGAAGCCGTAGCAATGCTGGGTGCTTGATAGCTCTCATGTAAAGATATTAGGCAAAAGGTGAGCAACAACCTGAGCTGCAAGGTGGTAGCGGGGCCAGACTGAGGAAGGAAGAGTCTGGCATAATTTTAGCAGTTCAAGAGGGAGGACTGTTTGGGCTTCTGTACCTCCTTTTTCTGACTGCAGTCAGAATAGGATTGCCAGGTTTAAAGTGCTTAAAACGTGGAATAGACCACTCCTGAGCTTGACATCTGCCTTCTCCAGCTCTTAAAGCCTCCTCTGGCCTGCAAGTCACTGCTAGACCTTTATATCCACTGCACAAGAGGCCAAAGGGCTGCGAGAACCGGGGAGGAGGAGAGACTGCAGACAGGAGGACTCGTTAGCTGAGGAGGAGCGGAGGGGGATGGTGGGGGGCCCGAGGTGTCCTGCAGTCTGCTAAGGCTCTTACAGAGCAGTGGTGCCTGTTGGTGGCTGGTAGGTAACAGCCTGGGACTATTTCTGTACGTTACTCCTCGAGTCTGCTGAAAATATTGTCAAAGTAGTACAGTTTTAATAAGGGGCATGGGAGTTGTGAATGTAATACAGGAAATCCCATGTTATGTGGGACAGCTGGTGTCTCAGCATGTGAGAGACTGGAGCCAACATGCTGTTTTCCCACCTGGAACTGTGTCCCATCTTCTTTTATAAATGTGCTTGTGGCAAATTCTCCCATAACGGGAGTCTTTTCTAATCCCTGAAAGATGAAGGTCCTGGTCTGTGCTTTTATTTTAATAGCATTGCTAACTTCATGATCCTCTGTTTTTATTGCAAAGCTTAGCCTCCCTGTACCCTATATTTCCTTTCATGACTAGACTAAAACAGGTTCCATTTTTCTGCTCCAATGCCTACACTTTTTAAAGAAAAACACAGTAGCCAACACCTCATGTATTGTTCTAATGAAAAGTTTCCAGTCAGAAATCAGTGTATAACATAGGAAGCTGCTAGAGCAAGATGACAATGGTGACATGATCCCGACCTTTCCACTACTACGGGGTAAAGAGACCTTTCCCCAGTTCTCTGTGCCAGTAGTGACATTAACAATCATTAGAAAATAAAAGTAAAGGTTGAACTAGGTTTTAATGAATATGCACAATCTGGATCTCTGCAAAACTGAAATAACATACGCTGGGCTCATGGTTAATTACGGGCATACAGAAAGACTTCTTGCCCTCTAATATAAGAGGAAACTGAAAACTAAGGCACTTTACTTTGGGAAAAGAGTAATAAAAATATGAGGTAGCTTTATTAAATATGGATGTTCCTTCCTTTACTCTGCCACTGTTCACTGCAGAACACAGAAATCTGGACCTCTTTCTGGCATGGAGATAGGCACGCATGTTGTAACAGTAATAATAAAGCAATGAATGATACAAGCCCCTGAGAAAGAGCTAACTGTCTAGCTTTCTTGCATAAGTGTGTAGGTTTGTAGGGGTCAGCTTATTGTAAGGTTCACGTATAAGTCATCTCAGTAGCCCCTGAAAGTATCTTTCCATTTTGCTGTGCTGTATCTTCCCATTAGACTGTCCCTGCACCTTGGCCAAATAGGGTCTGGACTTGTTGCTCTGAACATCAAAGATGAGTAGCAGCGTATTGTTATCACTTACTTTCATGCCACTGACTCATTCCTGAATTTTTATTTTTAAACAATGTATTTCATCTTTAGTGGAGTGGCAAAAGGACTTGGAGTAAAAAGAAAGCAATACTTTTGGCTGCCTTTGAAGGCTTTGCAGCTGGAGTGCATTGACAGTGAGCAGGGGCTAAACTGTCATTTGTAAACAGTTTAGGAGAGGAGGAAAAAATGTGCAACTGAGAAATATGGACTTCCTTTGATGAGAAGGGTCTTATGTCCCTGCTTTGTGTCATGCTAAAAGCTAGCTATTCAAGACAGATGCTGGTAGAGCTATTCCTGCAGCCTCTTTATATAAAAATATTAGAAGTATAGTAACAGCATTATTTTAGTATTGACATATTTATGAGAGAGAGAGAGCGTGCGCGTGCACAAGAAACAGCCTTTTCAGTGTGAGCTGGTAAATAAAACGACTGAAGCATTATACCCCCTCACTGCTACATACTCTGGATACACAGCAGTCTGTGAACAAGCTTTTTTAGAGCACTATTAAATGAATATTTCCAATTTATTTTCTTTCCCCTCTTGCTGGCACAGAGAGCTTTGTCAAAGCCGTGAATCCAACTGCTCCAGCTTCAGAGAGAGAAGTAAATTCTCAGTGACAGATCACCAGATATAATCCAAACCTACGAGGGCTGAAAGCAAGAGCCTGATCCTACTAGGGAGAAAAATTTGACTTTCTAGATGTGTAGAGCCCTGGGAGCCCTACCGTTTAAATCCCCACTGTGCACAGTACCCTCCCCGGCCGCAGCACAGCGATTGCTTTCGTGGGGAGCTCGGGAGGAGACGAGCGTGGCAGAGCCCAGAGAGGGCAAGGGCAGGAGCTGCCGTCCCTGCAGCCCGGGGCAGAGGGGCGCCCGCTCGGCCGTAGCCCCGCTGCAGGGACCCGACCGGTCCGAAAGCGCAGGAGCACGGCGTTGAGAGGCGGAAAAGCAGTAGCACCCAGCATGAGCCATCTCTAAGCTCTCCTCTTCCACCCCACGTCACCCCACAAGCAAACAGCTCGCTCCCCTCTCCTGCCTTTGCTTTGCCCTGAGCAGACCAGGCTCGGCGTTGCCTCGTTAGCTCTCGGCTGGTAGCATTTCCCTGAGCGGCCTCTGAACCTTGAAGAGGAATTAACCCCCCAAATCCTTGGCTTTGCCTGCTCAGCAGGGTTGCCTGAGGACACGCTGGGCAGGATGGGGAAGCCTGGCCAGCGGGTAGGGTGCAAACGCCCTGCACCCAGTGACGGCATGGGGTACTTCTAGGGTGGGTTCTTTTCCTCCATTTTCTTCCTTTCTTTGCTATGTATGTGTGGCAGGGAAGCTGCTGGCGGAGGAGAAGGGCGGCCCCATGGAGCGTGTTCACGTGTGCTGTGAGGGTTATGCACTGCCCTGTGCGCTGCTGCCGAGCGGCAGATCCGGTCCTCTGGCACGTGGTGAGATTACGGCTGCCCTGGCTCTCGGAGCGGGGAGCTGTGGCACGGCTTTGCTCCATGTGGAGAGGGGAGGTTAACTTTGGCTGCTCTGTCACGGAGCTAGGTGTTTAAGTATTGAAGAAGTTATGTAGTCTCCTGCCTGGACAGGTTTTATTTTTAAAAAAAAGTAGAAATAAAAGAAAATTCAAAACTRCACAAATTGAGTGTGTCAGACAAAGTATGGAACTGTAATCTATGTTCTTATTTGCACTCTAATTTTATGCCTGCTGGTACTCAGCTGTACAGAACTTCAGCATACATTTATATCTCTCTTAATTATCTTTTTCCCCTATCAATTTCTCTTATGTTCAATAAATGATCCTTATGCCTATTGGTTTAAGAATTCCTTGCAAAGTTGTTTTTCCCTGTTTTTCCACAAGCCAGATATTTTAATTTCTTGCACTATGCCTCATTTGCTAGTAACAATGATGTATTTTCCCTTCCCCATGTATTTATTTTTACTGAGAGATGCAGCCGTTCATCACATTCAAATGAAGAATTATTACTTAGCTATTATTATTATTGCTAGTGATGGTATGTAAACAAATATAATGATGTGTGGGCTTGTGTAGGAGCAAAGACCACAATAAAGATGATGCCTTAGTGGGAATGAATGAGGAAAACGTGCAAAGATTTAACCAGCTCACCCTCTCCGTGCTGGTTTTGTTTCCTTTAACTGCTCACTTCAGCTCAGCTGCCTATTTCCTTTGGTCTTGGTCTCCCACTAGATTGGATTTGGTGCAACTGGTCCCTGTGGGAGGGACTGCGAGCCCTCCCCAAAATACAGGCAGACATTACCACCCCAAGAAGGGCATGCACCAACACATTTGGAAACCTGAATGATGTGGGAAGAGGGGTTTTGCTGGTTATTTTGAATATGGGTGTGCATGAGGAGGTAAGGATGCCTCGGACATGTGGAAAAGAGAAGAAGAGCAGCAGATCTATTACCCAAGCAATGCTGCAGCAGACAGCCTGGAAAGAGAGAGCTGCAGAGTCAGGTGTTTGGGTGCTGTGCATGGGAACAGACCCTTCTTGCTTTGGTTTCCCCTCCGGGAAACGTATATTTTTTATATGTATTCTTAATAAATAAACAGGGTTACACCAAAGGTACAAGTGTCTGATACTCATTTCCCTCCTAACTGGAAACAACCATCAATAACTCACTTATTTGTGCAGCTGTTCAAAGGCAGTAACAATGCTACTAGGTGCCAACGGCTTCATCTACAGTAAATGGGGAGGTGATGGGAAGAAACAAGCCACAGACTAGTTTTTACAGTCATTAATTATGTTTACAGATGAAGAAAAATCAGCAGAAAAGAGGGAAAGAGCATGAAGAGAGAGCCAGAAGTGAATGGAAAAAAACTAGCTCTTTGGCAGACCCATAAAGAAAATTCAGACCAATAAAGAAAGTTCAGTCTCTTTATTCTGTGCTGCCAGCAATTTACTGCCCTAAAATGAAGGTAGTTGGCTTTAGGAGGATCAGCCGTGAAGACAATAAAAATTCAGTATCATAGTATTAGTCTGGCTTCCCTCTCTCACAACTAGGAGTGGGACCAAAAGGAAGAGGAATCAGCCAGGTAATCCCTTGTCCCACGGGCTGCTGCAGGCTTCCTACTAGGACACCAGCCTGACCTTACAAAAGCTCTCTGGGGAAGGGATGTCTGTAAGTACACAACAAACAAGAGTATCTTGTGGCAACAGATGTTCCTCAGAAACGTGCAACCTTGGTAATAGTCTTCCCAAGACCATTGCAAAAGGCTTCTCCTGACCCCAACTCATAGCCCCCAGCTCACAGACCCACCTTCGCTGTCCCCGGAACTGCCATGAGCTCTGTGAGTGCAGCTCTTCCACCTGAAGATCCAGGCTTGCTCCTGTTGGAACCTTCTTACATTTTTCAGTATGATCCTTAGTGCTAACCCATTCCTGGTTTTGTCTAAGTTTTCTTTTTGAACTTCTCTTTCTAAAAGAGGGGCTTGTTGCTTTTGTAATGCAAATAGTTTTTGACAATGAGTGTTGGGAACAAACCAAAGGGAGGAAAGTCCACTTAGGTTCTTATGAAGAGCCGACAAGAATGGAAAGAGAGCTTAAACCGTATTTTATGAATTCAATAGCATATTCTGAGATAAATATTTTATCCCTCCTCCTGCAAAAGGAGGGGAGAGAGTAAGAGAAAGATGGGGAAATGAAAAAATCATCTGAGTGGAGAACATAGCAGATATCACTAACCAAACACCCTCAAGATTTACTGTATACCAGAGCCCCAAAAGCTTTCGTATGTATTGCTGCTATTTTGCATTCTTCACTTTTTTTCAAAAGAGTTTCTCTAGGTTAAAACACCATTCTGATGTTCTGTCAGTTTTGTTCCCACTTGTCACTAACCATCTAGTAATAAAGTATATTAAAATAATGTATGCCTTGTGCAATTCCACTATGCCACCAAGGCACAGCTCCGGTCCAATGTTTTTAATAATGCTAATGGTGCTGCTCTTGAATGTCTTCTATTTAGAGCAAGTGTTTAGACAATGTGATCAGGGCAAAGGGAGTAATTCACCTCAGGCTGAAGAAATGCTGTGAAATACTTGGCTTCCAGTGACTTTCAGAGGGCTAGGAACAAAGGCAATGATCCCCACCGGTCCGTGCAGATGAAGCCCAGTGCAGCCCCTGAAAATCACATCGCTGCCTTGCTTTATGTTTGGATCTCTGATGCGCTCTCCGTGTGGGGTAGCCAAGCTATTTCTGATTAAACTCTCCCCACAACTTTTCCTAGCCTGGACAATGGGCCTCATGTACATTTATATGGAAGATTATTCACTGTGGGGGCATATTCTGTAATTTAATTATAGATTGATGTGGAAGTGAGATTATGAGACAGTTTTCAGTGTTTTGTCTAATTCCCCCACGATAGACATCCCCACCATGCAGAAGATTAACAACATGCTCTTTAAAAAATTCACCAGCAACATAAACAAGAGTTTAAACTGTGTTAGTATAAGAGGAAGATGCTGCCAGTGAAGCCAAACTGCATACACGTCCCTCACTGGGTTGCAGGGCTGCCAGTGTCCATGGGGAATTCTGCTGGTGCCACCGATACCCTCTTGAGACCTGCGTGACCCTGAGGAGAAGTCCGAGGGCACAGATTTGTGCTTCTCTGATCTTTATAACCCCAAAGTTTGTCTTGGTTTGGGGATGGGGGTGTTGGGTGCGCATGTCACTTAACATTGCCCACGTCCTCCAGTTGCAGCTTTCCCCACTTCTGCAGGGTTAGCTGAGTTCATGTTTTCTCCTCTCCCTCCCTTCCTCCTAAAACGCCTTTTGCAGCTTGTTTGTTTGCTTGTTCCCTTCCACAAGATCTTTGAACAAAATCGCAGTCTGTCAAAAACAAAGCGCCTGCATTTCTGAGACCTCACTGCTTTCCCAGGTAATTTATGAAAATGGAAAAGCCTGTTTCAAGCATAATCCAATTTGTTCTCTCTCAGCATCATAAGCACATCTGGAGCCAGATAAGACAATTATCACACGGATCTTTAATACCTGCAATTTATAGCTAAAAGGTGTATTCTGATAAGTTTGTTTTCAAGTGCCACGTGCTAAAGCACAGAGACGGGGGCTCTGCGGCAGTGAGACAGCAGAAGAGTTTCTTCAGCATTTTGCTTGGCACATCCATGCCATGCCAGCATGGGGCACGGCTTTGGGGCAAGGAGATTCCCACAGCAGGCTCGCATGTACTCTGTGTGCTGATGGGCCTGGCATGGGCGGCTGGGCTGCCTCGTGCTGGGGTGGGACGGGGTAGTGCTTGACTTGTCAGTGCGTGGTCGTACGTGACTTATTTATTAGACGACACGGAGGTGCACCAAATTTTTCTGCAACTTGAGAGTGAGATCCTTTTGCCCTCACTGTCCTGAACCTACTCAGCTAATTTGTTTAGGCAGTATGTTTTAGGCTAGCTTTGATGTGGAGGGAAATGTGCTGCTGTTTACGGCTTGGGCAAGTTTTATGCTTGAAGTTCAACGTGGCATAATAAACTAGCTATCGTCTTGCTCCACGTGGTGCACACAGCTGGAGCTTACCTTCTTGCAGGTGCTTGACTGCAGTGGTAAATCCCGTAATAAGAGATCACGGACGTCAGCTGACGTCCTCTCTCCCAACTGGGACTCAGTGGGTCCGGGCAGGAGGCAGCTGACACTCAGCTCAGCCCAGGGCATGTCGTTAGAGGCTCTCGCTGATAATTAGCTTCTTCCTCCTGATTTATTTGCTGCTCTCATGCGCTGCTGTTTTGACTTCAGAAGTCACGACTCTGGTCTCCTGTCCTTTTGCAAAAGAGGGGGGGTTGCTGCCAAAATGTGATTTTCATAATCACTTAATTTTTAGTTACCAAATTTAACTTGCATGTGTAACCTTCAGCGCGTTGCAGAGAAGGAATGTGTGGTCTAATGGTGACATTCAAGTCTGAGCACCAAAGTCAATATTTTCAAGAGAGCTCAGTGAAGTTACTAGCAAGCCCACAAGCATATACTGTTCAGCACTATGTATGAATACTGATATCACAATATCCAGTTGCTCATTAGAAAAAGAATCAGATTTCTAATTGAATTACTAGCTTTTTATCATTGTTTATGACTCAGGGAACAGAGCTGAAATTGAAGATAGAAACTTATGATTTCATCATGGGGAAGGTCTGTAACAATGTCTACTTTCAGAAGATAAAGTCTGATCTGATAAAGAATTAGCTTGCTTCACTTTTGTGAGCAGAGCCGGCAGACAGCACAAAAGCTAACCAGGAGTGTCTTGACAGAGCTAAAATTAGGCATTATTTTTTAGTTCAAATTAATGTGCAATCTTTGAACATTATTAGTGTTAGTATTTAGTCGACAGTGAGAAATCAAGTATTTATGACCATGTAGATTTGCAAATGAAAAAGTGGTACATTTTTGTAAGGCAAAAATTAATGTATTTCAAAATGTTTATAATTTTATAAGAATAAGTTACCACAGCAGTTCAAGAGCCACAATACTTCTGATAACTATGCATCTAGGGCATTACCCTACTTTCTTATCAATCCAAACATAAGAATATTTTATAATAGTTAAGAGTTAAGACTCTTTGATGTTTATGTGCTTCTTTGGTGAATTTTACTAGAAAGATCTTATATCTAATGCTATTTTAGCTATCTCTTGATATATCCAAGGCATCAGAATATAGCAGCTGAGAATGTCTGTTGTGCATTTCTATGGGGACTTCATTAGTGGAAAATATCCTGACACAGTATACAGGGTGTTTTTGATGCATCATTCATACCTACAATATTCAGCTCCACATCATGGGGGGCAGGGGCAGAGGATATTTTGTGTAGCAATTTATAATAGTAACCCAAATAGTGGCCTAAAATTAAGAGGTATTATCTGAACATACATAACATTAACCAAGGACTTTCAAGCAATAAACCGCTCACTATCAGCTCATACCCACACGACCAATTAGCTTTTCCTCCGTAGACAATCTGACCTGCAAATTACCCAGGATATTTCAGACTCGATGTTCAGATCTTGACCTGAATCCAGTGAACAAGAGTTGGGGGTAGGGGGGAGGCACAGAAAGCTGAATTGCAATAGCACACAGGGAGATCAGTGTAGAGATGGGATGCTTCAAAGGAGTGAGGAAATGACCAGATTTGGGTTAACTGAGGAGCAGAATGGGTTTGGCTGGGCAGATGGTGGTTCTCCATGTGCCTTTACCTTCTTAGAGGAACTGCAGCAGCTCAGAGCCAGAGCAGATAAAGCCCTTGTGCTAATCTACTCACTCTGGGGAGAATTACACACATTTAGCAAGAAAGAAAAGTCTTAATGGGTAATGATGAAATGGAAATTTTACCTTTTCTGGAAGAGAATATTTGGCCCTAAGACAGGCAGAGATTATCCATTCTCTAGGCTTCTTATTTATACCTTGAGGAGCTGACAGCTCTTCTAAAAGCAGACTGAGGGTTTTTAGACAGTCTGAGGTTTAAAATTAGGTACTGGAACTAATAGGCTGTTATTGTCTCATAATTATATTTGACATGATGCTCTTAACTCCTTTCTGAAAAATCATCCTGTGTCGAACGGAGCCAGGATGCCATCGCAGCGTGCGAGGCAGCAGCAGACATCAATCACGCTGCGACACGCAGCTCTCGCGGCTGCTGCTCTTTCCAGCTCCCTCTGGGCGATATACGGAGGCCACGACTCAATGGAAAGAGCTGACCTGGGTGAATTTGTACCTTCAGCTGCAAACTTAAATGAAGGGGTGCTGCTTCAGATTTGCTGTCCTTGGATGTAAACTGACTCAGAGACCTACCTAAGAGGTCTAATCCTTATCCTGCTTCTTCCTCGCAGTAGGAGCGGAGCAGTTTGTTGCTGGACTGTTCCAACAGCTGATTGCAACATCTCCAGCAGCAGCTCTGGCATCCTGGCTGACGCGGCAGCAGGGAGAGCCAGGGCTCTGCTCCCTTTCTGACTTGGGCTGGGGTGCAGCTTGCTCCAGCCGCTTTTCTGTGCTGCCCTGGCTGCAGGCGGGGGAAGCTGCACACATCTTTTCTTGCCACAGCCCAGGCTTTTGAGCAAGCAGTTTTTCATGATAGAAGTCAAGCAGGCACCAGCCTCCTGTCAGAATAAGGGAAAATAAAGGCTTGCAACTGAAGTCCCCTCAGTCATATGAAACATTAGGAGGTTCGTGGTTTTAATTTCTTGCCCAGACTCCTAGAGCACTGACCTTCAAGGTATTGCCTTGACAACTTGTGCTTTTTAATAAAGCACAGTCTGGTGGAAGAGAGTTAATTTACATGGGTTTTCATACATCGAGCTCTGTCATCAGTGCACCAGCCTCACTTACTGAATGCCCTGGTTGATAGAGCAACCAACTGCAGCACATTCACTTCCAACTGTGCAAATGAAGCACCTGTGCTCGGTTAGTTGAGGATTAATTTCTCTTTTCCACTTTTCTTTCTTTCTTTCCTTTTTTGTGTCAGTCTAGCACTGACACAAATACTAGGAGCCCCAGTTGGGGATTAAGCCACTTTAAATAGCCCTTTTATTTGCTTAGCACCTTTTCTTGCTTTGCTTTGCTTTGCTCTGCTCTTTCAGCTGCCTCTTGCTAATTGAGAGGCCAGTTGGAATGAATCTGTGGGTTGATGAGAGCCAATATGATAATTTGGTGCAGTTGTATAAAGCCAATAAAGGAAAAAAGGAAATTCATGTATTCTAAGTAGTTCTCTTAGTCTTATCAGGTTCTGCTATCAGGTATAGCACCATCTGGGCAAAGCACCCAAGCATAGAAGTAACTTAAGGAGCTGAGTAGCTTCCTACAGAGCCATCTGTTCACCTGGGTCCTATAGACCTGTGCGTGCTTAGCTGCCTTCCAAACAAAAAGTGGAGGATTTTCACCATGGTTCCTTGTGGAACTAAGTGTACAGGATGTGTTTTGATGCAGAAACTGCTATGTTGTTTCTCTAGGAGTAATGCTGGACGAGAGGTAAGAATGAGATCTTGTTGAGTGTCCAGTGATGACTGTTATGGGTTAATTAATGCTTCAGTAGTGGTGATCTATAGGGGAGAGTTATGTGTGTTTAAGATGATTCATGCAGCTTCTCTGGATTTAAGTCTAATGAGAAGCTTATTTCACTGCATTTATAGGAGTGTCCATCCATATCCTTGATACCTCTCTAGGGAGCCTTCTCTCCACAGCTATCTAACTCCTATGAAGAAATATGGACTTCTCTGTACCCGTCTTGGCTATAAATGTGCAATTAAGAGAATGGTCCACTTACTTCTCTATGATGCCTAGACACTGCTGCTCTGTAGCTCCTTTGGGCTGGCCCTGTCTGTGGGACAAATCCCTCCACCAGGCCAGCTCTGCAGCAGCCTTGCTCAGCCTGCTGCCTCTGTCCTGCTCTCCTTGTGACTGCTCCGTCTCCCCAAAATGACTTTCTAGCTCTTTTACTTCTGTCCCACTTCTTGGAGCCATTAGACACATCCATGGGATGGATCTGAGTCTGATTTATTATTATTATTATTTTTTGGCCATATGAGCTGCCCCCCAGTGCAGCAGTTGGTCTCTAGCTTCTGCAGCATCCCCCTGCCCCAGTCATTGTCTTCCCTTGTCCTCCCTGGAGATTTGACTTAGTCATGCCCTCAGGGTAGAGCCATTTTTGGGCTGGACTTTCAGCACTAGCTCTTCTTTACAAGACATTATGCAATTAATTTTCTGCTAAGGTGGCAGGAGTGGAACAGTGATGTGACAATCATCTGTTTCAGTACCATTTTCTGTCGTCTTTTCCCCCTTTCTTTTGTTGCTTCTTGGCTTATGCTAAACCTCAAGAAGCTGCTGTCTAGTGACCTTCCCCTATCTGCTGTGCCATCAACAGTAAGGATTAGTTGTGGGTCCCTCATGTGGGGAAATCCCTTCTACCTATGACCAGTGCAGTTTTCTCATCCTTCTTTTTCCTGCTGCCTCTGCGAGGATGCTGCATGCTCACAGCTCTGTTTGGGCATATTCTACCTCCACTGATTCAAGGGCCATAAAGGTTGGGACTGCTAAATAAATGTGCTAAATAAATATTAGTATTAAAATATTCAGTGCCCAGCACTACCCTGGTGTGTACACAGAGGAGGGCACATATGTGACACTCTGGGTACATACAGCACCTACTGCATCAGTGAGGAAAACACACCTGAGTGCATCAAGGCAGGCAGAGGAAGGGCGAGGAGAAATACAGTCTTTGCCAAACTCCTTGCACTGGAACACTGAATTGAAGCCCTGATTACTAGCATGCCTGGATCCAGACTCAACGTAGCACTTGCTTAAACTTAGGCAGGTGTTAAGTGCCACAAATTCAGAAATGTTCCTTGTGCGAAATGAAGCTTTTGAGAATAGAATTTTGGGAAAACTCAATTGTCTGTGTAATTTAAACTCTTTCACAAAATGTTTTAATTGTATTAAGAAATATCTTCAAAATTCAATTTTCCCATTAGGCAAGTGTTGGTGACTGCAGGCCCTCCTGACGATAACACGAATCCGGAGATAACACTGATTCTTTCAAAACATGCTGGATATATTGTGCATGTGAATATGTCTGTGTATCGCATAGTACAGTAGGGCCCTGACCTATTTAGATGCTAGGCATGAATATATTAAATATTAAGTAACTTTTAAACTGCTACATCGATTCAATATCTTGACTAAAACCTTTGACTGAGGCTTTTTCAAACTAGCAAGAATTAGATTGTTTTCCCTTTGGGACAGATTTATTTGAGTGTATTGTCATGTTTGCCCCCGTTAGAGCTCTTTGCTGAGTCAAGCTAGAATACATGTTGAACAAACAGAAGTACAAAGACTTTTTAAGGTAACAAAGAAATCTTAGCCTGATCACGTCCCTGTTATTGTTCAGTCCCCAGTGCTCTGAGCTGCAGGCACACGCTGTGGCAGAGTTCAGCATCTTGGCGTTACTCAGCAGGCTGATGACCACCAGCCATCAGGAGTGAGCAGCAAGCAGTGAGTGTAGCTTGTCAACCAAAGGCAGCTGGCTTTAGCAACAAACTGTGTCTGCCTTCCATCCTTTTCTAAAGGGAAGCCCAAAAGTGCAAGCCATGGCTGGGAAAATGAAGAAAACAAAGGAAAAAAAAAAAAAGTCAGCCAGATGCACGTACTGAGAATGGAGGGAGTGAATGAAAAAGAGTGAACTGGGCAATCAGGATCATGGCTTGTCAGAGTATTTAAATGTTGTCTATTGCTACTCGCCATATGTCTCAGTTGGTCTCTTGACTCATAGACTTCATGTCAGATGCTCGCCCGTTTCCAGGCTCACCCACAGTTTGAAGGCCTGCAGCTCACCTGTTATAAAAGCTGGTGGCTTCCTTCCTCCTGCTAATCCTGTATTAGTGTAGAAAGCAGCTCAGAGCCCCCCCCGCGGCCTGCAGGGCTGCACTGGGTAGTGCAATTTATTGGGGCGGTGGAGGAGGGGCGATCCGAGAAGGCTTACCTCCCACTACCACCCCCGGCATGGCGTCACCCTTGCATTGCGTGAGACAGTCACCTGGCTATGCAGCGTCCCCCTCGTCCTTCCTCCTTGGCTCTGGACCAAGCCCTGGGCCTCTTCCCCAGCACAAGATTTGGACTGGGCTTGGAGGATATGCCTGGCACGGCCCTAACGTTAGTGTTTCTGTGGGCAAAGGGCATTTGCCTTTTATCGTAAGGCTTTGAAGACATACTGTTAGTTAAACCTCTTGGGTGGGCCTCTGGCAAATTGATCTGTGCATACAACATTTCCTTGGGAATTGCTTTGGAACACTATTTACAGTAAAAGTCCTTTCAATGACAGCAGCAAAAACGCATGCCTTTTGATAACAAGTGAGCTGCCTAGTTTGAATCCAGCACTAGGACAAGACAAATCGGTGAATTTACAAGACTGTATGCATGATTCCACTGTCAGATCTTTCTGAATTAAAGACTTGGGGTCTTTGTTAGGGTCTGTAAATTGAATTTTATGGAATTTTTGATAGAAGTCTTCAGTGTTGCAATCTGAGATATGCACCAGATCTCAGATCAAGCTGAGATAACACAAACTGCAATAAGACATAACTTCTATCCCAAAGACCCCAAATAAGCTAGCTGGGGTGGTAGCAGTGCCATCTGCCTTATACAGAAATTCAAATATATTAATGACTTGCCCAAGGTCACACAGGAAGTCAAAGCCAGCGCCAAGATTTCAGGACAGTTCTCTAGCTAATGTCTTAGCCCATAAGCCTACCCTTTTTTATCTCGGCACAGACTGAGAAAAATTATTACAGAAATCTCAAGTTCAAACTACTTGCTATTTGGAGAGCAGCCCGTGTCCTGGCTGCTTTATCAGTTTATGTGGAAAGAATCCAAGACATTACTTACATTGACTTAATATTAAATGGCAATAACCACCAAGACAGATTTATTGTCTGATGTCTTCCTGACTGCTATAGTAACAGTAAAGACAAATTTTTTGCTCATTAAAAGATTTAGGTACTTAGTCCCTCTAGCAAAATTTCGAAGTTTTCTGTTCTAGGGATCATCAAATCCTCGGAAAAATCTGTTTTATCGAGGAGAGATTGCACCTGGTGCTACTCCATTGCGAGAGGCAAGTTTTGCCTGGGAGTGACGTTGCATTTGAAGGCATGGGTTGATTTCCATGCTGTAAATGGCACATGGTGGCAATGCATGGGGAAGCACTGGAAGGACACAGCCTACAAATCTCTCTTTTCTGGGAAGGTACAGCTCCTGTGCCACAAGAAGTGTCTAACAGTCATGGTTAGAGCCAGCGAGCGGCTCTGGTATCACTGAGCTGGCTGAAAAACAGCAGGACATGCAAAGAGACAAGATTTTAATTATGAACCTACAATAAACTAATACGTTCTGCTTTTTCTGCCTTCTCTGGGAAAGCCTTCTCTCCATATTCTCAGCTCCCCTTTAAAAGGCAGAGTGCTGTTTCCTACCTGGCTCACTTCTCTGCAGCCCTGGCATCTTGAAAGTCTCTGCCAAGTCTTTCCTGTAGAGTAGTGCTTAGAAATGCACCAGAAGCGACTCAGCCAAGGCAATGGAGTGTGCTGCCTCCCAGGGACTGCTCCTTGACTGAAGAAGTTTATAAATCTTGCATGGTTTACAGCTAAGGGGGTATTTTCATATCTCCCATCCAGAGGACAGCCAGGGCTGATGGACAGTCCAGCACTGTGCAGGTCTAGTTTTGCATGGGCTGGCAGAGCCACAAAAGGTATTGATTAGGAATACAATGAAGCAAATACTCTAGTTTACTTAAAATAGAGTGGAAAGCCCTGAGCTGGGTCAAAGTGTAAACGGAAGTGTATTGCTTTTGTCTGTACTTCAGGAATCTCTGTATATGTGGCCTTGTCTGATTGGGTTGAAAATGGAGAAGTTCTTTTGGAACCCAAGTTCAGACTTTGCCTACATTGTTCCAAGACAGGACTTCAGTTACAGCTGTCGAACCGCACCCCCCCCCCCCCCGGCTTTAGGATTCAAATTCAGGGCTGAATGAAAACTCCCAGCTTGAGAGTTCAGACACAGGGCTTGGAGAGCAGAGTTGTTTTCTGGGGCTGTTATTAAGCAGACAGATGGGCCTTGCTTCCAAAGCCTCGTGGATAAAACCCCGTGCCTCCTGAAGTCAGGGACTGCTTTGGTACTGGTTTCAATAGGGCCAGGCTTTCAGTCCATGCTCGCTCATTAGTTTCTCTTGCCTTCGTTTAGCTAAGTAAGATGTAGATGACTGTGAAGTGACGAAACCATTTTAGCTGCTCTTTGGGTTTTGAGATGCAATTTTTTTGTCTCTTGTTGCAAAACCATGCAGACACTCATCCAACATGCTGCAAGTGTTGAAAAGAGCCTAAGTACCCCGGTGCTCCCTTTGTGCCACTGAATATACCAAAATGCAATGCAGAAATAGCAGTAAGGAAGGCTGTGTGTGCAGCACTTGCTGTTTATGTTGGCTCCATGTGTGCACAAACCAGTGTGAAGGATCTCTTCATGGCTGAGCCATATGTTGAAGGGAAGCAGAGGGAAATGTGAGATGAATGATTTTTCTGACACCTCCTGCACTCAGTGGGCTCTGTGAATCTCACTTTGCTCTTCACTGCTGTTGCTCTCTCATTAGGAGCAATCAACAGATTATTAATACTCCAGGGGAGCACGATGGACTGTGTTCTGCATTGCCATGTGGCCTCTAACAGGCCTACTAGTCACCCTCTCACTTCCCATTAAATGTGTGTGTGTTTTCAAAACAAAACAGAACAAAAAAACCCCTATCGCTAGGTATGGAAATCGGCAGGCACCGATGCCTCTCAATATCGGGAGGTATTGATATCGGTCCATGCCTACCGATAGCAACATCAGCCCAAGACCAAAAGTTATAGATAACTCTCGAGATCAAGAGGTAATTGATGCCTATTGATAGGGATCAATATCACATGTTTCTCAAACATCAAAAGGGTAAAGAGAGGGAAATGTCAATCATTAATCTCTAGGTTGGTGCTGAAGTTTAGCTTTTCCTTGCTAAATGTCATGACCCATGTCCACTCCTTCAGGCAATGAAATAAGCCTAATGAGCTTGCTGTGCAGAAAACGCAGTTCTGCGCTTGACCCTAGAGAGGCAGAGAAACAGGCTCTAGGGGAAATGCTATAACTCAACACTTATCTGCTGAGTACCTCTGTTCATCTTTGGGATGTCTAGTTAGTCTGTGCTGACCAAGCACAGAACCAGTTCAGGATGATGGTTAAGTGTGCATTTAATTTTAAGCATGTACTTAACTATTTCTGATTTTTGCAGAAGTTCAAACACATGCTAAAATGCTGTCCTGAATAAAAATGTGCTCCAGGAGCAGGTAAGAGAAAGACAGATGCTAAGGTAGATGCTAACTCGGGTTGAGGCACTTATTCTGCTGTGCACCATGATGCAAGTGGTGAGAGTGATGCTGAGCAGTGGCACTGGGTCCCATTCCCTGGTGACAACAGTGGGACAGCACTGTCCCAGGCCTGTGTATGGGAAAGCGTAGTAAATATCTGTACAGTATTTTGAAGATGCAAGGTAGGATTGTCTGAATTATTCATTTCAATTATATTCTTTGCAAATGTTTCCCTTTTCCTCTCGTCTTAATTTATTTGCGAATTAATTTGAATTTCATTTGATGCATTTCTTATAATTGACCAGATGCTGTTTGGACACTGTTTCCAAACAGTCCTGTGTGTCTCACTGGCAGCGCAGTCTGACTTTTTTTTCCCTGCTGTTCTTGATTATTATTTCTGATATATGGCTGGCCATATGTATTCTTTCTGCTTCCTAATTATTCTGAATTTTTTCCAGGAGGGGGAAAAAAGTGAACAAACTTACTCCTGTTTGATACTTATTCTGGTATGAGATCTGAGAATTATTCTGAATGGAAAAAAATGCATTCACCCTAGGAGCTGTGAATAATAAACCTCAAAGGGCCAAAAATTATGGACTGCTTTATCAGGCAGAGCAATTCATTTCTTCTCCTCTCTCAGGTATCCTCTCCTTGCCCTCGACTCTTGATTTTCTCATGGTCAGCCTTGTAAAAGTGAGATCATGATCAGACTCTGGAAAGTGGAAGATCACAAGACTTCCATGTAATTTTGGATTTGGGACTGAAGTTTGTTAGTTTTGTTGGCTAGGAACATAAGATATCAGCCATAAAGCAAGGTCAATAAAGGTGACTCATTGCTTATATAATCTGCAGTGTCCTTGTTGTAAAGTTTAACCTTCTTAATAAGGACCTGCAGTTTGATTTAACTAATGCTAACTGAAGCTGGCTGGATTTCACCCAGGGTCTCCTCTGTAGGTATTCGAAGCTTTGATGAGAATATTTCTATTAATCTACAATGAGGGCAGGGTTTTGCTTGATGTTAATGATGCTAATATTGCAAGAACTTGCTTGGGACTAGAGAACTTTTACTGTGTCTGTTCTTACTTTCCCATTCTAGCAGTATAAAATAATGATCCATTGATTCCAGTGGAGCACTACTGATCCATGCCTGCTGAGCATCTAACCTAAGGTGTTTCATTGATTCCTTCATTTAAAAGGCAAAATAGATCATTCTGGTTTAGATTATTAATATGTTTCCTTTCTGATGGAGTATCTGGGCAGCTCATAGTGTCTTGGCATTTAGAAGGGTTTCTCCCTCCTGCACAGTACCAAATACTGGCATTATTTTTTAGCATGTGACCATTTTTAAAAATGTATTCAGCTTTTGCCTTCTATTATCTTGGATCATTAGCCAGCATCCTGTTATGCAATGTGATCAGTGAAGCTTGGTGCAGTATCTCACAATGTGATATCATTTCTCAAACAGAGCATGAAGTGGGGGAGAAATTAATTTCTCAAAGCTGCTGCATCATTACGGACACAGTAAAATCAGATGGATTCCCTTGTTGTTTTAAATGCTCTGGCTGAACACTGAGAACATTGGAGAGTTACTTAATGTATCAATTTCCAGGACAAGAGGGCTATTTTCTTCTAGGACATGATTGCATTGGCAAAGGAAACTTTCCTGTGCTATCCTAGATTTCCCTTCTGTTTGAAGCTGTAAGAGTTTGTGGGTATAGCCCAGATACAAAGCAGAGGAAAGCAAGTGGAAGAGCAGGCTCTCCATCCACAGGGTCTCCAGTGTCCTCCTGCAGAGCAATAATTTAATGCATGTCTCCAAGGCAGTTTCGCTGCCCCTCTAGAGGGTGAGATATGGGGATCTCACTAGCCATAGATTCATCGGATAGGTCAGTGCCCTGCATGTATCCCATATGGTCCCATAGCATCCCTCGTCATTGCACAGACAAGAGTCTTGGGGTGCAGCCCACCAGCCTGTGTGCTTTGCAGGACTGTGCTGGCTGAGAAGGTCTAAGAAGTCTTTGCCCCAAAGTAGGTTGAAAACAGCTGTGTGAACTTCTCCTGAACAATGGCACACTGACCTTTCCTGGCTAAGCCACTGAAAACAGAGGAAAAATGCCATACTTCTCTGCTCAAATGTATGGACCCCTTTTGTACATCTAGATTTTAGAAGCATGAATCACTCACACAGATGCATTCATGCAGATAAAGTGCTGTGTACTGTTTTGAAAAATTACCCCTAAAAATATGGTTCAAATGATGCAAATCCAAGGGATGCGATATGGTGTTGAGAAGTCATTAAAACCTTCATTTCATGAAAAATTTCCTTAACAGATGTTGTTCTGTGCTGGAAACAGGCACACAGTCTGAGCCTGAAAACAAAATTAGTTTGTTTCTTCCTTAGGAATGGAAAATCAAAAGTTCTTTTCAGATACTTCTTTCCACCTTTTGGTCTCTAAATTGTTATCCAAGTGTAAAAAAACATTGCTCACCATGTCCAAAAGGTTTGAGAGGACTTCAGCTTTCTTGCTTAAGCTATGACCCACTGAGCATGTCAACAGCTAGTGGTTTGCCCTCCTAGGCAAAGAAGGGCACCTCCCCATCTGCTTTGCAATTAGTAGCATTGACTTAAAAAAAAAAAAAAAAAAAAAGCTTGCACATTTTGCAGCAGTGGAGCTGAAAATCTTATTTTTAGCAAGCAGGCAGGCTAAGCAGCCTATGCTAATCCAGATAAGTGCCCCAATGTCACAGCAGCCTCAAAACCGGCGCACAGCACAAATGCACTGAAACAGCCCAGTGGAAGTTCTCCGTAACGTTCCTCACCCCTTACATACAAGAGCAGAGACAAGCAACTCCTGCCTCAGTAAAATGCCTAATCTGGCCTTGCATGCAGGCCAAAGAGCAGCAGAGTTTTATATTGCCCGAATGTCACTACCTTTTCCTCACTCGTCCCCAAGGGCTGCTGTTGCTTACCTGCTGACGTGTCCGCAGCTCTCTGAACTGCCTGCAATGTTGCCCCATTGCACCCACAAGGGAAACTGTGGGTGCACACATGGCCCTGACCCTCTGCTCTGTGCCAGTTATGGTATACCTGGGTTAAATTTCTATTCAGGGAGCAAAAGCCCTGCAGCTGAGCATGGTTCCAGCACTGAGAATGTCCTTCAAAGGCTCAAAGCAGCCCTGATGGGGGGAGGCTGCAGAGTGGCCACCCCTCATCTAACTGCGTTAGTTTTGCAATGTCCTTGAAACTTTCCCAAAAGGACACTAGAAACTATTTTCTCCACTTATTGTTCTCTGTTTCTTTTGGAATACAGCGTTTTTGACTGCCTTTGCATCGGGCAGTCCTGCACACCTCCCATCAGTCAGCTCTGAACATAAGCTTCTTTTAAGAGTTTTGCCTTTCTAATGCACATCTCAGGAATGCAAATTTTTGCAATTGGGAAATGTTCTCTAATGTTACAGACACAGCTATGTTTTTGTGTAAATCAGAGTCTGGCAGTGTTGCACAGTGATGACATTATTCCAACTCTGAAAACTTGAAAAATCATTGAAATGCTGTCAATCATGTATATAGTTTATTTTTTGTGGCTTACTCTTCCTATCAGCTGCCTGCTACTACCAATTGGTGAAAGACCATAGATCAGAGACATGTTCCCAATGTCTGGCTTTTCCATTCACATTTCAAAGGGAAGCTGGAGATTTCTTTCTTTTTCCCCATTCTGCAATGCCATCTAGGCCTTCAATTGCTTTAGGATGAGTTTGCCTGGAAAGCAACAAAGCATGAATTACAGATGCCAACCTTTTTCCCTTTCTTCCTCTGTCTCTGCTAATACTGGGCAAACTTTAGAAATTTTACAGCTATCAGGTGTCCAATCAATATGACATACTTTTCTACTTTATTCATGTTGCTGCCCAAAGCTATGCTTGATGGGATACATAACTCAGTGCTAAAAGGAGAGTGACGTTGCCTGGGTCTTTTATTCATTTTTACAAAAAAAAAAACAAACCAAAAAACCCAAACACAACTATTTTCTATTGTTACTGTCTAAAAAATAACCCTAAATTGTACCTGGTGCTAAACTGCAGCATCATGGTGAAAGACTTGATAAGACTGAGGAATGGCCTACGAGACACTTCTGAGAGTTGGTCCACTGTGTCCTAGGAGACCTGGGAACAGAACCTGTGGATCTGGGCAGAATGATGGCAATTCACACCTCTCTCACAAGACCACAGCAACAGAAAGGCCAAGTTCTTGATGTTGTAAGTTAAATCCAAAATGACCAGCTTCGCTCCTCTGGTGTAACTCCCAACTTCAAGCCTTGTGAATGCCATAAGGCTCCTTCTTTCTAGCAATGCTGGGAATAACATGTATTCGTCTTTCATGCAATATTTTTGATACTAAGGTAAATTTGGGCTGCCTTGTTCCAAGAAGACAGTTGAAATGTTCTTATTTTAGTATGTAAAATATGTCTTTGAAAGAAATGCAACCCCATAATTACTACTAACGTAAACCATTTTTTCTCTTAATCCAAATAATCCTTACAGGGATTGTTTCAAATATTGTGCAGAAATTATGCAGAAATGATGCATGATGCAGAAATGATTTGGGCCAAATTCTGAGGTGTTTACTTCTGAAGTGAAGCAATTTACTCTGCAAGCCATCCCTCAGAAGCTCTTTGACTGCTGACTGTCCAGTCTGACCAACTGCAACAGACGGTGGCCAGAAGAACGTAGAATTGCCAAAGAATAAAGAGCTGGAGAAAGATGGTTATAGTAGTATAGGCTACTTTGTGAGCTGAGAATTACTTTTCCAATACCAGAGGTGGCAGAGAGGTTAAACTGGTAAAAGCACATGGAGAATGTAATGGTTCCTAACATTATTTCTGAGTCACATCCTTCTGCTGTTACGTGGCATAGCGCCCTACAGTGCAAGCTGCTTTACTGATTTCTTTAGGATATTCAGTCTTAGTGCTAGTACCTAGTCCCTAGTATCTGTAGGGAAAAGCACATTTTGGCTTCAACAGTTACTGTTGAGATGAAGCTATGAGGTCCATCCTGGCAAGAACCCGTCTAGACTGTGTGTGAGGGCATGTTCAAATGCAAACTCCCAGCCTCCACCCTGTTTACACTCAAGTCCATCCTCAAGATCTTCAGGTGAGCTCTGACACGGACAAGCTCTGGAATATGTTGGGAAGAAAGCCTGCATCCACATAACTTTTCAGAGCAGGGTAAGCATGCCCCTTTTTCAGCTTGGCCTCATCTGTTTGGTTCCTGCTTGCCTTATGTCCCACGATGACTTGCAATGAGTGGTTGCATCACTCTTGTGATCAAGACTGGCCAAATAAGTCATTCTGGGGTCCTTCCTTGGAGGATGCCATGTTGCCTACTGCAACGTAGCATCATGCTAGAGACAGCAATGCATGTGCAGGCAATGCAGGACATTGAGCAAGCCGTGCTGTTACCCACTCTGGGACTTGTGCCCTAATGTTAACCATCTGAAGTAAGCCAGCTGCTCATGTACTGCCTTACATAGTTCATCAAGAAAAACATGCAGCTCCAAGTGGCAATTCATTGATCATGCTCATGGTGTGATGAACAGCTCTCAGGCAGTGCCTATGACTGGAGAAGGAGCTTTACAAGATTAATTTGCAGCACATACCTAATGCAAACACGAGTCAAGATGAATCCCACTCTAAAAAAGGCAACCAGGTATGCAAAAATGTCACCGCATTTAGCCTTTTCTGGGACTAGATCATGAAGGCTCTGGATCTGCTCTGTACCTAGTACTCTAAGCCTTTCTGCAGTAATTCTTCAGAGCCAGTTTGATTCTCCTGAAGTTTCTGCCACTTTTTCTGTGCTGCTATGCCTCTGAAACAGATTGCCAGCTCAAACACTGCTTAACTCTGCCAAACCCTCACAGTCCAGCTGCCCACATCCAATTAATGTGCTACTCTGTGGTAGAGTTTTAAGTGGAGATTATTGACTAAATGCTTTTTACTCTGATCAGTTCCCAGATAGATTGATACATGAGAGAAACAAATATTGATAAGTACTAAAGATCAGCACTGCTCTTCTCACCATGGGATGTTACTGGCTAAATGCTAAGTTATTATTACTACTATCTCTTGAGCTAAGTCTTGCTTCACAGTTTAGTGCCTTAGATAATCAGGTGGGAAGATGAGAGGAGTATATAACGGAAAAGAAAGACCGTGGGTCTTAAATGAACACCTAGGTGAAATGGGCAAAGTGGCTCCAGAGACTCGGTCATTGACCCCGAGTTAAGCTTCGTTGCTCAGGGTGGCAATGACTCATATTCCCCGTGGACAGATGCACAAGCAGCTTAAAAACATCATCTGCTCATTGCAGCTCCCTGCAGTCCCTCAGAGGTCAGGTCTCTGCTGAGACCCCCAGATGCGATGGCAGCCTTGTGGCTGAGAGATTGAACTGGCAGTCATCAGAGCTGAAAATGTCAACCACTCCCCTCGGAGCAAGGAGCGATAACTCACTGCATGGGGGCCTTAAACACCCCCCAGCAATGTACTTCAGACACTCACAGATCCGTGGAGAATGCTTGAGTGGAAAGAATGAGATGTGAGGCCTTGTGAAACATCTTCCCCTCCTCAATTGTAAACATACCGAGCCCCTTGCCTTAGTCAGCTTTATTAATGTCATATCATTAATTGCAAGGCATTTTTTTCTGGTGTAATGTACTCATATCCAACACCATCATTACTGCAGATCTGAACTTTTTCCAGAGCCAAGAAAAGACAGGGGTCTTACGGCAGTCATGGAAGAGCAGTTCTGAAGTGGATTAATCCATTGCTCTTTCCATGGCCCATATTATACAGTCCATACTGTACCAACCCATATTGTATTGTTTCATGTTTTAAATTAGAGTCTCCTTGGACTTAGCTCTTAGGGCACTGCTGTTTTTCCCCTGCAAGGAATTGTGAATGAATAATACAACAGTCTGTGGGAAAAAGTCATCTGGAGTGGGGTGGACAAGTATGGCCCCTGTAAGACTGTGGATATTTGTGAAATTAAAGAGTATCCTTTATTTGTGTTAGCAAGCCTTGCTCAGGCCTGGGCTTCAAGTTTGGTCTTGGTACCAGCCTGCTTTGTGACCTTGCATAAGTGATGATGGGGATGATACAGATGTCCTTCATTAAGTCCCACATATATGTCAAGTGTTAATGTGTTACCCTCCTCTTGGATTTTGACTTGGCTGTAACTGGTCCTACACCGGTTCCCACCAGTGGAGGATATGGCTCACCAGCATACTCTGCAGATAGTTCCCCTGCTGTCTCTACTAGGCAGTTTCCTCCAAGCTCACCCTCCACTCCCGCGTATGGAGTAATGCTGAGCAGAACTGACAAGCAGGTAGGTGGTATTACCTTTGTGCTGAAGTTATGGGTGTTTTGTGTATTGGTTTCTTCCTCTTCATAGTTACAGAATATTATGAAACAAAGTAAGATTTCTCATTTAATGTCTGTATTTCACAAAAGTGTGTTTAGACAGGCAGTTGATAGAAGAGAGATGAGTCCTCTTGCCCTGTAACTTGTGATTTAACAGCATAACTTAAATAATGACACTTATTCCTCAGTGAAGCATCTGAAAACTGAGCCCTGGAGCTCTGACATAACATTTAGTCAGGCACAGCATGAGTTACGCTTCAAACCAGCGGAATCAGCATATTTTCTTTTGTTTCTCTTGCAAACTCTCGTGTCAACAGTCTCAGCAGTGGTTCTTCGGAGGGCATTTATACTGCTGCACATTGCAATACACGGCTGTTTATTCTTTTCTGGCTTTGTGAGAGGAAGCAGAACAGCATACAAAGGGATGTGGAGTTAACACATCCAAGAGAGCAATAAAGGGAGTGAATATTAAAGCAGGAGAGCTACATGACACATCATAACCCTCAAGCCATAGACTTTTTCCATTGAAGTAATGGTGCTATTGCCTGTGTGAATTCAACCACTAGTAATAATCTGATACTGATAGCACCGTAATACCACAAATGATCAAGCAAAACCAGTGGTCTCTCTGACTGTCTACACTGTGAAATTAAGAACAGATTCGAGACTGGCCTTATGAATGTCAATCTCTGGTCATGTTGGCACAGACCTGCCATACACATCCACAGTGAAGCCTCTAAGTTTGAATTCCTGTCACATATCCTATCAGGTATGGGATCCACCCATGCAGTTCATAAACTAGTTTTGTTTGCATATGTTTGGTTTCCAGGACTAACTTCCACAAGGACAGAGAAGAATTAGGAGCTTCCCCTCCTTGAGTTTTGTGTTCTGGGTTTTTTTATGTCCACACGGTACAAACCAGAGTATGCGTCAGCTGCTGGCCAATATTCCCAGACGGACCATCCAGGCACGGTAGCAGCGGGGATCGTAGGTAGCTGGACCTCAGAGCAGGCTCAGGCCACACACTGCCAACAGTGTGGGCATTTTATTTCTTATGCCCAATGAAGATTCAGTGACTGCTACATACACATGGGAGCACTGCTCCTTCTCCCCATAAAAGCATGAGAAACAGCTTGCTGGGTGAGACCAGCAGTGCATCCAGCACAGGAGTGTCTATGACAGTGGCAACAGGAGATGCTACTTTGGGCATGGGCTACCCCCTCACGTGCCACAAGTATCTGCAGTTGTGCTGGGGTACATCCCTTCCTCATCTCCATTTTGGGACCTGCCATCCATCACCCTGCCTAGTCCTTTTTGAGCCTGCTGGTACTGTCTGCCTCCATAGCCTCCTTTGGTAGCAGGGTGCAGAGGGTTGCTACCTGCCATGTAAAGAAGTACTTTTACCTTTTTCACTGATCTCTTGTGCCAGTTTCCTCAAGTGCTCCCTAGATCTCATTGTGTGGGATTTGGTTTTTTGTTCACTTTATCCACTGGATCTGTGATTTTGTAAAACTTGGTCGTATTCCCCTCCCACCCCGCCAGCTGACTCCTCTCCAAATAGAGGGGTCCCAGCCTCTCCTCCTAATGCAGCTGTTTCATTCTCCTCAGTCAT
This sequence comes from Apteryx rowi, assembly GCF_003343035.1. Taxonomy (NCBI): domain Eukaryota; kingdom Metazoa; phylum Chordata; class Aves; order Apterygiformes; family Apterygidae; genus Apteryx; species Apteryx rowi. The sequence goes on from NW_020447974.1 coordinate 5,439,309, forward strand.
TTTAGATTACATATTTTTCCCTGCTAATGGACTGCTTGGACGCAGGTATACAATCAGCTAAAAAAGTTAAGCCCAATAGCCAGAACACTACAGTTATTTCAGCCCCAAATCAATATCACTGGCAGACTATTACCTAACCAGACACACAGTGATATACTCACAATCTACAGTGATGACAAGACCAGCTGGAATGGTTTGTCAATTTAAAAGAAAGTATGCAAAATACTACAGGTTTCCAGTGCTCTGCTGACCCCAGAGTGCACATCTCTTCTCCTCAGACCTGTGAGAAGTGCAAATTTACCTGGAATGTGCCATCCTCCAGGTGAAATAAGATCTGGATGAAAGGCATCTGGCTCAAAATCAACCGAGACAAAACAGACAGCCATTGGTGAGCAGCTGGGACCATGGAAAAGTAATGGAAAATACCCAGTTACCTCACCCTGTGCTCACAGCTTCTTCTCTGTTCAAGAAGACTAATGGTCTTGGGGTCATATAAGCCTCATCTGCTAAGGTAACAGCCATGGCCAAAAACAAGTGCTGATTGCTAAGTGAATTTCCACAGGCTGTTCATGCTCCTTTTGTACTGACTTCCTGCAAAGAAGCCACCTAATATATTTGTGGGTAAGTGTGTTCAGTGAGGTATTGAGTTTGGGCTGCCTGTACTGTGGGGTGCATAGCTATCCTGCTGCCCCCACCATATAGGACACCAGGTTCAGGAGGAAAATAGCCATCTCCCCCCTACTCAAGTAATTGCTCTCCCCGCGAGAAGCCAAGGTTCAGCTCCCTCCCTCATACACGGCAGATGGTCCGGCTGCAGCAGAGAGCTGGAGGACATGCATGGGTGCCAGGTGTGTGTTGGCACAGGTTCTGCCCTCCCAGAATAGGCAGACTGCGACATCAAGCTACAATGTACTTCTCCAGTTGCTCCTGCAGCAGCCCAGCATGCTACCCTTTCTTGTCGTCAAGCCAGCAGCCACTTCTGACTGAGTAATGACAAATGGGTGTATTTTAGAGTCAGTTCCGTCCTGAGTCTTGGACTCCTTGGGCAGTCAAAGCACAGAAATGTGGCATGCAACTTCTGTATTTCAGCTTTGCCAAATGCAGGAACTGCCAGTGCAAAATACAAAATGCAGCAGTTGCAGCAAGCCAGTTGCAAGCAAACCAAGGGTTTTCATATAAGACTTCTCACAAAATTCTCATTAGAAGAGAAAACCGTGTAACCAAAGCAAGAGTTTGTAGACGTAAAGAGGAGTAAAAGTTAAATTCAGCAAGTAAGCAAATCATTGTCAACAGTGTTTCGTAAGGATGTCTTTACACATCCCAGAAAGCTAAGGGAACATCCAGTGAAGATATACGTGGATACAAAGATCTGAACGTCTGCTCCCTTGGAGCATCCTATTGTTGGATTTGGGACTGAAAATAAAGACACTTAGAAGCTGCAGCTGATCCAGCATGTACCACCACAGCTGCTAACACATACAGTCTGGGAAAGCATATTTTGTCTAGCTACCTATGTTCTTTTCAGCTTCCATTTCCTAACTCGGGTAATTCATGCCTGTCACCTGTCTCTGTGTCCTAGTGCAGCAGCTCTCAGTAGCAGAAGATTTCTTTTCCTTTAAGAAAGAAAATTTTCTTGCCTATTTCATGGAATCATAGGACTGGAAAGAATCTCAGCAATTTAGCCTGTCTACTCCCCTTCCCCTATGAACACTCAGCCATGGCTCTGTCACCCTTAATAAATATTTATCCAGCTTATGCTAAAGATCTCCAGCTATGGAATCCCCTATGGAATCCCTATGGCCTTCTCAGGAAGCCCTAATTCTTACCATTAGAAAGTTTTCTCTCCCTTAGCCTGAATCAACCTTACTGTAGTTTAAACTGTTACTTTATCCTGGAGAGAAGAAAAGATTATTCTCTACCTCTTTGCAGCAACCTTCTAAGTCCTCCATGGTAAGCAGGGGCCAGCGGACACAGCAAGAACCCAGGAATGACAAGACCCTGAAGTTGTTTCTGCCCATTTTGGCACTCTTCCTCATTGAGGGTAATTAAGTGTAAAGAGGTGCTTTTCCCCAGTGCAACAGGCATGTTGCTAACATGTAAGTAGGCTTTGTGCCATCTGAACAGATGCATATGCATGTAAGCAAGCAAAGGCCATGTTTGAGCATCAGGCATGAAACCAGAGTTGAAATCCAGTCAGACAGAAACAGTCAGGTTATTTCCAGTATAATGGTTTTACCAGAGATGAGCAGAAATTAAATGTAGGTACAACATCTTATCAGATAAGATAGTTCTTTTTTTTTTCCTTCTGGATTATTAATCACTGTCCAATCAGACTTCAGTAAGTTATCAGAAACCGGAGCCAGAGATGTGGCATGGGGAGTGGTACCAATATTCTTAGAGCAAGTGTGAAATGCCCATTTCCAGGCTCACCAGATGGACTGATCTCACCTGACAATGATAAAACTGCCAAACCCTGAATCACCAGCTGACAGGAACTTCTTCCAGACAACCAAAGCACACGTGCCTAAAGCTATTTACTCAACTTGCTATAGGCTAACAAACCACAGCAAGCCTATACTCCACATTGGTGCAACTTTATCTGAGCTCTTCTATAGACATGCATCAGTGCCAGTATGTCACTGGCTGCCGTTCTCAGGAAAAAGGTGATATTCCTCCACTATAACCAGGTCCCTCTGTCCTTTCTTGCTCCTGGAAGTAACTGTCAAGGCTAATGCCAAAAGCTGTGTAGAGCTAACAAGAATCTAAGAGGCAGCAGGTGGTTCTAGCTGAGTTCATCACATCTTTTCCCAAAATAATCTGCTGGTCAGCTGTGAGGAAGAGAAACTCAGCTGGTGGAGAATCAGCGTAAGCAGGGGAGATCAGATGTGGAGTCAGACAGAGAGGTTGTCATGGATTATTTATGGTTCTTTGTGGATGGACAACTTTCTTAAGTTAATAACCCTGTAGTCAGTATTTTTTTGGTGCTTCAAGAGCAACAAAGCACATCTGGCCTTGCTTCTCAGGCTGGCAGGTACTGGATTACTAGGAAGACAGTGTCCTTGATGCTAAGAGGACGTTCTATCTTATTTTGCAATGTATGCCAGCATAATCAAGAGGCAGCACTGGGGAAAGAGAGTTCTGTCTAGTTTGTTTCTGCCAAAGATTGCTATATTACGGAGCTTTGAGGACGCGCTTCTTCACAGGACTTTGTGAGAAGCAAATTGCTAAACTCTTTCCCGTGCTAAGACAGCCACAGGTTCGTGCCAGACCAGGACTTTAGAATGTGGAGAGAGGTTCTAATGGAGACATTTTTGCATCATGTTATGCACACAGCATTTCTTTGTGTCATCCCATCCTTCTGAGGTGGTTGTCAGCTGTGGCATTTTCTATGGGACTGTCTTCACAGCTGGAAAAATCAAGATTCAGAGGAGGGACCTTTAATGTGAATCACTCCTGAAAATAATCCCTGTTCTTAAACCACAGGAGGAGATAAAGGAGATTGCAAGTTTAAAAATCATTCCCAAGGGTCACAGCCAAAGTACTGAGGCTTCCCAGATTACAGTTTATAGGTTGGATGGAGCACCCAGCAATTATCTACAGTGCTGAATATGCTGTTCATATCACATATTGCTTCCATACGTTAAGTTGATCTATTCTGACATAGGCGGGATACTGGGGAGAAGGTATTAGGGCTCCTGATACATTACACAGTGCAGATGTAGATAATTGAAAATGATGCTCTCTTCTACAAAACACTGCAGGCCACCTCATCATCCTTCTCTTTCTGCTCCTCCATTACGGGTAAATTGAAAGAGAGTGCACTTCTTGCCTCCCGCTGCTCTTCCCACTGTCTCTCTTTCATGCTACTGGCAGCAATGCTGAATGTTGATGGATAATCAAATGGAAAGTGCACGTTATGTTTCACGCTATCAGGCAATGTCACAGTGGCTGGGAGGTGGGCAGTCATCAACGCTGCAAAACTACTCTCGGATAAAAACCAAGATGAAGGTCACTAGGAATCACATCCTGTTCCTAAAGGCATTATTTGGACCCAGCTTCCCTTCCTTCTGGCTTCTGAATGCTTCAGGGCTTGCATTTAGATCAAGCACTTATTTGTGCTTGCTACTGCAAACAGCACTTGAGAAAGCAATCCCCAAAATCCCAGGCCAATAGTCGTTGAGGCAGGATGAGAACATGGGGTTCCCCTCATGACCTTGACAAAGGTTTCACCATCCAGCATTTTCTCCAGATTGACCTGTTTCTCCTCCCAGTCTTTCATAGGAGTGGCAGCATATTGATCAAGCATCAGCACCTGAGAGGAACATGCTGCTGAAGTGCTTAACACACTTACCTACCTTTTATACTGAAAACAGGTCATTTGGGCCTGGAAGAACGTAAAACCCCTCCTGACATTACTTACCACTTTACTTTCTCCCAGGAGCAGGTAGCAGATAGATAAGGAATGAGCAGTTTATAGGTCTACTTCAGTGTTTGTCATATGCCCCACAAGTGCAGCCTCCTATGGGGCTTGCCTGTATCTGCATGACACCTTCAGACTGTGACACCCTTCCTCTCTGGTCCTCCCTGCTCTTTCCTCCAGAGTGGGGAAATGAGAAGCCACAGGAAGCTAGCTGTTCCCAGCTAAGCAGAAACACTTTATGATCCTTAAGAGCCCTTCTGAGATTCCCATGGGGGTGATGGGGTGGTTACCTTCTGCTGTTGAATTACTCCGGTCGACTGGCCCAGCTACCCTCACCTAGCTATTCCAGGCCTCTTCTCAGTGACTGGAGTTATGATGCTAAAACAGAAGGAAAGAAAAGTAGAAATGAGCTACCGGTTTAAGCCAGCACTAAGCTTCTCCCACCCAGGCACAAAGCATAACCAGGAGAGAAGCTGTGTTGTGTGCTGCGGGGATTTCCCAGGGCTGCTGTGAAACTGGTGCCATTTACATGCAATAATCTGCAACATCAGTCTAGACTTGGCTCTGCGCAGCGCTGTATTGGTCAGCGGTCTGGGCTCAAGGGAACTGCAGCTTTCTTCCAAGACTTTTCTGTGCTGCATTTTTTGACGGGAAGATATGATTAAGTCTGAATGTCAAAACATACTGAGGGGCTGAGAAATAAACTCAAAGGAGATGAATGCAGTGAGACATGCTGTTATTTAAAAATATCCTGGTTGATTTATGCACCTTCGGTAGCCTTATGCATCCCTTCACTAATGACTCTGCATTTATGGACTTCAGTTTCCAGCTGACAGCAAGATGTTTCTGCTTTGAGGAGGAGATAAAGATTCCTGACACTGAACAGCGGCTTGTAGCCTGCTATAAGCTCAGCGCTGTATGTTTCTGACCATTTTCTATTCAGCAAGAACCAGAAGGTAGCCAATGAAATGATGAGGCCACAGATGATTGAAAACAAACAGAAGGAAACACTTTTTCCTCCAGGCTTAATTAAGCTGAGGAACTTTCTGCCACAGGATTATGAAGAGTGAAAAGTTAAATAAGTTCATGGATGGATTAAACAAATTTATGGAGGATAGCGTCAAGTGGTGGCTATAAAATTGGATGATCTAGATGCAATCTCTGCTTAGGATGTCACCAAATTCTGGTTGCCATAAACTATGGGGAGAAAGGGAAGAAGAGCTGTATGCCTGAGGAAGGATATTCCTCACATTCAAACTCATCTTTAAGCATCTGTTACTTGCCTTTGTCAGAGACAGGACCCGGGGACAGAGGGACTACTGCCCTGATTCTGAGTCGTTGTGTTTAAATTCCTGCCAGTCCGGTCATCTCGTCTCCAACTCCCTCCATCATGATAAAGCCTTGACTCTCTGACTTAGCCAAAATTTGTGGCTTGAATTGCAATGAAGTCACCCAGCATTAATATGAGGGTGTGCATCATGATCAGCAAGAGGTTGTTCAGCAGCAGTGAGCATTAACTTTGCAAGGAAAATTAATTATAGAACTCATTTTTTTGATTATAAAACCAGTTCATTCTGCAGATATAAACATTGTTAAAAAAAAACATAAAATCAATCATTGAAAATGGGAACACAGCAGGAGAAGAGAGGAAGTAAGGAGAAAGGAAAGGAGAGGTAATGTATCTGGAAGGACAAATAAGCAGCTGGAAGATGAAAGAGGAAAATAAAATTAGAAAACAGATCTACAGTGTGTCACAAAACTACATATTTGAGGTGCAAGTTCATTTGGTGACTAAAATGGGTGGATTTAATGTTATCTGCAGAATTTCAACTTAAACTTTCAAGGAAATAAGCTTCTGAATGATTACAACATCATCAAAGCTTCCAGAAATATCACCTGAGTGGCCAATGTTTGTATACATACATACACACATACATATATATGTGTATATATGCCTATATATATATATATAAATATTATATATACATATGCACACACACAATTTTGCAGGGCTCTAGGAGAAAAAAGGTTTTTGTGAAGGTATAAAGGTTTGCTGTTGTTCAAAAGGGAAAGCTATTCATTTCATCTGCTGACATTTCCTAGCTCTGCCAGAGGTATGTCACCAGAAAGATGTTACCCAACAAAGCTTGAGAATATGACAACTTTGAGTGAAAGGTTTGTGAAAACAGAGCTTGAAGGATTTGTAAATTAATTTGAAATGAGATGTTTATGTCAAAAAACCATCCAACAACAGTACAACGAATTTTAAAATTCAACACTGTCACAAGTGCCAGGAATCGCTTGAAATGTGCAGTCACATGGAGCATATGCCATAGCCTCAGCTTCCACCTGGAGCATGGCTGGTTTGGCGCTTGGGATAGAGAGAGGAAATTCTTCTTGTGTGTGCAGTGGAATAGAAGTCATAAGCCATTAATTTATAGCAGCAAGTCTTTTTCTGACCTTTAGATATTGTATGTCAAAATATGGCATCTCATTATGTATCCATAAAAAGCTGGAGTAAATGATTTTCACTGTAAAAAAAAAAAAAAAAAAGACCAAACCTATTCCTCAAGTCAAGATGCATTTGAGCTCTCTGTTTCAACCCCTCTTCTGTGGCATAATACAGCTCAGTGAATAAAAACATGCCCCTCCTTAATTCACTCCAAAATGGGAATTAACACTAACCATTTATCATGTTCCCCTCTGCACCAGGCCAGCCGTTCTGAGCAGCAAGGAGAAGGCGCAATATCACTTAGCAAGGAAATTCCAGCAAGCACATGGCACACTTTCTTAGGACCAAATCCAATTAAAACATTTCCATTTTCATCTCCAAACCACCCAAAGTAAAGCAGAGTATATCTAGCTATAGAACACTTCAAAGTGCTGTTTAATTGTATGAATATTTTACACGTAACACAAGAGAGACAGATCCTCTGCGGCTCTCAATTAGCATAGCTCCACAAAGTCAGAATGATGCACACCGATGAGGAATCTGGCTCCAAATGGGGCTTAAAAAACAATAGCACAACATTTAAGTTGAGCTTTTTTAGAATCCTTAAATATTTCTGCTGTTGCTCCTCCAGATGTTGCACTGTATCTAATTTATGAACAAAAGCCTATAATTTTAGCCATCACCCCATCTTGGCAGAGCTAAACTTGCTTGTATCAGGTGAGGATGCATCCTAAACGCCTGAGTCCTGGAGCACTGAGAGCTCCTCTCGCTAAGTATCATGCTTCCTGCTTTAGTCATTAACTAACATGGGCATCTGGATCCACAATGGCATGGGATTAACCATTTCTGAAAGTCTTAACTCTCTGGACTTCAGTGGGACAGACCATTTAAATCCTATGCTAAATGTGTTATTGCGTTCTTAATATTGGGTGGCCGCTTCATGTCCTGCAGGCATTATACCATGGTGTGTCGTCCCCAGTACTCTACGCATTGGCATCAGCGCAGTGAATCTCAAGATCTGTCTTATTTAAAGAAATAAAACAAAACATACACACACTGCAAAGAGCTTCCTGCTCATTGGTCCAACATTCAGGACAGGCCGGACTAGCTCCCTGTGTTGGTCATCGTGTTGCTCTGCGAGGATGTGTGACTGGCAACGAACAGGAGTGGGGTCCCTGTCGCCATGGGAAGACACGTCTATTAAACCACTCCATGATTCCTCTCTGAATCCTATGACGTGTTAGAATTAAAAAGTGGAGCCTGGAGCCATGACGAGGGCAAAAGAGATTATGAAACAAATACTCATCTTTCCTTTTATGAGGAAAACTGTAGAGTTCCAGGATCTTAATATGAAAAGATGCACTTCATAGGAAAACATTCAGTAGAGAAGTTTACCAGAGCTACATTATCACAAGAGAAATACTTCGGATGGTTAAAACCCCCATGGAAAGAGTCTGATTCTCTGGGTTTTTCCAATAATTTCTGTGGAACCCTATTAAATTTTTATAGAATCCTGGAAATTCCCTCTCTATCAGATCCTCTGACGGTTCTATCGGATCATTAAAGCAATTCCTGGAAGAGTGCTCTGATGCTGGAGAAAGGAAGATATAAAGTGAGTATTTTATCCCTGAAGAGCCAAGACACACACTGAGTGTGTTCACAGGGGCTACAAACAAGCAACCTGAAACTGCAAGACGCTGATGGCACCATATTACTAAGCTGCTCTTCAGAGAACTTTGTGAAGTCTTTTGCTTGTATCAGTGAAAATGAAAGTGATTAACACAGTATGATTAAATTCCCCGTAGGACATTTTTTTTAAATAAAAGGTTGGAAGTTGGAGTTATCCTCTTTTGCAATGACTTTTGGATTATACTGTCTGAACTGCATAGTTTTAGCTTGATATAAAATTATTAACCCATGAGAGAAGCTGCAGAAGTTGGTGGTGTTATCAGGTCTTCAGAAACTAATCTAATATCTTCCCTTTACTGCCTTTTTTCTTCCCTTATAGGTCTTTAAAGCTCTAAATAAATCTTTGTTTCACTTGTTTCTTAATTTCAAGATATTCGAAGCACTATCAAGTGCAACTGGCCTCACCTCAGCAAGCTCCAGCTCCCTCAGCCCCAGAAAAGGTTGGTGAATTAATTTGAGCATGAAAAGAAGAAAAGCTTATATTTCAAAAAGAGCATGCTAAATAAAGCTTTCTCAAGGTGAGAATGAAAATCCTCACCCTGGGTCTGGCCATTTCATTGCATGCCCTTCCCGCCAGCAAAGACAGCATCGCCTGGTGCAGTGGAGCCTCGTAGTCTAAAATGGGCTTCAGCTGACCTGGACTTTACCTGTACTGTTATTTGCCGATGTAACACTGGGTATGACCCACAGTCGTCCCCCCACCAAAGCGCTGGGGCATGGGGAAAGGGCTGGCTGGGCAGTGTGGGTCCCCAGTATTTCCTAGGGCGGCAGCRTCCCCATGCACGGCTCCCCCTCAGTCCCTCCCATCAGGCTCAGACCAGCGTCACGGCCCTGACCCTGCCTCAAACTGCCTTAACTGGGCAGATCATCCCTTGCGTTTTCTCCAGGCAGGTTCACTGGAGAAGCACTGTCTCATGAAGCAGTAGTTTCAGTATCTCTCCAGAGTATTTACCTCTCTTGCTGTCTTTCAGGTAGACTGGGCCAGGTGCTGACTACTCTGCCGGGGTAGACCAGTTACGGCTGGAAGCGGTGCATGCAAGAATGAAAGCAGAGTTCAGGTGCAGCTGAAATCAACCTTGACTGCCTGGATAGAGACGCGGTAGTTTCAGCTCAGCAGGACACTCACTGTGCAATTGCGGAGACACAAAACGTAAGAGGTCTTGTGAATTAAAAGCTTTGAAGAAAGTCTTTTCTTTGAGGTTCACATTTACAACCAATCAATTATTTTCTTCAGTCTGTAGGTCTAAGTTTGCTTTTTGGGGAGCCACCTTTCTGCATGCTTTCCATGAAAAAGAGCAACTCTTTCTTTTTTTCCTTGTGTCTTTTTACATTGCTGTCTACTGGGATGAGAGAGTAAATTTTGTCTGGAGATACAACAGGGTAGGAGTAACATAGATAATAGTTACACTGATTGCTATAAACAAATGAGGATCGTCTGTGTTTGAACAGATGGTGGAACTCAGTGACCAGACATGAACCTTTAACAACTGGAAGTCAAGGGAAGCAGATCAGCCAGAAAACACTGTGAAAACCACACAGTTAGTGCTGGGAACAACAGAAAAAAATTCATGTATTGGTATGATCTGGTTGTCTGCACAATAAAATAGTGTGGCTGGGCATTGGGTCTAAGTGCTGTGGGTCATCCCCAGTAGTTCTATCCTCCTTCCAGCAAGGAGGGTGTTTTGACTGAAATGTGAGGCTGTAACACTGACAAAGCAGTGACTGGGAAGTGCTTCTGGGAGCAATCCCTCCCCATCATCAGGCCAGCAGGCTCAGAAGAGCTGCAGAGCTCCACACATCTCATAGGGCACTTTGCTTCCACYACATAAGAGGGTTTCCACCCGCAGAGCCTTACTGCCATCTGAAAGAGGTACTCGATAGCCATGGATACTGTCTGTATAGCTGCTGTAGGGCTTTAACGCATTTATCTTCCTAATAGTTTCACATGTCACTGACGGAGTACCCTATTTAGCTCCAAGGCCTTTGAAGAATTAGCGTGCACCAGACCCACAGCGTCAAGTGGCCTCAGTGAAAGTTAATGGGTGCGAAACTGCATTTATTAAGCGCTGGAAAAATTGATCTGATGTCAGATGTAGGACATTATTACACAGCCATAGGGAATTATTTTGGACAAACAGCTAAAGGGAAGGACCTCAGGCATGTCCCATTTCAGATGTGGGCTGAATCTGGTTGATCCTGTTAAAAGCAAAGTTCAGCCCACAACAGAGTCTCAAGGACTCCTGCTGCTGTGAGGCCTAAAGTAAAGCCCACATTAGCACCTTCCGCTCTCCATTCCTATTTTGTTCTCTGTGAAGGAAAGGACCAGAAATCCAGTTCTCAGCTCTCCCAAACTGGCAGCCTTACCATCCAGCATCACCTGAGACTTCAGCTGCAGACCTAGGTGGCACCAAGGGAGTCACTCCCAGTCAGGTCTGCCCCAGGCCAAGACCCAGTGCAGACATGACCTCCACCTCTGCCTCCCTTCAGAGTGTTAGCTTGCATCCTAAAAGGTTGTTTGTTTTTTTTCCAGTCAAGGAAAACAAGTAACTAGATATATAACTCATAGCCATGCTTCTTCAGATGTGATCCTGAGGCCAGGATTGCCTTCAGATGCACTACTGACATTTTAAAAAAAATTCCCCATGGGCTGAAGTCACAGGTGTTTTCCAACAGTCATGTGCGACTTCCTTGCCTACCTCCTGCTGGCCTTAACRTCATTGCCCTCAACATGGCCTGCACGCTGAATCCCTGCGTTTGTCTCCAAAAATAAAGAGGTGGGGAAAGAAGGGCTGTTGTTATTCATGGTCGCTCTTAGCAGGTGCTAGTACAGCACATAAAATAASGCAGTTCCAATTCTCCACAGTGAATTGTCCTATCTATCTGCCTCGGAAAGTGACTTTTCTCTGAAAAGTGACATAAGAAATGCCCTTTCTTTTCTTACTCAGCGTTTTTCTTGCATGCACTCAGTCATGCTCCTCTCGTCTTCCCTTTCCCCGTTCCTGGGGCTGCTGTCAAAGCTATGTGTGAGAGGGGCTGGGACCTTCGAGCAAAGCTCACCAGGCCGACGTGGGGCACAGCCGCCGGGGCCGGAGCCGGAGCCGAAGGGCAGACACCTGCCCGGGGGCAGCGGGAAGCCAGGCAGTGCCGGGGACGGCAGTGAGAAACGGCCTCCGGGCCCCCAGCGCCGCAGCCCAACTCGCGCTGCTGCCTCGGCTCAGTGCGTGGAGGGGACCAGCCGGGCGCTGGAACATCGCTGCGGGAATTCAGAAAGACAAACCTATGAAAAATCAGAATAGAGCATGGTGCTCAGGGCTGAAAGTACTTGACTTTAATGGCTTAATGACTCACCAGATTTGGCTGTGCTGGGACAGACTGTGCCTCCTCCAGCACCCTGTGACAGCATTGCTAAATCCTTGCCTCCTCAGCACTGCTCGGTGCACCAGAATGACACTGTAGCAAAGCAGAATATAACTGCATCCCAGTGAGACACACATAGTAAGACTATGTTCCTTCCTATCCCAGACACATTTCCCATGTAATAACCTTCAAACATATATACAGATTTAAATTTTTTTTGGTATCGTGATCACAATGTTGTTTAATGTCAAATTGAATTTCTGCCAACTTGCAGGACCAAGCAGGCTTTTTAAAACGAAACTGCATTCAATGTCCAGCTCCTCTCCCCTTTCTTTAATATTAAGGCCTGATATGGTCTACTTACCCGTGCATTAAATTCTAAGGCACAAAAAATTTGGTGGCAGGGTCCAATATTTGCTAGCTGAGGARGGGAGGGACCTGTACATACTGTTTTTGGAGGAATGCTGTTTTTATGTTTGAAAACAAGTCATTTACTCCCTAAATATTTGTGTAAAGTTTTGCCAGTATGAATATATTCTTTAGACACAACTTTCACGATACTGTTTCTGAGAATTCAGCCTCTTTTTATTGTTATTCATCAGGACTGCCACTTTCTATTCTCTTGATTTCTACTGCAAAAAATATGTCTCTTAGGAGGCAGTTATATATGCTTTTTTAATACTGTTAAATGTTATTGGATGCCTCTGCAAAATAGTTGTCAGATCTCTTACAAAAATCTAAAGGATTGCTGTTTTGCTTAGAGTGTTTTTACTTATAATAAATCAGATTAACAAGACTAACTAAGCACAGTTTAACTCTTCCCACTGTGACTTGAGACTTTCCTAAACTACATGCGCTGCACTTTTCAAGCTGTGCCAGCTCTTTTTACCCATTAACTGAAAATGAATTAGGGGAGAACGTCTCTATAACACACTTTCTTCTGCAAATCAGTATGAAAGATGAGCACAGCTTCTGGCAGGAGTGTCCTAACATACACCTCTTCCCTTCTAATACTGAAGCTTGGGTCAACAAGAGCCCAAAGCGAGGGAGTTTGGGTGCTTGAGTTCAGTGCAGCTAGCCTCAAAACTCCCCTCAATAAATGCAATTTAACTGGCAAGTTCCTTAGGTACCTGTGTTTTGCTCCTGCATTAACAGAAGGCTTCGGTCGTCCTGGCAGGGCAGTTCAGCGCCTTTCTCCCGTCTGGCCGAGGTGCTCGGCTTGGACATCCTCTCTTGTGTCCCCTCCGGCTGCTGCACGTGGAGGTGTGCAACGGGCAACCCAACATGCCCTCGCCAGAGTGCACCACACCTGTTGAAAAGTGTGGCCGGAGGCCTTGGTGTCACCCCAAGAGGGACAGACACGAGTCATTTGGGAGCTGGAAGAGGCGGGTTTGAATACCCTCAGCCACGCAGGGAATTGTCCCTGGTCTTCACTGTCCTGGGCTGCAGCTCAGAGCATGGCAGCAATTTCAACTGAGAGCGGCTGCAGTCCAGCAGTCCAGCAAACCTGCAATCCAGCTGTGCTGCAGCAGCACAGGGAAGCATCACCCTGGGCCTGGGACAAGAAGAAGTACCCAAGCATAGCAATGTAAGCACCCAAATTTAGGGACTTGAGGCTCAAGAAAGCAAGGAGGCTGCAGAAATATTGCTCTCTAGCATTTCCTATTGGCAGGGCTCTACTTGGCAGGATGGAGATCCCTCTCGAGGGAATTGTCCCTAGCCAACCCAGCCCATTGTGTGACTGAAAGGAGCTGCCGGGCAGAGCAGCAAGAGCCCCAAGGATCCCGGGGCCCTGGCTGTGCACAGCAAGCTTACTAGCCCAGCAATTAAGGCTAAATTTGACCAACCCTTTGCTAAGATGGAGTATTCAGCACTTGCATGCAGTGCCTCAAGTATTTAACATTCCTTGACCACTGAACAGCACAATTAACTTGTAACACTGATTTCCTGAGTTTATAAAAATGATAAATAAATCAATATACAGCTACCTGTTCTCATCTGTGAAAATGAAGAGCAACATCACTGCATTTAATGGCCTGAGATGGAAAAGAGCAGAGAATCAGATCTTAGAGAAGGCACATTAAACACATTACCATTACACAGGCCTGGAGAGAGGCCAGTGGAAATAAAATAGAAATAAAGAGTTAACAGCAGGACTCCAATTGACTTGAATGGGGCCAGGATTTCATCCTGCCTCTTTCAGAGTACAGAGCTCAGACAGAGGAACAAAATACCTGCAAGATTACCTTTCCAGAGAAGCATTGCTTTTATATATATATATATAGAAATGCGCATCCATAAGAAGACAGATGTACAAAGCTTAGAGCTGGCATTTTCAAACAAGCCAGTCTCATTGAAATTCCTGATGGATTTGTGTTCTCAGGTATTCTCTCAAAAAACATGCCGCTGTCAGCAGAGTAGTGAAAGGGAGGAGAAGGCACAATCTATATCCTAAATCAGAAGGATCTCAGAAAATGAGCTGGCCAAGAAACAGCAGAAGAGAAATGGGGCATATGATGGAAAACCATAAATCTGTCCTCCAGCAACCTTGGATGTCATGATTGTCAGACACCCTCTAACAGAGCTGGACCTCTGGTTTCCACTTTTTTTTTCATGGAAATTGAGAATTCAAATTCATGAAGTGGACTGAAAACCTCAGCCAAACTCATATCACCCCACGCAGTCTCAAGTATTCACAGGGTTCTTGCACTATAAGTCACAGGGCTAAATGGGGTGTCCATGGACGGTTCATTCATCTCTGTCTGCTGTGGCTCTGTAGTTCAGCTCATGGAGATGCTCTGGGGATTCGAAAATCAAAAAGTTGCTATGCAGGAAATCTTGATAAATTCTATTAACCCCTTTGCCTTTGATTGCAGTCTGACCAATGACATGTGGAAATGCTGAGCCTATAATTTAACACAGGGCAATTCAAATGGCAGACACGGTTATACCGCATCCAGACTGCAAGCAGATCCTACCTCGACCTTGCCAAGATCATGGCCCTGTGATACCTCCCGTGCTCACATGGGCGATGCTGCCCATCTTCTGGAAGCTGAGCCCGAGGAAGTAAAAACAGTTGGGCGAAGGGGAGAAGGTGGGAGTAAAGCAACGTGCTCCCTGTTGGTTTGCATCTTATCCTCAGGCCTCTGAGGTCAGTGGCAGGACATCTATAGTCTTCAGAGGAGATGGGTGGGAGCCCATCGTTTGTTTCCTAAACTGCATAGACACAAGCATGAAAAACAGGGATGAGAATAAAGTGATATCGACTGTCCAGTGCACTTTTCCAAAATAAAAATTGGCGACTCATTACTGTCATCTAAAACTTTCAGATAAACTTAACAGCAGCTGCAAAATCTTTTCCTTTGGGCATAGAAACCAAGTGAAAAGGTTAACTCAGAAAAATACCACTTCACTAAATAATCTTTCAAGGGTTTTCCTATGCCTTTCATCTCTCACCGAGACTATTTCCTATCACTTGTTCAATAATGGTTCAACAACCAGTAATGTAACTGATAAATGCTGTGCCATGCTTCCAAAAATGCTCAGAGCCAAGCCTGACTATGAGGAAGCTCACTGAAAACAGGAGAGTTAGACCAGCTGCTCATTTGACCTCTGTATTATTTTTAAATATACAATTGCAAATCTTATCTTTTCTACACATATGGCTCCTGTACAGAAAATGTTCTTTGCACTGAGGGAACCTCCAGGGGTGTAGCATTAGCTACAAGCAAGTAATGCAAATACTGAAATGCTTTATCACCATAACAGAGTCCAAATGCAAAAGCAACATTTGACCCGGAGATATTTTTCAGCTTCTTTAAAAACCAGATGACGAAAGGCTTCTGTAGGAGCATCCAAATAACAAACAGTACAATTTAAATAACAACTATTTACTGACAAACCACAGCCAATGAGGCCTGGTCCTCCAAAAACGCAATTACAAGTCTTGGCAATTTACCGTATTTTTACCTTTTCCCTTTGAAAGTACTGCCCCTTGACCATGAGTCTTCAGATAACCTCCATCCATAAGTAAGCCAGACAAAAATGAAAGATAGGGAGAAGAGCGGCAGATCTACCTGAGAGATAAAGGATGCTATAGAAAATTGAAGGCAGGAGACTATTTTGCAGTAAACTCACTGTTGTGTTACTTGCACACATTACTGCAGAACCACGTGTGTTCGAGGAAAGGTAAGTTACATGCATGAACATAAGATAAGGCTGCTCAAGTAGCCTTTTCTCAGGAGAGTGAATTATTGCCTCGCTTGGGAGAAAAATGCTGAAGCCCTGAGCAACCTGGTCTGGCCTCAGAGCTGACCCTGTCTCAAGCAGGAGGTTGGACTCAAGACCTCCTGAGGTCCCTTCCGGCCTGAAATGTCCTGTGATCCTATGAAAATTCAGCAGCATATTTTGTCCTGAAAGATGAGACATTACCTGTCCAAGTCTGAGCGTATGGTAGGGTGAGAGTGAGGGCCATAAAATCAGGACCTGTGTATCATAAATTAGTATTTACTTAGTGCCCATCAAAATGTTTCTGTATAACCCATCACACAGGGGGTTTCAGTGCAAGCTAAGGAACTTTAAAGAGCAATTTGGAGCAGGAAGCAAATACTGCATAGACATGAACTGCAGAAAACCAGAGGCAGCTAATGCTAGACAAAGGGACAAGGGATGCAATATCTGGATGATGTCAACAGTACCATAAGCTATTTAACAGCTTCCTCTGGGCAGCAGTACAAGGTGCCAATCCAACACTGCTCTCGAGAATGCATTACTGGTTTTGGGGCTGCAATGTGAATTCCCAGCAGGCATTTCATGCTAAGTTTCTGAGTTCATATATATGATGATTTGATTGAACCCAGAAACTCAGCCAAAACTACTGAGCTTCATCCAATTATGAGGTAAACCAATGTAAAATCCAAACAGTGTCTGGGAACCTGAGTCAAAGGTCTGAATTTATAAGAGAGAGCAAACCCAAGGGAGCTTCCTGCAGTTTCAGGTTTCCCGATATTTCTGACACTGCAGAGAGAACTTCAGATCTGTTCTTATAAATTTATGTCTTATTATTATTTTTTAAAAATATCCTTAACATCCCTGTGTGCTTTGGCACCTCTTAGGCAGTTTCTATTACACATCTTAGGAGGTTTCTATTACCCATCTAGTTTTGCAGAAAACTCTGCTGAGTCCAACTGGGTTTATTTGAAATTGGCCTGATACACCTTGAAATCTGCCAGCTCAGTGATAATCATGAGGGCTGCTATCTTGTCATTCCTGGCTGCTTTTGACCTAGTCAGAATATAGGACTCACACTCTGCATGGTTACTGAAAATTAAACATATATTGATCGTGGCAATTAGACACCGAGGACTAACCAAAGCGCAGTGAGTTATGCATTCACAGGTTAGCAAGCGTACGGCAAACCTATACCTTTACTGAGAGAAACATTTTTCTTCTGGTGCATGTGATCATTATTTTTCCCCTCTCAAATTTTGTTCTACATCTGAAAATTGCTACTTGTAACATAACTTTGTGGTCTTGCCAAATCTCACTTTCTGGAACTAAGCTTGCTTATTGGACCAACTTTCCCAGGCACTTGGCTTACGACTGCTCACTTTCGAGGTACTGTCCTTTTGTTGCACTGTCATTATGTGCACAGATGAAGTCAATACACCTCAGAAAGGGTCATCTTATGCTGAGGGCTATGCTTGACTTAGGACGCTGCCTAAGCACACCTGGGCTCTTCAGCACTATATCTATATTTGCTTCTGAACTGCTGAGGAGACTCCAACAGAGTGTGAAACCCTCATAAGTGATTTTTCTGGAACAAGCAAGTTGTCAACTTTGCTGTTAACACCAGTTTTGACAATCTGAGGTAGAGGCTGATCTCTTACCCTGCTTTTAGATTATTTCTGAAACAGATGGACAGCATGCCAGGGTGTCTGACTTAGATAGGTAGTGAGCCTGGGTTATCTCACTAGCAGGTCTCCACGTTTAGCCCCTTAGAATGCACCATGACTGTTTATTTACTACATGAGAAATGACACTTCCTTGTTATTACTGTAATTGTCTGTCTTGGTAGGATCAGAGGAATAGCTACAAGCTACTCACCCTTTAAAATATGGTGGGGAGTAACAGAA
This sequence comes from Apteryx rowi, assembly GCF_003343035.1. NCBI lineage: Eukaryota > Metazoa > Chordata > Aves > Apterygiformes > Apterygidae > Apteryx > Apteryx rowi. The sequence continues at coordinate 5,457,361 of NW_020447974.1, forward strand.
GGAGTCACCCTGCTCTCAGCTTTTGTCCGATCTGGGGAAACAATGACGAGACATTCACTGAGATGGGCATATTAAAAATCCAGAACTGCTCCAAGCCTAAATGCATTCAGAAAATTCCTAAGTAGTGTGTTTCTGCCCTCTAAAAACTACCATAGTTAAAGTATATCACTTTTGAAGAGGGCTAATCTTATTTGAGATCAACTAAGAAAATCAAGGTATAGAGCTGTGCTGTTTGTCTATAAGCTGTCAGGCCTCCTGTCAAAAACTTCTGAACCTGCAGGCCAATTTCAACCAAATGTGACAGAGAAAAGCCAAGCAAGTAGAAAATACAGGGAGGGTGCTGGGGTGGGCGGGGTGGGGGAACATGCTGGGAACCCAGAGCACTGTATGCAACCCCGAAAGACAGGTTGCTACAAGAACATGACTGTTCAAGTCAGTTATTTGTTTGATTTTTTGATGGGTATTTGTGCATGTTCATAGGCACCCAGGTGACAATTTTGCATACCGTGTAGCTGAATGTTGAGCAAAGCATGTACAAGTATGAAAACTATTCATCTTCATTTTTGCTGTAAACACTCCCAAAGAGCTTGTTGTCCCTTCTACCCCTATTTGTTCTTAACTCTGCAGCCACAAGACAGAGCCATAAATGATACATGCGGTAAACACTTCCAAAGTGTTTAAGTGATTTGGGTTGCTCTAGTACTTCCGAAAACACAGCTCACTGGAAATTCAGCATCTGCATAGGATTCTCCTTCAAAAAAATTTTTATTTTGTTTCTTCACCTACTTTTTATAACCCACTATTTATTGAAGCTGTTGGCATTAACTATAAAATTTAACAGATACTGACAATTATTGTTCTGTTCTTTGAAAGCACTCTAAACTAGACTGCCTCTTGTAGCTACCAGAAGACGGCAAAGTCCTTACGCTCTATGAAGAGCACTTGGAAGCTGCCCAGAGAGTTTATGTTAGGGAAAAAACAAGAGCTGCATGGCAGCCAGTGAGAAGCATCATTACTCCACAAATGTCACTCGATTGTATGAATTTACGCAGTCTGAGAAGCTAGCATGAAAGTCCACATAGTAGATGAAGAAAAAGGTCATTAAATGAGAGAATAAGGGATGGAGGGAGTCAGGAGGAAGGGCTTTAAGGGAATAGATGCTGTTTTGCAAGAAAGCAAAGTGTTGGAGTCCCATATAGTCCTTGCTACACTTCAAAAAATGGCTGTGGAAAGAGTCAGGAAGAATCAGGTAGTGGCATTTGTGGTGACGGCAGACAGACACATGGGTAGATTTAAGAGGCAATATAGCTAAGACACAAGGCATTTAATTTATCCAGAAGAAAAAATCTACAGTGCTTCCACCCTGCTGTTACAGCTCAGGGAAAACTCTTCAGCTATATTTCAGCATTTTCTCTTGATCCTTCCTGTCCAGAAGGATACCAAAGGCAAGAAGCTCAGCAGAAAGGTCACATCCTCCCTTGGACAAAAACCTGCAGATCAAAAAACCCAGATCCTTCTGCTTCTGATCTGATCCTTTGATATTTTGGGTGGCTTGGGCACCAGCTAAAGTTTGTGCTGCAATAAGCATTCCTGTGAATTTATCAAAAACTTGTTTTTTCCTCTTGCACTTACTTAAAAACCTTACTGCACTTCCATGGTATTGTGAGAAAGGTGAAAACAAGCAAGCAAAGCGCCTGGTTTCCACTAAGTTTGGTCATCATGGGAAGACTCAGCTTGCTGACCAGCTATCTGTGTCATACTTGATGGTGAGGAAGAGAGAGAGCGGAAACACCCAAGTATGTCAATATGAGTGAGGATGAGGGGGTCTTCTCACATCTTTATATTTCTGGGCAACAAGAGAAAAAGAAAACCCTGTGGAGAGCAGGGCCTTACCTTGCAGCGGTTGGGGCACCACGTCGCTCTGGGCTTGCAGCTGCCAGGGCCACCCAGCCCCAGGAGGGCAGCTGTTTCCCACGTCCCACCACACAGGTGGGCTCCGCCGGCTCGTGCCCGTGGGAAACGGAGGCGGCCCCTCTCTTCGGGCCACCTTCTGGGCAGGGCAGGCCTGAGGGCATTTCCTGTGACCAAATGGTGTCTTGATTGGGGTGGTGTCACCAAACCAGTGCTCTCTTCTGGCCTGTGGTGACTCTCAATGCCCCGGTTGAGCCTTGGTCTCTCTCAGGTCAAACCCCCTCCAACCCCAACCTCTCCCTCTCCTCCCCTGCGGCTTTGCACACCCCCTTCCCCTCTGGACCGTCTCCTCTTAATCCATGCAATCCCTACTCCCAGGCCAAACTACAGAAAAGGGCAGCTGTTCACATTAAGGTAACAGAAAGTATTTTGAAGTTCATATTGTAAGAAAACCCTTTTATTCAATGAACCATTTCTTAATTAAAACCCTCCCAGAGGCAGAGGATTGTTGATGCTGCCTCACTCATAAAAGAAAAATCCTAGCCCGTATATGCATGTCTGCTTAGAAATGTCTGCATCAGGGAGAAAATATCAGCCAAATAAATAATGATACTAATCCTTTTATTAGCATTTAAAAAAACCCAGAAAAGCCGTGTATATCCTCAGGGAATATTTAAAGCAAGACCTTACAGTAGGGTACATCTGGAGTCCAGCTACAATGTACCGTAACAGCGCGAGGTGCCAAAGTAATAAAATAACAGCTCTGATCTAAGAGTCCTGGGCATGACACCGACTCTGCAGAGCCTTGCTGGTGGCAGGGAACAGATCTAAGCAAGGACCGACAGTCTGGCTGATGTTCATATTTTGCAGCCTGGCTGTAATTCCCGCGGTGCCCGCCGCTCCTGGTGCTGCAGGGGCCCTCAGCAGCCACTCCACGTTTTTGCTCCCACAAGAAAGATTTGGCTATCCACTTCTGGGATCTCACCCAAAGGTTACAAAAGGCAGTATCTGCTCATCCAAGATCTACTGGGAAGTCTCAGGGAGGGTCTAAAAATGAAGCTAAATCCACACGTTGATGCCAGTATTGAATTGAAGGTGCTGAGCAAGGACAAAACCAGCAGGACCCTGTCTTGCACGGTTTGAGATGGTGGGAAGTGACAGCCTAGCTCTGCTGAAGTCAAGGCAAAAAGGCTCTGTTGACCTCAGGATTTTGCTTTCCAAGCTTTGCTGAGCTTAACGCTAATGGGCCAGGCCATTGCTTTTGGGCTGCTTCACTCAGTGATGTCCGGCTGAGGACAAGTCAGGACCCTGAACCAGAGCTGCTCTGCAAGAGGGACACGTAGGCTGACGGGGCACCGGCAGCTTTCTGAATTTGTGCCAGGCTTCAGAAAATTAGAGGCCTCTTAGAAAAGCAAAGAAAAAGCCTCAGAGAAAAGCAGAGACTTTAGAAAAGCAAGAGGCAATACATTTGATGAAAAATTTCACAAACGTGTATTGGCAAGTAGTAGCTCTTCAAGTGCCTATGTGATAACTAAGGAAGGCAAATTAGATACAGAAATGGCAGTGTGGGAAGCAAAGGCATTTTTAGCTGTGCAAGCAGTCCTGTCCCACCTGAAGAGCGCAGAGGCTGCAGATCCTCCCCTGCGAGGTGCAGTACAGACACTCCAGGAACACAGAGGTAATCCTGGAGAGACTCATGAGAAAGGCAGCAAGAGGAATCAGCAGTTCCCCAGGCTGAGGGAAAGAATTATTTTAAAGTAAGAAAAAGAAGAAAGAAAGAAAAAAAAGCTTGCCTACCCGCACAAATAGCAGAAGACTGAGGAAAAAACAGTAGGCCGAAAATGTTGACTTCTCCACAACATACTCTATTTGTTCATGGCACTGGCTGAAAACTACATACTTAGGCTTTGGGCAAAGTGGTTTGGGGTCTTTGTGTCTGAGAATTTTGAAGAGAACTTTGACTGTTTCCACAGAAAACAGTTGCCTTTGGTGAAAACTGACATTTTATTGAAAATCTGGAAGGACTTCTATGGATTTCAATAAGCTTTTAATCACAAACAGCAGCACACCGCACGATTCTCATGTACTCCTAGGTGGGAGAAGAGGACCTCAAGAAAGTTGTGTTAGGGGAATGACGCATCACATTTCTATCACACAGGGAGGTTTCCCTGCTCTGGGGGAGATGAGCCTGTTATGCATGGCCACACAGAAATAAAATACTGGGTGGGGGGAAGAGAGAAGAATCTGGACAAACATGGTCAAGAGGACCACTGACTTCCCAAATTTTTTGCCCAACAGCCCATGAGGCAATGCTGTGGGTCACACGGCAGTCCTGCTGGACATATGCACCTGGTTATTGTGTCCACCATCCAGAATCACCGCATCCTTCTCATCTATAATGCCCTTCTAGATGCACTGGACTCACCTGCTGTGAACAGCAAGGAAATCGTTAAATCCTGTTTCCTCCTTTAGCAAGGCAGTGGCCAAACACACCAAGTATTCGTTAGAGTCCTGCAAACAAAAGTGATCCATGCAGCACCCTTTGATGAAGGGAGCTCTAAGCAGCAAGCAAAGCAAAGATAAAAATTATCAATGGATGGAATTAGTGGAAGTTTTTCTGTCTCCTGGTGTGACAAAAGGAAGCACCTTTCATGTTTAAAAAAAGACATTTCCTGATTGCAATCATATGAGTCAGAAGTTCATAAGCTTTTATTAACAGCTCAGACAAGAAAACTGAAGTATGTGATTAGTGAATGTTACAAAGGCAAATATGAAATGTCATATCTTTCCAACAACACATAAGCACGTAAAGCTAAATCAACCGTTTTGTGATTCTGGAAGTACAATAGATTGAAACTTATTTCAAAGGAATTAGCATGGCCAACCTAATGCATCTTAATGTGTTATGTCAATTGTATGGCTAGAGAAGAAGGAGCGAGGTTTAGCTCAAAGTGAACCAATGCCTCAGTTTTTCCTGCTATGCGCCACAAATCCTCTTATTTAAATGCAGGGGTAGTTAGATTAGCATTTGCATTTTCTGTTCCTAACTATTTGAGCTGGGGCATATTTCCCTTCATAGTGTGGTATGTGAATCATACTGCATATTAAAACAAGGCTGCAAAAAGCAGAAATTCATAAATTCAGTCCAAATTGGAAAAAATTTCAGCCTCTTCTATCTCCCCTCTTTCAGCCTCCAGATGTAGGCAGAAGGAAGATTCACTTGAAAAATGCAGGTCTCTGTGTTGTGAACTGTTTGAAATGAATCTTATGTGCCTTTGCATGTGTTTATAATTTAAAATAGATCTATATTTACACTAAATGGAAAATTTGCCAAAATGATTACAAACATTTTTCATTTACATAAGTTAATGAATAATAACGTTACCGTTGTGTAAAGGATTAGTGCATTTTTGTATAAAAATAATGTCTTGGCAATACTAATTTTTCACATTTTTAAAAAATGGTTATTTTTGACAGAACAATTAGCATTAGAAAAAAATTTAGTGTGGTTCTGACAGTTTCTCATTATCAATAAATACTAGAGTCTCAGATTTTAAGACCTTTGGCAATCATTAAGAAATTCTACCAATCAAGTCTGCATCTTTAAAGCTCAGACCCACCTTCAGATGCAGTGGGAAAAATAAATCTCTGAGAAAAACCTGTTGGTGACAACAGAGATGCAAGAGAAAAGGAGAACAAGGAGGGGAAGGACAAACACACATTGAGAAAGGGGGATATCCTCCCCAAAGCCTGACTCTCAACTGATGTAATCTGCTGCACTTCTCCTGAACCCTCCAGCTGAGGGTTTGTTTACACTGGAGCGTTTATAGCCACAAAGCAAAATGCTGGATTTCCCTCTCTACAAATTGTATTTCTTCTCCAGTGGCTACTCCATCTGTTCTGGTGCTACCATGTTCAGGTTTACTGATGTACTGCCAGGGAGGACGTTCTGCTCCGTGTTGGGAGGAACAATCGTCCTCCAGCTGGTCCATGATCTGCCGAGTGTGGTGTCCTCCAGCAATGCAAATCCACTGCGAGTGAGTTTTGACAGGCCTTTTCTAAAAAGGCGGTTCAAACTCTCAAATCCACCTTTGGGCAGGAGCTTTTGGCCCCAGATCTTCCACTCCTGTGCTCATTTGAATGTGCAGCTCCTAGGGAGATCTTAGATAGTCACACTGGCCAAGTGTTGGGCTTTGCTGTAGGAATTTATGGTGGTAATAGCACCATAAATGCTTTTTTTAAGCACTGTTTATTACACATTATTGTCAGTCTCCCCAGCTTAGCCTTTTAAAAGGAAGAAGCTTTGTACAGGAGCATGGCAGCGTTAGGCATGCTGGAATAATCTTTCTAATTGATCTTGGAAGGGGTGGGCAGTGATTTCCCCTGACTGATTTTCATTAACTGAGCTGTTTGTTATTGCCTGGGTGTGGGTTATGAATATAACAGTTTTCACATGAGTGTGCCTTCAGTTCAAATGCAGTTCAGATACAATATAATCTGCTTCAGTAAAGAGGTGGAAGAATGCAGTTCTCAGTAGCATTTTCACTAAGTACTGGCAAACCCTTGTGCATGTTAATGCTTGATAAAAATATGTATGACCCAGATGCAAAACACTGTCATAACAGTAAGGCATTTGACAGGTGATGCAGAATATAACCAGTACCTTATGACAACCACAGGCACAGGGAAGGGAGAGGGGGGACCTGTGCTTTTGGATGTGTTAAATTTTGACCATCCATTTTATAAGAGTGGCTATTTTGCCCCAGAAAGGCTATCCAAAAAACCCTACAGAATAACTGGATTACAGAAGTACAAGCAGATTACATTTTGTACTGTGGTTGAAGTTATTACTGTGGGAGTGTATCAATAATGGGTCATTTATTTCATTTTACAAATCCAGCCAAGAGAATGGAAAATTAGATGCTCTTATAGCTTATATATGCTAAAAAACGCAGCTGTGAGTTGGCAGTTAAAAATTCCTGCTATTAGATACGCTGGTTTTCTTTATTCCCTTTTGCTTATACATGTAACCTATAAGCAAACAAGATTAGGAAACCACTCCACTGAGCTACCAAATAATCATAGGTCTGTTCTTCTCCAGAAACAGTAGAGAACACCAGCAATCTCCTCGCTTGTACTGTAGTTATGTGATTGCTTTAAATTGGTGCCACCAAAACAACAGTTCCCATCGTGCCCAATTTGTCCCATCACTTTGTTTCAGCTCAACCATCTCTACAGCTGCATGGCCTAGCAGAGCAAAGGATCTGGTCTGGATTAAAACTGTCCTGACAAAACCCAACAAAGGTGGCTTATGGTGATGGTAGCTCTAAGGCATCAAGAAATGGATTGTTCCATCTTGAAACAAAAACTTTGAGGATTATCCCAAATTTATTGTAGTGCAGCATTTGCCATGCCTATAAGAATTAGTGTTTTCCTTTTAAGCAGGAAATATTATTCCTTCTGTGAAACAACCTCTAATTGTCATTGTTCCTAATTGTCATTGTTACGGGTTCCATATCAAGGCACTCATTTCCGAGTGCTGTGGCAAATCTGATTTGGTGTGAATGAGCACAGCTCTCCCGGGCTTGCACTGCTGGTGTTGATTTCATTGGAGATGTGCAATTGCACAGCACCTGTCACACGAACGTGAGACTGGGGAGAGGTTGTGCCCATCACCCACTGCATTCACTTGCTATTGCAGCCACTGTGTTATGAAATCCAGGTGGCCTCTCCATGGATTTGATAGGGTTACACCAAGGAATGCTCTCCAATCATGGAATTGGATGACAATACAAGTAGTCTGAACTGAAAGAGCAAACAGATTAGGTGAACAGGTCAGAGATGCTTTTTCAGACAGTTGTTTTTGCTACATTACTGCAATGCCATTTTTCTTCTCTGTTGAACTGTGCTGTTATGACCTTCTCATATAGGGTCATTTCAGGTCTGCAAAGAATAGTGATGAAAATGTGGGGGAGACGTTATTCAATCTCATATAGGAGGACGTGTGTAAGCAGAGCTGTTTAAAGGAAGGCTAGAGAATGGTACAAGAAGGAAACGTGAAAATAAAAAGGTATTTCTACATATCTCCTCTCCCTGTACTTACCACCAGTATACGGAATGGCAAATCCAGATTATTCAGCTTCAAAGAGTAGATAGCTGGGATGGAGCAGGGCGCATGTGACTAAGTGCAGCTCCACCAAGCGTGACCCTCTCTGCTGGACATGGCTGGTTTCAGCGGCGAATAGTGATGCTGCTGCTGGGACTCTCATGAGGAAGCCATCAAACAAGGACCTTCTGGGGAGATGGTGGAGCACAGTGTTACTCATCCTGCTGTACTGAAGTAAAAGTTGCCACATGACTTGGGCCTGCAGGAGAAAGAGCCATCTTATGAGATTCTGACTCAGGCAATCACCGGAGCACAGAACATAACCTGCCCCCACATCCTTAATTGTACCAACTAGCAATTATAGTTACACAGGTTGGGAAATTATTCTGCCTTAAATTCATACCTTCATGAACACGCTTAAGTTTTCCTACTTTTACTCCCTTGGTGGTAGATCTGCTAAAGTCACTCCCCCCCCACAGCTACTTTCTCCCCCATTTGCTCTTTCTGTCCCCCCATGACCGATTACTGCCCATGGCTGTGCCGGCTGCGCTGCAGAGACCTGCCCCATGCTACACTACATGCATGGGTCAAATAACCAAGGTTAGCAAGAACTCTTTTTTTTTTGGTTTTAGTCCTGATGTGTTTTAATTTACACAAACATGGTTTTGAAGGCAGTCACAGAAGCCAAACAGCATTGCCGAGGAAGCGGGGATGCCTTGTAGGGCAGGACTGACTTAAACCAGCTCTCCGGTTGAGGCAACAGCAACATGGACTTGCGCCCTGATTCAATCCAAATTCTCTTCCCTGCATAATGAGTCCATAGCAAAATTACTGCCAGTTCAGCATCTATCATAATACTACTACAAATAACATGCTCTACCCATGGTATGGTAGTGTCTGGAGAGCGCAGTGTTTCCCTGGGGGCAGTGAACAATCCAGTGCATGTTGTTTCCTGCTCCTGTGTCAAGGCTTCGCTATGCTGCTTAATCAGTGGCTGCTTTATGATTGCTGCAACCAGGTAATGTGGGAATGGGGGTTGTGCCAGTGCTTTTGCTGCATTCCTGCTGCAGGGATATCGTACTGTTTATACGCAAAATTCTCTTCCCCACAATGATAGCGAGAAACAAGGATTTTAATGCCTGAATGTATTTCCAAAATGCCACTGAGAGAATGTGCAAACGTGGCTCAGTTAAATTTGTATTATTTAGAGAATACTTGAAGCCCTGCTATAGGACCGAGCAGTGTAATTAGGCATAAGGTCAGCTGAGCTCCCAGCACAATAAATAACTTGGTTTTGAAAACATCTTTTCCTGTTCATTAGAAAAAGCAGGCGTTAAGCAAGTAATCTGTCTCTTCAGTGCAATTTCAACACAATATATGTCATGACATGTCTTATGAAATGAATTACAGGGCTTTCTGATAAGGGTTCATTTTACTAATAGTAAAGTGGCTTCATACACCCAATAGGGCTTTGTTAAGATGGAAGCATATTGTAGCACTAATGAAGCATGAGTTCAGCCTAATTAACAGGATGGCAATAGCAATCATACAGCCTTTTCATTCACTTTTATACATTCTGTCAGAGTAGCGAAGTTGTGTTCGACACTGCTGGAACCCTCCGGCTCTGCTCCTTATTTGTACGCCTGCTAATCCTGCGTCTTTGTTCAAATGGGCCCTGATCCAGCCAAATGCTAAGTCCATATAATCATAGATAATAAGGCAGGGCCTCGGAGCAATCGCAGAGCTCATCCACCCACCTGCCATCTCCCACTCCTCATATTTAACTTTAAGCAGGAGAGCTGATCCCTTCAAATCAGCAGGATCACTCATAAATTTCCAGGTAACCACTAACTAAAGTGGTTTACTGGATTAGGGCCATGGTTTCTATTGCAAGAGTAAGAGTCATAGGCCCAGGCAGAAAGGAGGTTTGTTTGACTAACCTATTTGCCTGTGTTGGGAAGCAAAACCATTTCCATTAGCCACTTCACAACTTACCTGAATGAGTAGGAAAGGCTCCTTGCTTCCAGCTGCTCTTTCTTTTGGGCTTTTACACTGGGCCTTTGAAGGGCAGTACAGCGTAAACTGGATTGATGAGTTATTTGTGTCTGATGTAGGCATGATGGAGGAGATGCCCGGACAAAAACTAAGTTTGTTTCATTAATTTTGGTATGTCCCATGCAATCTTTCATTTGATGTGCTGAAAATAAGTGTGCCGATGGGGAGCCACAGATCCGCTCCCTGGCCCTGTTCCAGCTAGGGTAATTACATACTGTCTAGCTGAATCCCCTTACATGGCTTCAAATGGAAAAGTCATTCTCCACTTTCTTTCCTAAGATACTGCAATGTAGCACTGCAGTCGCAGAATGGCAACCCAACAGTAGCTGCAATTCAGCCATGGTCAGAACTGTCTCTTTAGGATCAAATGTCAGGACAGGCTGAACTCCTTCAGTAACCACCACAGCTCCCCTGGAGAAGTTTGTCCCTCTTGAGGATTTGGTTCCTGCTCTGTAAGATTTTCCACACACCTCAAAACGTAAAGTGCAGTACAAGAATTATACTTAAGTGTGCACACAGGGCTGGTTGGAGGATTAGTCCAGAGACACTCAGGATACCATACAATTTTGGGGAAAGTTCATCTCCAAGTTTGACATAATGTAACCTGACCATGGAAGGTCATCCTTCCACTTTGTTATGGTCTATAACTAGAGCGAACACCTTTTCTGGTGTAGCCCTGCTGTCAGTCACTGGGCACATCCTCTCCACAGCAATTTCACTGAAATTCTTCAAAATTTAGACATAGCTCAAACCCAGAGACTGGCCACCTCCTGTCTTCAGAGTGAATTTGTCTTCTCTTGGTTAAAGGAAATCATGCACTACGTTGTTACATACGGTACTTTGTAAGCAACATGAAAAGAGATGAAGGAAGCTGTGATCAAAGTCTCTGGGTGAGACTACAGTCATTGAGGACATGTAACAAGTTGCCAGATTTTGTTCTTGTTCTAAAATGCTCTTCAGAAGCTGCATTATCTTTTGATCACGTATTTAAGTAAAACAGATCATTGTGGCAGAACCCGTTCTTGAAGAGTTTTATCCACTTCTACCCATTACTACCTATGGCAAACAGATAGGAGACAAAAAAATAACCCAGCATTATTAGGGAAACTTGAACAAAACAAAATTCAAACAGGAAAGATGGATAGTCTGATAGACTGATAATGCATGGGTAAATCTCTCTTTCAAGGACTATTTTTCAAGTCCCATAGCAACTAAAATTCTTGACTTCATGGAGGCTGAGTAAGGCAAGGTTGGGAGGTGGGACACTTTGGCCATGAAGCAATGTCTACCCAGTCCTTCCCTTCACTGGATTTGCTCTTGCTTCCATGTTGCCATGCTCCACAACACACGCACAGAGGCACGTTCCCTCTTTGCAGTGTTTCCGAATGAGTAAATTCTATCTGCACCATTTCCAGTATTTTCTGAGGTGCAAAAAGGTGATTCCTGCAGCCTTTGTGCTTCATTTGCTTGAAGACAGTTGGTGATTTCACCTCAGCTTCGTGCAAATTAATTCATCTCTTCACATTGGTCTTAGCAGACAAGTCAAACACTGAGTAGAGCTGGGTACTGGACTAGCCCTCCTATTCCTAAAGGTGTGTGGACAATTTCTTCCAGATTAGAAACACATGATGATAAAGTAGTACAAACAATGCTACCCATTACTTAACACTAAACCTAGATCTTCAGTTCCCATGATGTTCTTTCACTTCCATGATTACAGTTCTGCTAAAGAAGACAGTTCACTCGTACATAGTGGAAAATAATTCTTGCGTACTTGTTTGTTTGTAGAATATGGTGAAAATCTAGTTCTCTGGTTATTTTTTTCATTTCTTTTATGATACAGCAGAAATATCTGCACTGAAAGTGAGATGAACACCTCTTAAAATATTAGTCACTTAAAGAGTCAAAAACATGTGAAGAACAATTGCTTTCTGAGTGTTTCAGTTCAGATGACTTTTCCAGGAAAGGAGCATGACAAGCATTTGCCAGGTATGGTGTGAAAGCAGAGCTCAGGAACACTCTGGACGTTTTCTGTAGCCTGGCCACATATAACATTTATATATTTATTTGCAGGTATTTTCCCCCAGGAATAGCTGATGAGGGAGTAGTAGGGGAAATTCAGAAGACTGAAGAAATTTATGTAGGAACAGAATGTATCAATACATTAAAATGAAGACTTTACAAAAGGATGTCAAACTTTTTTTTTTTTTTTGATCTAAGAAAGATATTCAGGATAGAAGAACTCACTAAAAATGAAAAACTTTGAGACAAAATGGGTACAAACTCAAGACACAAACAAGTGCTTACGGATTAAATAGCTTTATTATCTGAGGGAACATAGCATCACCAGCAACAAATATGCTGTTTGTCTGTATTTATATTCCACATAGTGCAAGCTGTTTCCTGTAAATCTTTGGTCCTGAATTTGCTTGGGTTTCCTTCATCTTCTGAAATAAGTCATATCCATTAACACATCATAGCATGGGGCATGTTCCCATGCCTAGGCAAAAGTATTCCTTTCAAATCCATCAAAATACCCTTGCGCATTTTGACCTTCTCACAGTGTCATTATTAACTCAAACATGGAATAACTGTTTCTCTCCATGAATGCTGGCTCCACAGATGGAGTTAACAGGTCTGTGGCTGAGAGAACAAGAAGAATATGACCAATCCTGTGTGACGCGAGTGCGTGCAATGTTAGCAGAGAGGGCTGAAACCATAAGAAAATAGTATAATGACCTACCAGAGCTTTTAAATAATACAGCTGATTATTAACCAACTTTGGTGTTAGCTTTAATTGAAATTAAATTTCATTTAAGGTTTGACATTAAGTATTTCTTCTAAAGAAAGAAAAATCCCTGCAGAATCTATTCTGCTCCATCATTCAGTAGGAAGACCAAATAACTTCACCAATCACATTAATTCACCAGTGAGAATGAGAGCAAGGTCTGGCTGGGAAGACCCAGCTCAAATCCACTGTGGTCCTTGGTGGTTTCACACTGGGAGCCCTGGGCAGGTTTCCAAGGGGAGAATTTGATCAGAAAAGTCTCCGAGAGCAACTGTGTGGGGCCTGGTCCAACTACCCCTGAAGTTGAGGGGGCTTGCAATAGCTTCGGAGGAAGCTGGATCTGAGGAGAGCCTCTCCAGGCTGAACGCTAGTCCCCACAACACTGGGTGCATGTGCCCCACAGGGCATTTTGGGGGAAATACTGCCTCTTTAGAAGCCTTGGAAATTTTGACTTCAATGGCACCAGAATTTCAGCCTTGGCTAGGAAAGTCAAAAGGCAATGATTTTCCTGTTTTACCTCTTCTTTCCAGAAAATAAAGCAGTTGTGCTCTCTAATTTTTTGCATATATACATATATATATGTATGTATTTGAAAAAAGATGAGAAGAAAATGAATAAGTACAGCTAAAAAGATTTTTAGAAAAATATTGATAATATAAGTGGGAAAGGTTAATCAATTATGTTTTAAAAAGAAGAACTGCTCTAGACATGTATCTACAGCTACTGAACACCTAGCACGTGTTAAAATACTCTGCAATTCACTGATCTCTCTTTTGCCCAAAGCAACAGACCAGCTGGGACAGAGTAACCCCAGGGACCACAGGCTCGGGTGCTGTGAGCTGAGGTATCTTCTTCCCACCACCTAAGTGAGCAGGCTCCTCTCCATTGCTGGACCACTTCATCTCCTGGCTTACACAGACCTGGCTCTACCAGTGCAGGCTGACCACCAAGGGCTTCCTACAGACTGCCTGCTTCAAAATGACTTGTGTTAGCGTCTGCTTTGAGAGCACATTTCAGGAGATGGGCTAGGCAGAACGGGTGATGGTCGCTGCAAGGAAAAAACCTCGCTGCAGTCCCAGCGGGTCGGGGTGGGATGGGCTGATCTGATCAGTCTCACCAACAACCTGAACGTGAGCTTCTGAAAGGGAAAACCGTGGGCAAAAAGGTATTTCAAGCTCTTTTTAAAAAAGATGTCCCCTTTTTCTGAGTTTTGCAGCCCTCTCTCTTTGCTTTTTGCTCTCCCTCTATTTCAGGTAGCTCTTCAAGGGGTTTTCCCCTCTACCCACAGCTGGACATGAGAAACCAACAGGAAAACCCTTGTTGCTAGCAAACAGCTCAAAGACTTCCTTGGCTGGGGACCAGTCAGGGCAGGGGGATTGCGGAAACCAGCATCGACAGATTTGAGTATTCACAAGGTTGTAATTGAGAAATAAGCAGTACCGTACTGCCGCTATGCAAATCCCTGTGCTCTGACTGGCCAAGGCCGGGGCTCTGCATACAGCATCGTTACCCCAAAATACCCTGCGAATGATGAGGCATCGCAGGGCTGAGCACAATCAGGGAATCGCCGAACGGGAGGTAAAAGCACCATAATTCATCGGTAACTAACAGCGCACAGCCCTGAACTCCGACGGCTGGGACAGCTCCAGCCCGCCTCTATATTAGATATATTTGAGCTCACAGTACTCTTCTGGGGCCGTGGCAAGTTAGATGGCAAAATTATTGCCTGCAACCAAAGAAAGGCTGTAGAAGTATATCAATAAAACAACATCCTTCTGCGTGTTACCAGTGAGCTAAGCAGCTACTATAATTGTTCCTTTGTTATTTTTATCTTAACCCTTTTCAACCTCCCGATCAGCAGAAATGAATTCTAAGAGGGGTATTTTGCCTGGCAGACAAGTCTTCATCAACTATGTCTGTGAACATGTGCTTCAAGGTCAACAAGGTTACAGATAAATGAGGGGTTCAATCAGCATATTTAAAAGCAATCAGTAATAACAGAAATATTTTTCACTTAAAATGCCTGAAATGCAGTCATTTTTACAGAGGAATTCTGTTAAAATCTGTCGTATGTTGTTTTCCACAATATATGGCTAACGCTGTACCAGCTACTCAGTTCACCTTGATTCATGAATAACTATCACTCACTTCCTACTGTAAATACAATTCTAAACATATGGAAGAGAATTTATAGTGAATTAGGGTTGTACATTATCGCCATCATTAGCTGCATTTGTTACCCAGCAGATGTCTGGGTAGTAAAAATCCCCCTTGTGTACAGTATCGTGGAGTTTCCTGATTCCTTGATATCTGGTCCAAGAATTTCTCGCTCCTGCTGTGCTCGGATCCTGGTGGCCCAGAGCAGATGCTCACTGTCTGTCTGTCTATTGGAGCACTAATCCCGTGCTCCCGCGCTGGGATCCAAGCTGGTACGAAAACGAACATTGCCCTTCCTCTGCTTTTCGTCTCTCCTATCAACCTCCTATCGACAACACCAAAACACTTTGACAAGCAGAGCCCACTGCATCCCAGGTGCCGTATCACTGATACCACCAGAGTTACAAATTTGATGACTGATTTGGCCATAACTATTTACTATAATGGTCATGCCATTATAAGCGCATGAGATACCTCGGTCCGTGTCTGGCCCTGTTTCCGGGGCACGCCACGAACACACAGCGAGGCACAAACTCTGTTCCCAGAACCGCCTAAAGACACACAGGGAATAACTGGCACAAAGCTAAAGCACACAGAGATCGGGCGACTTGTCCCAAAACACGTAAGACACATATGGTGCTGCCTTAAGAGCCTTCAAAGGGATTACCTTTTCCCGCTGTTTTCTCTACACTGTGGATGCCTTACCTTTGTCAGCTCGTGCCTTGCAGCAGAGATAACAAAAATGTCCCTTCCCCCTTAAGGCCCTTGCTCCTGAAGGCTAAAATAGCACAGATGTACCAATATATAAATAGATATATTTGTCTGCAACTGGATCTTCGCAGGTCGCTGTCGCAGGCGATCAGGGTTTGGTCTGTAAGAGCAATGATCCTGCGAGGGCCGTATCCTATACGCCCAGCTGGATGCTGGTATGGGACCACGAGCACCAAGTTTCTCCCAGCTCTCAGCCAAAGCCTCTCGCAAGAAGTGAAGTGCTGTTGGACACCTGAATTCCTGCCTCCCTGCCCTGAAAAATATTCGCCTGATCTCATCTCTTTAAACAGCTGACAAGGAAGCCCTTGTCATTCATCATATGTTTTATGTCCATTTATCGATTCGCAACTTGAAATACCAGGCCCGAAGGTCTTTTTTAATTGGTAAAAAAGGCTACGAATACTAATTCACTATCCTAGCAGAAAGCGACTTTTTTTTTTTGCTTAGTACGACAGAAAATAAAGGATTTGCAAGGCTGCAAGTAGTTAATTTCAATTAACCCAATCATTTACTAAGCCATTATTTTTCACTTCCTTCCAAACATCGTGTTGTAGAGCTCGCAGGTAATATTAACATCCATTTCAGCCTCCTACAGACCAGAGTCACTGGTAAAAGGCCCATTTTTTAACCTATTGCATTTAGAGGAGACATCTGCTTTTGAATATTTAAATTAATTGCCATGCAAAGGAACTGAAACCCAATTGCACCACCTCACTAGGCCAAGATTTTCAAGGCTTTACTAATTGCATAAAGAAGAAAAAAATGTATAAAAATATGTATCCACATGTTTTGCATGCATTCTTTTTTAACAGTTACATGGCAAACTTTTCAAGGAAGGGCTATTTCAAGAAATTAAGTCGCATAAGGTGAACAAACTGTGAGCCCTGCTTTACTGAACAGCCATTAGCCATACAAGAAACCGCACCATAATGTTAATTTTGGAGCTCCAAGACGCTGGCCCTGAATAGAATTAATGCATGCGCACACATTTGCTGCACAGTCATAAATTTCAGTAATGCAATTTCACAAGCCTCTTCAAAGGTAACCATCACCAAGAGAAAAATCAGTAACAGGAAAGGCAGGTAAAGTTCAGCAGCAATATTTCATTACCAGGACAAGGAAATAAGACAGACGGCTCGGCCTCCTTGGTTCTCCCCTCTCCCCCCGCGCCGTTACTTGGGGAGAAACGCTCAGCGCAACAAAGATTTGTTTTATTGCAGTAAGCGTGTCCGCGCGGCAGGACAGCCGATAAGGCTTTCAACGCAAGCGGAGATTTGCCTGTCGCTGAAGCGGAGTTTGCAGCAAAGCTTTTCAAGAGCGACCAGCCCCCCCACCGCTTCCAGGGCCAGGCGGAATAAATTGGCGTTTCTCTGGTGCCTCTCCCGGGCAGGGCTGTCGCACCACAGGGGATTCCTTTTTCTGCCCCGCTTCTGCTCGCGCAAAGCCGAGGGGGGGCGTGAGCGAGGGGCCGCTGCCGCGGAGGTGGGACGGGCCCCGCTGCGCGCTGGGGGACGACCGCGGGCACCGCGCAACGCGCCGCTCCGAGCGAGCGCCGAGAGCAAAGCAACTCTGCCGGGAAGCGCAGGATTTGGCATTTTCCTCAAAATGCCAGCAATCAGCATGGCATGTTCTTACCCGAGGATTTCACCCATTTATTTCTATCTTTAATAATTTAAATCAGCTTTCAGCCCTCTGGTTGCAGAGACCGGCCTGGAAATGCAGCTTCCACGTAGTCTAACGTATGAAAGCAAACAGGAATCATCTTTGTAATCCTGCGATTTCCAAGGCAGTCTCGTGATGGTTTTGGGGGGAGAGGAAAGGCCAGATCATAATTCCTTAACTCTTCAGGCTGACAACCCCATCGCTGTGACAAGGAGGTCTCAGCCCTGCGCTGATTTTTTAGCTGGGGCCAAAGGAGCAACATCTGGCAGAAAATTCCCCCCCCCCCCGCCCCATATATTCACTGAGGAAATCTGGGTTAGTTTTGAGGAAAGGTAGGATTTGAGCCTGCCCCATACATCCAGAGCTCAGCACCTCAGAGGAAACCTCAAAATCCACCAACCCTGGGTGCGGAGGGCAGCGAAGAAGAGGACGGGGGACAGGCTAAGTTGGGGGAAACTGGTGCAAAGCTCTTTGTTTCCAAGAGACCTCYGGGTGCCTCCTCAGCAGCAACCATGCCTCCAGAGACCCTTTTCTCACCGTTTCCTCAACCCAACACTGTAGTAAGTACCCCGGGCAACTTCCCTGGTCCATCGGGGAACCATGCACACCTCCTAACCCATCCACCGCTTTTCCTTTCCCGCACACCAGGACCTACGACAGCTCACCCCAGGTCAAGCACAGTTGCTCTCTTGTGCTGAGCTCATCCAGGACTGTTAATTAGGCTGCCTTAAAATCCCAATCTATTGGTCTTGGGAAGGACAGGACCTACAGTTGCTTCTGGAAGAGCCTTGTGGCTCTCATACACGTGGTTTGCGCCGCATTGCAGGAAATAAATACAACCAAATGGGACTTACCTCTGGGAGAAGCTGGGATGCTGACTGCTCACTTCTTCCTTTCTTGAAGGTTTTGCCCCTCTTTCTAAGTGGACTGTGAAGGTTTATGCAGCAGCCTGCGAGAGGCCGAGTGGTCTGCTATTCTCGGAAGTCACTCGAAGTGACCAAGCTTGCTGGAGTTATTAATAGCAGAGCAGCACTTTACAAGCTTTAGTGCTCTTTCCTGAAGAGATAACAAAGAAAGAATTAGATGAAAGCAAACGTCCCCTCTTTATGAATACTCCCACAGACCCTCGTCTTTTCCTGAAGCGCACACTAATAAAACTGACCTTTCCTTTCAACAGGACCATGCCGCAGGCAAGTGGGCAGGCTGCGGGCTACATCCGCGTCTCCGATGTGAGAATTCAATGGGATGGAGGCGCAGGAGCCCGTCCGAGAGCAGAATACGGCCCAGAGATCCCTTATTTTGCATGTGACTCTTGTGCGTGTCAGGCAGAGACATTTGGCAGAGCTGTATCTGAAATAAAGGGTTTTATTCAAGCAGTACAACTGATTGCTGGGAACAATGCCCTCAAAAACGCACAAAAAGCACGGTGCTGCGCCTTGGTCACGYGTACGTCCTTGCCACCGCCGGCGTCCTTCCACCTCGAGACTCGGYGGCTCTGGCCAGCAGCTGCCCCATCCCCGTGCAGCGACGGTCCGAGCGAGGCCTGAGTGTCCCGTACATCCAGCCGCGGGGCAGAGCAACGCGGTGCCGGAGCCCTTCGGATGTCTTTGCATGAATCTGGTCTTGGCCGTCTGAGTGGGAAACACGTTTACCCGTGCTCGGTATTTTCCTCCATGGTGAACCAGGTGCCTAGCTTGCAGCAGCCCCCATGCTGCGCAGGATCGGCAAAGCAATGTGYTTTGCCCTTTAATTTTAGGTGTTTCTCTGGCAATCCTGCTGTTACCAGGCTCTCATTTAACAGTAAGACTTCAAAAGGTGTTTATGCAGTAGAGATAAGGCGATGAAGATCTTACATTAYTACATTTTAATTTCATCGCTCGTTATCTGTTGTCGTCTTTCCGCAGCTCCTTTTTGCCAGCTCGGATGCTGGGCATTTTCGGCGGTTGGCTCAGCTCTGCCTCGGTCTCAACACCTGGAAATTGCAGATGACCTGGTTTCATAATTAACAGCTCAGAAGCAGTGAATTAAACCTGTGCAGAGATCCTAAGCAAACTGATTGCCTGCTGATAGGTAAGCGACTGCTAATAGTTATCTATAGTACCGATTTAAAAGGGCCAGTGGTTGCATAAACATGTAAGGGAAATAGATACCAAAATATTAATCATGACCCTGTTAAAACAGTTGATATGGCTTTACTCAGTCATGAAATAACCTGCAAGATGAAATATTAAAATTAGTGTCAAGAGCTAATCTCCCAGAAGCCCAGGCAACAAAATGCAAAGGAGCTTTAATAATAATAATAAAAAAACAACAAAAAACAAACAAAAAACCCACACATTTTTCATTATCTTCTGCCATCGTATTATTTCACAAGTGAGAAATCCATTAGTAATGCTGCCAAGAACTAGATAGGATGCTTAGTTATCTAACACTGAGACACTTGCATCCTCTGACTATCTTGATGTCCCTGGAAAAAAGAGGAAAAGCAGTGGAGTAATAAATTATTATGACTGTTTCATTAAAAATTAAGACACTGTAATTTTCAAGTTTATTTGGTATTATATTTAAATGAACCAAAAGGCAACGTTGTACAGTAACTTTATAAAATAAAATTATTACATAGTACATTAACCAAAGCCCCATTAAAAAAAAAAAATCCTAAAAAGTCATTTGGGGACAGATCCTGCTCTTCTATGCACATGATTTATTGTGCTGATTTCAGCAGCGCTCTTTTGTTTTAGAAAGAGCAAATGGGATTTGCCCCGAAATGCAGCATCTTTTTTTTTTTTATATATAATTCTTGCAGTTTCATTTTATCATGTGTAATATATCAAGTTTATAAGGCATAAATACGAAAAACTGTTCAATATGCTCAGCATTATTTTAATTAAGTAATACAGTCTAGGACACTTTTTCAATCACACCAAGGATTACAATGTACCTATAGCTTTAATTTGTTTATTTTTTTTTATACAAAAGTCTATCGTATAGTATACAGTATATACTAGTTGATAACCGGTTCACAAGGTTGAGCACGATATTCTTGCAGGTTAATAGCGTCAGAATTTCCCCTAGCGCCTCTGCTCTGCGCAGGGCCCCCTGCCGCAAGCTGCTGCCCTCCCCGAGTCTCCGGCGCCAGGACCCGGCCGCCGCGCCACCTTCGCCGGTTTAAGAGAGGAGCTCCCGGCCGGATCCGGAGCCTGCTGGGGACTATCGCTGCCGCGCGCCGCCCGCGGTGCCGGCTGGGACCCGGCCTGCCGAGCGCGGGAGCCGGGCGCTGCTTTCTCCCGGGACCCCCGGCCCCACCGAGCGGGGTCTCCGGGCCGGGCGGTGCGGGAGACCCGCAGCCCGGATGGGGGCTGGCGTCACCGACCGCRCGTGCGCGAGGGCGGCCGTAAGCACCCCGCTGAAGCGGGGACGGTGTGGACATTGGGGGACGCCGAGTGCTTGCGCTGGGCCAGCCTGTCACCTGTGACTCCAGAGCCTCCCAAATCCTTCCTGGGACTACGGGCATCTCTAAGGCCGAGACTCACCCGGTGCTGGCACCAAGCACGTTGCGGAGCTCCTGGCAAACCCTGCGTAGATGGAAAAGGGGGTCCTGAAATCTCCTCGAGCGCGTCAGTGCAAGAACAGCCTCAATCTGCCCCTGCAGTCAGTGAGGCTTCCTGCCTCTTCCTCTTCTATCCAACCAGTTATTCAGATATATTCTAGAAGCAAACGACTAAGCTGCAACGGGAGAAGCACCGCCGATTTCGGCGGGTGCGTTTGGGTTTGGGGCTCTCTTGCTGGCCGAGGTGGGTCCGGGGGCGCCCGCGCAGCGCCCCGTCCCGACCCGCAACGGATGCACCACCGCGACGCATGGAGGATGGGGGTGCAATCACCAGCACTGCTCTTTCTGACGGCAACTAGGGCTTGCTATCGCCCGGCCAAGGGGACAAGAAAGGGTTTTCTGACATTACCTGGAACCAGGAAGAGTTTTTTTTTTAAATCTATACCATCAACCTAAATTGCACGTAAGGTGTTGCAGAGCAACACCTCTCTGGAGTGTGTTCACGTCTAATATTAGACACCTTATGAGCTGCTCGGAAACGTCTCTGGAGCTCTCTCTACCTGTCTATATTTACTCCATACAGAACCTGAGCTCCTAAACTCAGGTGCTCTGAATCATTCCATAATTGAAGGCCTAAAAGCAGCCTAAAATAGACAGTGTGAATGACTCCCCCCGCTGTGACTCCATCCTGCAGCATCCGGAAGGAAAGAGAAATCTTGGTACTAGGATGGGGCCCAAGCCACAGAATTTGGGTCAGGATTCAGGCCCGGCAAGCGCAGGCTCGGGACTGGGGGCTTATCCCTGTTGTGTATTTGCTAACGTCACACCCAACCCTGTGCTTACAGTTGTTTTCCCGATAGACCAATGGGGCCAGGGATCACCCGCTCCTAAATAAAACATAGCACACGAGCAGCGCACAAACAGCGCGCTGGCTGCAAGAACGAACTGACACAGGTCTGAAGTCACAACAAAGCCTTCGCCTCCCACACACCCTTTTTCACTTCTTTTTCTTTTCTTTTTTCAAACCAGCCAGAAACAAACAGCGAGTGTGGCACTTCCCAGAAAGCCCCAGCAGCTGGAGAGCCAGAGAACGGGAATAAGAGGCTTTCATAGCTGCTGTGTGATCACGTAGGGGGGCTGTTTCTGAAGAAATTAAATTATCCTACGTAAAGAGCATTCACTAAAAGAGTGTCCTTCTCCTTAGAGGACGAGCAAGATCACATTATTTCCTGAAAAGATTTTTTTTTTTAACTTTTTTTTTTTTTTAGCCTCTAATTTGCATAAGAGAAATACTGTCTGGGTATTTGCTTTCAGCAAGCACGGGAGGCAACTTCCGCCATAACTTGAGAATTCCTTTTAACCTGCTATTTGCATTTGGGATAAAGCATTAAGTGGATGTTTCTCAGGGAATACAAACTGCTTGCTGTCCGGTAGAGACAACCATCATTCTTAAGTACATTAACAATAGGGAAGCAAAAGGACTCCTCTGCAGAATGCATTGCATTAATAGCAAGTTTCCACTAGAGCTGAAGAACTGTGCCCTTAATATAAGTGCCCAGTAACCACCAGCCCCTGCTATTTGAGAAGCACTCTGAACTGTATAGAAGGCTTGCGGGAAAAGAACCTCCATTAGTACCCATTATGCTGTGATTTATGTTATGGGTTTAAAATAGCAAAATTAAACAGTTCTATTTAATCTACAGTCTAAAAAAGGCACAAAGACTTTGTGACAAAATTATAACTGCTCAGATTACATTTACAAGAACTGTAACAGAGCGCTGCTCGGATTTGCCAGCTCTGCTTGCTGACGGGAGCGAAACTGAGACAATTTCGCTGTCTGCGGAGGTAAAGAATACTCTTTTGGCAAGGTGTGTTTGCCAGCTCTATGCAAATGTTATTCAACAGAAGCAAYTGAAACCTCTCGATTGCTTTAAAACATAATCTTTTTGGTCTGCAGCACATTGCACTTATCTAAGTACTCAGTGATGATAAAGTGGGTCTTAGGGCAAGACCAAATATAAAGAGCCCTTTTTAATCTGAACATAGGAATGAACTCTGTTCATGGCTACACAGTCTGCTTTCAGGCAAATGATAATGAAATACATAAATACTATAAACAAATACAATACATTCAGAGTTTTCTAAACTGTA
The DNA here is from genome assembly GCF_003343035.1 of Apteryx rowi. Taxonomy (NCBI): domain Eukaryota; kingdom Metazoa; phylum Chordata; class Aves; order Apterygiformes; family Apterygidae; genus Apteryx; species Apteryx rowi. The sequence goes on from NW_020447974.1 coordinate 5,480,512, forward strand.
GAGAGCTTTCAGACTTTCTTAGCTCCCTGATGTAATGCACATAGAACATTCCCTTCTATACAGTGCTACCTCCATGTACTCACACCTCCATCAAATGCAACATAGCTCAGACAACCTTCCTCTTTTGCCTGGATTCCCATCAGTTTCATATTCTGTAAAACATCATATAGTTTCTTTAGGAGAAAAAAATATTGCACTTTTAAAAATGCATAAAAATTGAACCACGTTCCCATAACTCTGCCGCATGGTTTATTATTTAAAATAATACTTTTCAAAAAGCGTTTTTCTTGTCTTTTTTTTTTTTTCTTCTATGATTACGACATTCTCCTTCAGGATATCCTCAGGACATTCTTCCATAGCAAATCTGTTACAGTTTTGCCATCAGACGTTTGAAACACAGCACGAGCTATCTGAAACACACACAGGTGGGAGTCACAGCTCTGTCAGCGGAGTCAGGATTTCATAGTACAAATGGGAACTACAATGACCAGAATAACCGTACAAGCTGCCGCTGCTATCAGGGCAGCTATCTTGCAGACCTTTGCTCTTCTGAACTCAGCTTCTTTGCGTTTTAACAAGGAATCATAGCCAGGAGTATAAATGTCTTCCATCCAGTATTCTAAGTTGTTTGGGTTTAAAGATTCTTGAGTCTAAAAATTAAAAGGAAACAGTTGTTAATTGTCTGGGATCTGTCATTAATCAAATAAATAAATAAAGCAGATGTGCCTGAAGGTCCCCCAACTGCATTTGGGGCTGCTGTTGGGATCAAGTAGGTTATTGCTGCTTCTTGCATTCCTTCAACTCAATTTCTCCTGGTCCCAATTCTATGAGGCTGCTGAAAGCAGCAACAAAATCCTGCAAAAACCCCAAACTCCTGCAACAGTATAATTCTGCTGCAAAATCCCTCATGTAGTTCTGGTCTCCTGGAAACTTTGTCATCTTGGGTGGCCTTTAAATAAAATCTCTTTAATCTGCAAGACAGCAGGGATGTCAGCAACTACCGGCCTGTTACCACTTTTTAAATTATTAAAGCCCAGCTGAYGGGAATAGTTCTTAACACATACTCTTCATGAATTATGTTTTACAAAGAAAACCCTAATTTTGCTACCATAACTCGCTTGCAAAGGCAGGTCACGTCTTCCTTGCACAATCTTTTTATTTTACTTTTGGCTGTCGATGGCTGAACTCATTGTATACAATTGTTCGAGTACGGTAGCATTTGCTCTTGCGTATGACTTTGAAGTACATAGCCCTCATATTGTGCCACACGTAGATGTTAAGATTCACATATTCTCTTGTCTTTTTTAGAGSCAGGCTATATTTTCACATGCAAAACACGCAGGAAATAGCAATGAGAGGGAATTACCAGAGAAAGCCCCAAGCACTCAGGAGTCTCAGAGCAGGGCCCGCTAATCCTGGGTAGTTACCCGGCCCCATCCTGCACCCGGCCCATGCCCGCTTCGGCGTGGGCACGCGCTGCAGAGAGCCGGCCCCGGGGGCGAGCGCGCGCCCGCGGGATCCCCCCCAGCAGCATCACCCTCGGCTTCGCCCTCGGCTTCCAGCTGCCTCCCCAGAAAGCACCCGGCTGCACGACGCTGTCTCAGTTTCGGAGGCAGGAGGAGGCGGCAGCGAACAGGACACGTGGCATCGATTTGCTACCGCACACGACACCCTCTGGCCCATCTCCACGGATGGGACCGCTTAACCCTGGGCACTATCTGAGCTTCCACGGGCAGCAACACCCTGCTCATAGCCCCAGAGGGAACCAGAGGCTGGCAATCTTAACAGTAAGTTTAAGAAATGAAAGACTTTGCCCTCTCATTTCACAAGCTAATAAAAAAAGGTGAAGAAAATCTGACTTGGTCATAAAATGAAAGGCAATGTGGGGAACTCCATCAGTATCTCCATCTAAATGTTTTAATTTTAATTTTTTTTTAATTGTTTTCCTTCTTTAGGATTTCTGAACTCTCCAAGCTTTGCATTTCCACCTTGTATGTTTTTTCCCTTCATCCTTTCTGCAAGGGAAAATGGGGGAAAAAATGTGGAAAATCCAGACCTTGCACTTATCAGCAGAAAGGAAGAAAACAGAAATGTGAACAGGGGGAAAAAAAAGAACATTTTGAAAAATGACAGCTTTTTCTCGAAGCTGTCTCCTGTGTCTGAGGCTCCAAAAGGCCATTTCTTTCAAAAATGAAAAAGATTCCACATAAAAATGCTCCAGTGAGAATAGTCTAACACACATCTTTTTTGCGCTCTTCACGGGCCTGATCCAAAGCTCATTGGACTCAGCACAAAGAAACTCCTGCTGACTGGAGAGGGATTTGAAAAAGCCTTTAATTGGCTAATTCAGATTTTGTGGCCACAAGCTACTAACTGGAAACTGGCTTTGCCTGAAAGCAGCATTTGCTTTATGTATGGAACTACTACAAGAAGTGATTTTATAGCCACCCCAGAAATAAACAATTAAAATTAAGCAACAGTTTTATGATCATTTAATGGAGATCTCTCTGACAGCGCCAGTATGCTAAAACACAGACCATCAACTGAGTCTGAGATTGCACCATTCGAACTGTGAATGACCTACTCCAGCCTTCTGGAGAGTAAACTGTGAAGAACTACCTCGCTCTTCTCTAAAGGCATCAGAAAAKAGCCTGACTGTAGGTCTCATCATAGGGGCCCATCATACAAAGAGCAACGCAAAGAGATCTCATACATAGACCTGGGACAAACTCTGGCCTCACTGTAGCTTTGTAACTTCWTTTTCAAAGGAAGATGATCAACAGACTTGCCAGGCTCCAAGAGAAATTTTAAATAAACAGACAAAATGAAAAACAAAAACAAAAAACAAACCCAAAGATAGCCATGCTGTACTTCAAGGAAATTATAATTTGAACTCTCTGGTTTGGTATTGACCTTTTAACTACTTCAGAAGGAAGATGCGTTATAAAAAAAGGTCCATTACTGTTAATCAGCTTCCTTTTCCATTTCATTGACAGACGTAGGAATGTTCMTTAAAACATAATGTATTTACTTTCAGTTCTAATAAACTTAATCACTAGGAAAAAACCCACACATCAGTCTGTGCCTATTTTTTAAGTCTGTCAGTAAGCTCTATTATGAAGTCTAGACATGGGCTTTGCAGAAGAGATGCATTTCTGACAGTCCTTTTGGAGGGAGAGAATCAAACTGGTAAAGTTTTATCACCTTTATCCTAAAGATAAATGATGGCAATAAAGCCGATTTCTCTGGTTCTCTGGCAGTCGCATAGAGCTGCTTACAYGGAACAAAATGGCCCTACGAGGACCAGACGGAGCACACTTCTCCCAGGGGAACTTTGCTTCCAAATATCACTTCCCTTGTTGCCTCCGCACAGTAGGCAAGCAATGTTTTTGTGGCTGCCTGCTGCAGAGGAACCCCTTGCAGCCTATTCCTACTCTAGCCTACAGTCTGCAACGCCAGGGATAGGAATTTAGCCAGCCCTCTCATGCATTTAAGTCCCAAGGAGCAGTGGGCAGCCAGGGCAAGATGCAGCCTGTTCTTTACACTACTCACTCTTTTTTTCCTGAGTGCACTTTAGCCACAGCAAGAAACAGGGGCTGGTCTGGCCAGAGCCAGGAAGCGAATTTGCTGTACCCAAATTCCTGCAGGAACATCCATGGGAGTTGCACTATAGTACTGCGTGGGTCATCGTTTTAATCCTAAACCAGCTAATGTGGGCTCCTGAGGCAGTAGCATGGCACTTCTGCTTGGGCTGACTCTTACATATTAGTACCCTAATGCTACCCTATGGCTTAGTCTGATGGGTTTGGAGATGGGTTAGATACCTCAGCAGGGTGCTATTGAGAGGTGATGCTGAGCAGCGAGTCTCTTAGTCTCTTGCTTGACACCTGCCTTGGTGGACAAACTTCGGGGATCTTCCCCTTGCTGCACTGCACTGTGTCTAACACAGAACTGTGTTAGTGCTGTGCCAAAAAGCCCTCAAGCTGTAGGTCAGTGTGGTCCAGCAACTGCAGGTCCATAGCTAGCTGAGGTAGCTCTCATGTCTGTTCTGGGGCACGCAGACACACACAAGGTGCCCAAACGCCTGAGGGCAGCACCAGTTCCCTCCACCGTGCTCTGCATGCAGAGACGGTTCCTATTTTTGTCTAAATACATATGCATTCATATAGCAGCATTTATGTAAGCAAYGCACGCTGCTCTGTGTATCAGCATGGATCTCATTATGTCATGCATTTTGTGTTTCATGACCAAACAGTGCAACATGTGCTCAGTCTTCACACATTTTGAACATCATTCTTTATGTTTTCTGTTAAATCTGTGCTCAGATAATCTTCCTTCCTAGAAGATGCCTTGCCTTTATTGGGCTAGGCAAGCATCCCTTATTAGGGGATCCCAACACGCGTGCCTCAGTTCTGGGTCTGGGCAGGCCATTATAAAAGAGGATCCTGATTTCTAATGCACCATAGTTTCAGAAAATTTAAATCCAAAATTTGGATTTGTCTTTCAGTAAACCACTCTGCTCTGCTTGTTGCAGAAAAGCATACTTTTTTTTTTTTTTTTTTTTTAAGGCTATGTCCAGATTAGCGAGTTGTGTAACCTGATAGGAACAGATCTGTAGAAACAGTAGGGTCCCAGTATCTACCCATTTGCCTTAATAGGGAGAGAGGTACCCTGGACTAGCTCTGGTCTGGCCCATTAATTTTTGGAAGTGCATCGTTTGCTCTGAGAACGCAACACATGGTATAGTTTCATCAAACAAACTCAGTTTGTTCTCTTGGAGACCACTCTGCATTGTGAACCAAAGCCAGGCAAGTTGGGACCATCAAGAGATTCACCTCAAAGGCACACTTCAAGCTGAACTGAAACACTAACAAAACACACAACTAACTGATCTGCTCCCCACATGACTGCAGTTTCCAACAGCCACTTTAAAGCTGCAACAGTGACGTGTTTCAATAAGAACAATGGTTTTAGAAGTCTTCCACAAATATTTCATGATCATGTTGCTAGTGAAATAGAAAAAGCCCTAATACTTAAATTATCCAAGAGCAGTTCAGAAAGAAGCGTAGAAGAAAAAGCAGCAATGCCAGATTCTGTACCACTCAGCCTTACTGTGATCAGAGTCTGGTTCATCTCCTCACCCCTTCATCCCTAGTCTCTTCTTTAGAGCTACCAACACAGCAATGGATTGGCAGACATCTCTCCACTACAGAATGAATGGGGAGCACCAACCCTGTCAAGGATCACATTTCAGCAAACATCCACATGTTTTCTTTGTCCCTGGCCAGGATGGATGGGGATCAGCAAGATTAGAGGCTCAAAACTGCACAGCTCCTTCCTGAGCTATCCAAATCCCCTCTTAAATGCATATCCTGGCAACATCTATTTGTGATCAAGCCATTCAAATGAAACAAATGGGACTCACTTGTAGATCCAATGCTGCAATTTTGCCTTTATCCCCCGAGTTCCTTGTGTATTCCTCTATGGTCCATGATGGTTGGGCACGTTTCACTTCAGCCAGCTCTGTCAACCTCATGTCTGTGTAGAGCGGGTTGCTTTTCATGTGCGACTTGAGTGATGCAGGGTATGGATGAGGACTAAAGACTTGTTCAATCAAGAAAGCATCTTTTGGCTGTTTAGAGAGTCTATGTGGCTGTGGGATTTCATATTGCCTGTCTGCCTGCAACAAGGTTCAAAAGAATTTGAGAGAAGAAACAGCACTATGAGGGGGTTAAACACAAAGGACAGAGATATTCCTTTCAAACACACCATACAATAATGCTAAGTTGTGGTAAAAAAAAAAAAGCATCAGATAGGACAAAGGTTTTGGATGGCCTTAATCCATTTGCCCACCCTCCTCTCACAACCAGATGAGGGAGGTATTTTATAAGCACAACTCCATGTTCACCATTACATGAACACAAAGCTGATGTAGCAGTAGAAATTTAGGTTTTGTACTGTTTACAAGTTAGAAAACTATTCCGAAGATGGCTCTGACATTCAGAAAAGCCTAGCTGATCTGGAAAAGCTAAGAGCCCCATGCAGGCTTCCAGATTTCTGCTTCCAGAACAAATCTCAACATGAACAAATCTTGAGGGAAGCCACCAGGTAGCATCCCCTTGATACCACCCCATCCATGGTACTAATCCAGTGTCAGGCATGGTCCACCACAGGAGTGAGGAAGGGACTTTCAAAGTCCACATTTCATCCTGTACAGATAGATCTGCAGAAATGCCATGGTTTGGGCTTATTAAACGTAGTCTTCTTGCCCTTCTACAACCTGCTAACAGCCCAAGATTTTTTGTTCCTCCAATTGCGCTTGTCTCCATCCAATCGCTACTTCTCCTTCCTCTGTTCTCTGCCCTTCTTCCCCCTCCTGACAAGGCATACCTTATCACATGGCCCTGATTTACACAGGAACCCGAAGGACCCCCCCCCAGACCTCTCTACTGGGCTCCACTGTCCAGAAAATAGAAATGACCTCCTACACCATCCACAGGTTAAACTGAGCAGCAATCAGAGCACAGCACAAGGATGGCCGTGAGGGCTATGCAATTTCTTAAGACRGCAGTGGGCATTTATGAGGAGGGACAGTCAGAGTTTTTCTGAACAACTGAAAGGAGACCACAACTATGTTGCATTCCCACAACAGCAGATTTAAGACCCATGTAAATGACCATGACAGTCAGATAAAGAAAACATAATTACAGTTCGTGTCTCATGCTGCACACACAAGGTTTCTTTTCTAGAGAAATTCATATCCATCTATTTATTTTGTTGCCTTTTAAATATGCACATACTTCTCTGATAAAAGCCATCACAATGGAATTTCAAAATACCCCTTCTAAAACAACCACTAGAGAATTTCAGATTGTAACAGTTTTCCTTGCATTCTTTTCACCAAGTTAATTACCTGGCCTCCTTTTATCGCCACTGATGATGAGGAATATTATCTTCTCCGAAAGATTTTACCTAAATTAACTCCCTCCCTTTTCAAAAGAACAAAGTGCTTTTTAGGAACAACTTGGCCATATTGCAGCTGCCAAGCAAGAATATATAGGTACAAAATCACTCAATTATAATAACGATAAAGACAGGCATAATACAGCAGGGCAAAATATTGCCATACTCTGAGGCTTGTGACGAGTATGGAAGACATTCATAATAAACACTTAAAAATAATCTAGTTATGTGAGTTAAAGCTGAAATTACCTCTTTAGATTTCCTGTGCCAGTCCTTATTTTCTCCTCCATCTCTCTCTTTCATCTCCTCTTCTGTAATGCCAACTTGGTTGGTATAAGTAATAGCTCTCCAGTCTCGGGGAGAGTTTGAAATACTTGCTATTTTGGATTCTGTTGCACTATTTTCCTCTGTTAATGATCTTGATGACCTCCTAGTAAATAAACTTTTTTTTAAGGCTTTTACTCGAAGACTCTCACTATTACTTCCACTGGCATCTGAACAGCACCATTCTGGGTTATTCTCTAGTTTGCCTCCATGAGGAGTGTTGTGACACTGAAATATCTGCGGGGAGTTACTCTCATCTGATGCAGCCTCACTTGTCAAAGAATTAAGATCTATTTGTACGCTGACCTTCTCTGGCTGCTGAATTTTTTGATCCAGCTTGCTTAATTTTCCCAGGACTTGGGAGATTTCTTCTCGGACACCCGAGAGAGATTCCAGTTTCTTTTCTATTTCTCCAATCCTCAAAACTAATTTGCAGACACTCGTTTTCAGTTCATCATCTGTATTACTGATATCTGCCCGGACCACTTTATCTAATTTGTTACTGACATTCCCGTTGGAGATTTTAGTCAAATTATGCTCAGGTGAGCTCTCGCAGTCAGATTTATGTACCTGAGACAAGGAACCAGTGCTGTTGTAGCACGAAGACTGCATCACTCCTGTGGATCCGCAGATACTCATGTCATCCAAAAACCGGAAAATGTCACTGATATCATCACTCACAATTTCAGAGTCATCATCTGACTGCTTTAGAGAGTGCCGCTCTCCATACTTGGCTTGGCTTGGCGCACACAAATCCTTGCATTTTTTGTGGTCCAGAACTTGCTGCTCCGTTTGTGTCCCAACACTAGTGGTTCTGTCAATGCTTAAGATCTGAACAGAAGTACAATTAATGCTTTTATCCTTAAACTTTTTGAGGGGCTCATGTTTTTCCACATCTAGAATGGAAGGAATCTCCTTGGGTTTATGTCCATTTTGCTTCACAGCGTAGTTTGTCTGCATAATTGGTTGCTGATCCTTGGCATTTAGATAGGACTGATGCCTATCAGCTGGAGGAAAGTTTGGAGATGGGCTGTTTGAATTCTGGTATCGCGGCTTCTCTTCAGACTGCTTCCTATTAAAAAATGATCGTTCAAAGTCAGGTACCTCCTCAGTATTTAAACTCCAGCTTTTAGCTGGCCAGGCAGTTTGTTTGCTTGGCTTTCCAGTCCACTTTTTGGTGTCCTGGGGCCCGAGAACAGTGGTTGGACCAAAATATGTTGAAGCTTGAAGATCATCTAAACTTTCATGTTTCACTCGTCTTTTGTCTGGTATAGGAGAATAAACTGGATTCAAATACTGGCTGCTGTATGGCATTTCGAAGCTGTGGTTGAAGAAAGCCTGCTTAGAGCTTTCTTTCCTGTTCTGAGGCTCTCTGTGTCCATCTTCTGGCTTTTTATTGGACGGTATTAAGTTAGGAGATATGGTAATCAGATTATGAAAATCTTCTTTGAATATATTTCTTTTCTGGACACACGACTGCATCACAAATGGCTCATCGTTTGAAATGAAGGTCTCTTTTATACCTGCACTTATAGGCAAGGAGTCGTGGTCTGAAATTGAATCATTTTCAATGTTCATTGGGAAGTACGTGCTCTGCATTTCGCACGGCGGAGATGTGGCAATGGAGTAGGACGCTAGAGCCTGCAGCCTGTCCAGGGAGGCAGCACGGCCCTTCATCTCCTTATTAACGCCAAGTAAAAAGTTTGGTTCTGACGAGGGTACAAATTGTTGACAGTCTTTGCAATCCATCTTCCTACATTTTGAAGACCTTCTGGCTGAAAAGCCCCTGTTAAATTCCTGGTCGTTCAGCTCACAGTTCGGCACGCAGTCTGCCATATTGCAGATTTCCGTGTCAGATCTACAGGACTCAAACGATTCTTTTTTCTTTACTTTCTGCCTTGCAACTGGAAGTTTTTCCTTGGCCACTCCCCCGTTCATTTGTATAAGGTTGAATATTGTTACTATATCTGCTGCAACCATGATTTTCTTTGATTGCTGATTGTTTACAGTGCATCTCATTTTGTCTTTGAACAAAGTCGCTGGGAAATTAGGATCCAGACAAGCGGTGTAGAACAGCACGCTTCTGAGCTTGGCCAGCTGGGACAGATCAAACCTTGCACACAGTGATTTGCAGAGATCCTGATAAGAAACTGTATTCTGCTTAGTATCCAGCTCTTCCAAAATCTTCACTAGGAAGAGCGAGGATTCCTGGTTGGTCTCCATGGCTTACGTGTATTTCGTTGTTTAGCCTGGAAATGGCGATCCTCTTCTATAGTAATACACAACAGCAAACAAAAAAGACTGTAAATCACACATAGATAATATTCAGGACATTGTACTCAGCCACAGTTTTAACCTGACTACCTAGCCACGGGGTTGAGGGTTTGGTTGTATAACCCACCCTCATGTTTCCAAACTCCAAGGCTGCAATCCTGGCATCAGTGAAGTCAACAAYGCTTCAGCGGAATCAGGATTTCATCCAAGGAGGCTCGTTTATGTCTGTGGGTCTGTCTGCTGAAGCGAGCAAGTGAAAAAACAGCAGAAGCTTTGCAGCGTCTGAACTAATGGCGAATACACAGTCACAGCCCACTTGCTACTGGGCTTTCACAAAATATCTTATCAGTGTACAGGAGATTGAAAGTGCAGATGTGCCAAACTGGCAACAATTGCAGACCCTGCTCTGGAACCAGGAATGATCCACCACACCGCGACAATCCCAGCTGTTCTCATGTCTGACTGCAAATGACTCTCACAAAAATTTTCTGCAATAAACTTTTGACATGTTTTGGGGAGAATCTGAGCAGATAATTACCATCTTGCATACTTGAAAATATTATTTTCTCCTCTATTTTGAATTAGTTCTTCTAGATACCATGATGCTTTTTTTCAGAAATACATTTTCCTGAGTTTATGATTCAGAAATGGAAGATCAGTCCTGTTTCATCTGAAAATGTGAGTGAGCCCCATTTCAGCAATAAGTGCAAAATTTAGAAAAGAGCAGAAAGAGTTAAAAAAAAAAAAATCCCGCTGAATCTTGAAACCAATCCAGCAGATGCTAGAGGGCTGACTGCGAATCAGGGTGGATTTGAAGACTGAGAAACATCAAGGACAGAAAATATCCTCTTCAGTGATGCGCTCCCAGAGAAACCCGGGGAATGTAACGCTGTTCACTGCCCTTAAACGGTGGGGCAGAGGTGGAGAGCAAAGGCTGCACATTTATATGGATAACAAGAACAGCTCGAGCAAGCACAGCTAACACAAGCAAACATATGTGGAAGGATATAAACCCCATGCTTTCTGGGTTGAAATCAATCTCTAGCTATTATGGATTAGGAAAAGATGCTGATGGGGGGCAGATTATTTTACACCTGCCTACTGCGAATATTCCTGTCCACATCTCTGCTGCTGGCTACTAGGAGAGACAGTTTACGGGACTAGACAGACCACAGGATGATGCAGCCCAGCAACTCCTATGTTCAGGCACTTTCTCTTTGTTGTTCCTACCGATAGGAATGACAAAAACATTCTCCCTTCCCCAAAGGGCTATGGCATCTCCCCTCCATTCACTTTTCCACCCTTCTATGCCCCTGGAAACTAGCCTCTCTACCTTCATCAAGGGCAGAATATCTATCTAAAAGGCAAAGCACAAAAGTCAGCCTTGCAAGGTTTCTTATTTCTCATTAGAAAAGTCATTTCCCCACCAGAAACATAAGGACTCCTGACCAGGAACGTGGGATCCTGTCCTCTCTCTCACAGCCTTTCATTTTGACCCGACAGTACACATGAGCGATGGCTATCGGTGTCAGAAGCCAAAGTACATCAGCTTTGGTAGCTAATGCCACAGTACCATCTTCTAGAGCAGAAAAAAAGCAAGCCACCAGGTTGCCTGTAAGAATATGAAGCAAATCTCCATGCAGACTTGGCTGTTTAAGAAGCATTTTTCTCTGTCTATGATCAGAAATTGAGAAGCAACAACGTGAATGCATTTCTGTGAGCGTAAACACCGCGCTCAAAAACCAATGGCGATAGGGATTTTCCAATACCTCCGCTGCGTGCATGTTTGCTTTTAAAGCTCCTGTAAGATGTAGAGAAGCACAGCTCTTCCACTAGCTGACAAGAGAGCAAAAATATTATATTCCTCAGTGCTCAGTTGTGGAAAGCAATGCTAAATGCTGGAGGATGGCTGTATGCTTTTTCTCTTTATCATCAGTGTGTGCTTGGAGGCACAACCTCTTTATCAGGCAGCCTTTGTATTTCTCCAACACGTCACCATTAGAAAATAAGGCTTCCAGGCTAGGTCCAAACAGCTCTACCTACCTACCACCAAAGCCAGCAAGCACTCCCAGAATAAACTTCAAATGTGAGGCTTGCAGAAGCCAGGAAACTTCCCCAGCTCTCAGGGGCCTGGGGGTGCAAGTCAACTTTTAGCATGTTATAAATCTGCCAGTTGCAACAATAATGGAAATCTGTCTTTTTTTTGTCACCTCCGTGCTGAACACAAGCAAAAGCAAATACCTTTCACCTTTCATAACTTCACAGCTTCTCACAAAACCCTCACAWGGATACGCGTGTTCACAGACCAATATACACTCTACTCTCTCTGCACTGGCCTGCCAAAGCCCTGCTTCCTCCCCATTCCCACTCTTGCTAAAACTCACAAGTAGCAAATTTGAAATATTGTATTTCTTAAAACTGCCAACCCCTTTCTCCCCTACCCTTTCCAAGCACACTGGCTGTACTCTCTCATCCCAGTGAAGATATCCTAGGTAGAGTTTGCTGGATATTTCCTGGTTTGCACAAAGCTGTTCTTAGAGTACCCCTCCCATCAGAGGTTTTAATGTCAATTACGGTTTCTAAAACCCACCCCTAAGAATCCAATAAGACTTAGGTGCAGCCTGCTTTTCACAGGTGCCGAGTGTTCACAAGTTCAGTAAATTCATCAGAAGCCCTGAATACCCCCGAATCTTGTACTGCTTTTATTTAGCTAGACGAGTACCAACAAGGAGTCTTGGTTTGGAGATTCCAGTCAGCACCCGAACGGTAAGGCAATGGCACCCAAGTGCGGATCCCAAGCAGAGGTGCTCTGCCAGACCTGGTTTAGCTCGGGATGGGACCTCTGGGTGTCTCTGCCCTATGGTCCCTGCCCCAAGCTGTGAGGGGTGGTGGTCAGCTGTAAAGCAGAGAGGGGACAAGGAGATGACCGAGGCTCTGAGACAAGGGTGAAGGGGAGAGCTGAACTTGGAGAGGTGGCAATCCAGCCAGTTTGCTCGACAGAGGCTCAGGTATGGGAAAGTGGGAATTGAAAAGGCAGGTTGCAAAAATCAGATATAGGCCTTCAGAAAAAACAGGCAGTCTAGGAGTTAGAACAATTTCCTCTTCATCCCTCAGCTGTTAACAGCTTTCTGGTGTGAATGCACTGAGGTATGAAAAGGTGCCTCTGGGCTTTAACCTGGGCATGGAAATGGGTGCTCCCTCATGCTACGGGTTCAGAAACGTTGCTCGTGGTCCATGCAACAGATTCAGGCTGTGAAAAAATACAGAATGGGATATACTACCCTTATAACGGCCTTGAAATTTTGTTTCTGGGATCAGAGATATAAAAATCAGGCAAACCTAGTGCCCAGGTTTTCAGTGGCACATTAAGCTCCCCTGTCTTTTGTCAAACCACATAACGGCCTGTGACTGAGACAGGTGCCTCTTGGCAAGCCACCCAGGGAGCTGTCACATCCCAGGTGCCAAGCACTTGGCCAAGCACTGTCTCAGCTGTTAGGTCCAGGTTCATTCATTATCTCTCAAAGTGAGACTGGAATAGACCTGGACGTGTCACATAAACGCAAAGATTCAAAATAAGCACACAATCCTTCAGAGAGAGTACAGGGTCATGAATTAGTCAAAAGTAGCAAAGCAAATGAAAGCACCCACAGCAAGAGCAACAGCACGGGGCCTGCTCGGATGGCCTCAATTCCACCAAAGTCCTCATGCCTCATCTCTGCTACCTGCAGTGGCCGCGCACCCCGTCCCCAACTGACATTGGTCTCCAGAGGCATCAGGCTGACTGAACATGGACAGGATTTAGCTTATTTGTTTTCAGCAAGACAGTCTCTGACCAAATGAGCCACTTAACATTTCATCGCGAATGATTTTGTTATATTAACACCGGGAGGGTCGTTTTGACTTAGCTCTTCTAAGATTCAACGTCTGCAGCTCTAATAGCACAATTATATCGCAGCGCGGACTCCTACAGCATCATATTGCACAGCTCGTCGATGGGATCTGACTCTCACTGTACGCAGATGAGCTCCAGCTTACCACAAATCAATGCCTTCTTGCCCTGCACCAAGAGCAATGAACTGAGCTCTCATCTTACCATTAGCCTGTTATTTCAACCTCTGGAGGAGCAGACCAGAAGTATTAAGATTGCAACTTCCATCCCTAGCAATGCTTTCTGCCGCACAAGGGGATATGTTGTTCTGTTGTCTGGTTGCCTTAGGACATCAGCTCTCCACAAGACCTCTCCCCCGGGGTCCTCCAGACCAGGGAAACCTGTGCACTCTTCCACTCAGCTTTCTTCTCCTCAGAAGAGCCAGAATGCGCTTCTATTCTTCATCACCTCCCCAAATCAGCACTAGGGCAGGATTATGCTGTAAATTCCCCATCCCCAGTGATTTATGGAATTAAAGTTACTGCTACTGTGTTCCCATGGCCATGTTCCCAGGTGGCACCTTCAGTCCAAACCCTGCGCTGCTGCATCCACTAAGGAGAGCACATGTTGGGGCAGATAAATCCTGGCATGTGATTCAAGAGAAAGTCCACCACCAGACTTTCCTGAGCAATCGTGGGGTGGAAAGGTGCCTTGCATGAGCCTGAATCATGGCCACTGGCAGACAGTCTATGTTATCTTCCTCCGTTATTTCCTCCTTCATTTCCTTCCCTGTTCTTCGTACTCCTGACATTTGCTCTCCCTGTTTCCCAATAGCCACAGCAGGTGCGGCTAATACACAGATGCAGTTGCTGGAGTCATCATTTCCCTCTCCCTTTGATTTGCCGAAAGGGAAACAGCATCCTTGTTTTGCTTCCCCCCCACAGTGACTAACGGGCCACCCTACAAAACCATTACAGCGGCGACGGCTAGAGCAAGCGATCCTTGCATAAATTTACACAGAAAGAGTCAGCTACTTCAGTGCAGGAGAACATTAATACAGAGCCTGTAATATGCTGTTTTACTATTAACTTGAGCTCATAAATCTTTCAGCCTGTCTCACCAGCGCCAGATACAATAAAACAAGGCAGGCAAACGCACGCCTCACGTGAAAGATGTAATGCATTGTGATGGAATTCGGTTTCTGTTTTTTTCACATACTCAAATCCATTTCCCTGTCAAAACATTAAGGAATTTCTGACAAACGAGCACCTCGAGCCCTGCGTGGCTTCCACCGCGCACACACGGGAGCCGATACTCTCGGAAACAAAGCCGGTTTCCTCACACCTCTCATTTCTCCCCCTCCCCTGCCTCCTGCTGCTCATTGAAAAGAAAACTGAACAGCGCACTTTGGAGCCCCATCAGTGCAACGGCAATAGCTTCTCTGCTCCCTTCACTAAGGAGAGGGGTCCCCTCAACCTGCAGACACACACCGTCTCATTGAGACCATCACCCCCGGCGTTCAGGAGCCGCGCGCACTCGTGCCCCTGGGGCAGGTACAACATCTCTGCTGGCTCCCTGCCTCAGCGGTGGGATTTCTGTTCACTCAAAGGGGTGAACGCCTGCAGCCCAGGAGCTAATACTCTGGAGCTTGGAGGAGGTGGTCCACTAGCTCTCGCAAATAGCTTACTGCTATCCTGCATGGAAATAATGCCTATTTTGTATCCTCGGAGACATCCTTACCACTAATCTAATCTGCAGTTCACCTGGCTTTTTTGGTCTGGACTAGCACAGAAACAAGTTGCTATTTTCAGGTTCTTGTCTTGTGTGAAAAAGCCTTATAAAACTAGGCTTTGCAAATCCAGCTTATCCACAGAGGCAGGTTATATTGTAAAAGGACTCGTGCACAACACTTCAGCCCCCCCCCCCCCACACACACAAAATTCAGCAGTTCTTAAAGCCTCCCAGTGCATAAATTAAGTAAGAACTTGTGGATAAAGCCAGCGTATCAGACCTCAAGTTGAACAAGGTTTGCCATATATATATATATATATATTTTTTAATTACACAGTGTTAGTCCTAGCATTTGTATTGTTTAGTTATGTAACCCAGGTTAAGGCTACTTCACATGGTCTGGAAAAGTGCAAACAACCGTTCTAAAACTGTGCACTGAATTACTTGAATTATTACTGCATCATATGCTCATGGTTATTCTTTGCCAACTACCGGCCCATACAAACACACACACAGAGAAATACTGTCCGATCATTACRTTATTAAAACACATCCATATTAAATTTTTCCTGGAAATTTTTKCATAATGAGGCATCACCGCAAACGGTGTCAGATGCAGAAAGGTCTAATCGAGTTAAAGGCAAACAACTCGTTCCATCCGTGGTCAGCCTGGATTTTTAGCAAGGACTGCTTTCCAAGGCAAACCCAGAACACCACCACCGCCATCCCGGAGCCGACTTTGCCCAGCCTGGCTCCCCGGACCCGGCAGCGCGGCTCCTTCCCTTGCCGCGCTCCCATCCCCAGCGCTCCCCGTTCGTCCGGGTTCACCGGCCCCTGGGGAAAAGGCAGGGTGGCCGTGCTGCCTCCTCTCCCAGCTGCCAGATCCAGCTGTGCAGGACGGAGCGGAGGTGCCGGRGTCGCAGGAGGAGTTTCCAAGATTTTTTGAGTCCCCCCTTTCCCTGGGAGGCTGACAAAGAGATGCGACCCCGGCAGGGACCGCAGGGCCGGGGGGCTCCTCACCTGCACCCGGTGCCCGGCGGGGCACAGCGGTGCTGAGCCCCCCCGGCCCCGTCACCCCCCCGAGGGGGCTCTCGGGTCTGGGGGAGCCCAGCGCCGTCCCTGCCCGCCCCTCTCCTCGCAGCCGCCCCCCCCGGCGCCGGGGGCTCACCTGGGGGCTGCCACCTGCCTTTGCTCCGCCGCGGGAGCGCCTGCCTTCACGGCCGGCTCTTCCGCCGCAGCAGCGGCTTCGCGGCGAGGAGGAGGAGGAGGAGGAGGAAGAGCCCCAGCCCCAAGCCCCGGCAGGATGCCATAGCGCCGGGCTGCGCTGACAAAGGCGGCAGCAGGTTGGCACAGGAGAGACGGAGGGAGGGAGCGAAGGAGGGAGGGAGCGAAGGAGGGGGCTGCACAGGCCGAGCCTCCCCTACCCGCCTCCCCCGCCGCAGCGGGGCCGCCCCGGCGCTGCGCGGCCGCGGGGGGGCTGCGGCACCGGGCGCGGGGCAGCTCCGCCGCCGGCGGCCGCCCGGTGCGGGGGGAGCCTCGGGCCGGCTTTGGAGTCTCTTCCTTTGTGTATCGTCGGTATCGCGGCAAGTCGCGGCGGCGCCCGCAGCCTGCGCGCCCCGGGGAGGGAGCAGCGCGGGGGCCCGAGCCGCGGAGCCGCCCCGGCCCCGGGCGCCTGGCTCCGGCCGCGCTTTCCTCCYCCAAGCCCGGGCAGGGGTGCCGGTGGGGCCGCAGCCTGGCGCAAAGCGCCGCGGGGCAGCCCCAAGGTGCGGGGCAGCCCCTTCCCACTCGTGGCGGGGCRGGAGCATGCGTCACCCCCGCCCCAGCACCCGTCCCCGCACAGCCCCGGTCCTCGGGGTGCAGGCGCCTTCCCAGCGCAGGCCCCGGCGTCGCGGAGCCGGGTGGCTCGCGGCCCTCGGGCAGCAGGGTTGGCGTGGGTCCCCGCGGGCCAGGCGCTGCGCACGAGGTGCCCAGTCCTCGCAGGTGGGAGCTCACCTCAGGGCAGGGTGCTGCTTCGTCTCGCTGGCGGCCAGCTTACCGTACGGCCCAGGAAAGGCTGCAGAGTTTCCGTTAGAGGGGCTGCTGGAGGAGTAAAACACTACGATGTCAAAGACTATTTCCTTTTCAGCTCATTACTCCCATTTGGGAAGCAGAATATCAGGTTTCCTTTCCTAGACAAACTGATTCAAAGGGTTGTAGGCACTAACACATGGCATGAACGTTGGATCAGTATGGACAAACTGGCATAAAACTATGTATTTTACTTACTCTGACCACTGTGGATATGTGTATCTCTGCTTTTCTGAAGGAAACAAGGGGTCAGGAGAGGGTTTTCATCTGAAACCCACTGACGTGCCAGTCCTTCCACTGACTTTGAAGAACACTATGTAGTTCAGTGTATATATAATACCTGGAAAGACACTTATGCACATAGCAACTAACAGYACAAAGAAGATTAACATACGTCTCTGCAGGGGGAAGACAAAGGTGTTTGTTGGACATTCGTTCTTACCTCTACTTAAGAGCACTGAAAGAAGCAATGTCCTTGGGTTCTGTTTTCCACACATTTTTCAGGCTGTTTTATGCTGTAAATAGCCATTTACTTGTAAACGGCACGGTTGGATGATTCCAGCCCTGTACCACTTCCTACAGGACATGCCTTCAGGTAATCGGATGGGACGAACTCACTAGAAAGCGCTCTTGCCCTTCAGAACTGCAAACACCAGGCAAGGAGTAGGAAACATCTCCTACTGCTAGTCCGGGTCTAGTTGATCCTATTTGTTTTAGCCAGGATCAGTATGTGACTGAAGCTCTAACGGGTGGATCCTCTCTAGTTTGTTGACGATCCCAACAAACGCAGTGACAGGTTTTCCAAGCCTGCTCCCATGCCAGAAGCTGAGTCCTGTGAGAAATTAAAGGAGCATAATAAAGATAATAATTAGGTCAATAATGTATTCCCTGACTGAGTTTGAAGGAGGATGTGTGATGAGGAGGATGGGGACGGGAAGCCCCCAGATTTATAATCCTGAACTCCTCATGGGAGGAAGAGGGGCTGTACAGCCGAGTCAGTCGTGTGCCAGCTAACGCGCTTAGCGCGCAGCTCTGGTGGGCAGGTCCTGTTGTGAGCTGTAGCGGGGATACAAAAATCTCTGAGAATTTGCAGCAGTTTAAAAGCTCAAGGCTTCAATGGGAGGGATATGAGGAGCCACCTCTGGAATTTCGCTTCTTGGATGAGGCACGTGCTCCTGGTTGTACCCTCCCCTGGATGAGCTGCACGCTGTGACTGCGGATGCAGGCGAGCCGCCTTCTGCGGGGCAGTGCATCGTTGCTGGCTGGAGGGCTGCGATTTCGGTGTCAGCTGGYGGGTTCACTGCATGCCTGCTCGTCAGCGTGCAGCCTCTCCTTCTCCGCTGAGCAGAGCATCGCTCCCCCAGGCGCAGCCCCGGATCCGTCAAGTGGCCCTTCGCGAGGAGACCACAGCTGAGAGAAGTCGTACTCCAAACAGAGGCCACAGATTGCAGAAACTTTGGTCACTTTTTCTTTCATTTCCCTCACTTCCCCCTCAGCACACAGAAGTTGCATTTCACTGATAGGAAGGGTTTTGTTTCATTAGCTTTTTTTTTAAGTAGCATATGATTAGGAATCACCCGCAAAAAATTGGCTTGAAGCAGTCAAACATGATGCAGATTTTTAAACACAAGACCATTATTTCTCAGAAAGACCCTGACCCAGGTGGTGCGTGCTGCAGTCTGGCCCTTCCGGGCATGGGGGACAAGAAGGGGACAACACCGCGTCCCATGGCGGYGGGGCAGGGAGCGGGGCTGGTTGCAGGCCTGGCGCTGGCTGGGGAACGCCTTCCCGGAGAGCTGGGCATGCTGCTGGTCTGCAGCGACCCCCTCTCTCTTGCGCTCCCTAATCCGGGTTTGATAGCAGCTTCTGCAGGAATTTCATCCGGGGGGGGGGGACCAGCTCTCCCTGTCCCCATTCACCATCTAATTTTAGTGCCATCGCCTCCTGCGTCCCCTCCCCACCTTCCCTTGACATCCCTGCTGTGTTCTCTGCTCTCCTTTTCCCTTTCGTCTCCCCTTTCCTTCGCTCAACACCTCTYTCGTCCTGCTCCTCCGCAGCCTCCACCTTCCCCCGGGCCTCTGATCTAGGGCTGTCACCGCTGCCTCCCCCCGGCAGAAACTCGGCACAAATTCGGTAGGCAACGCGCTTGGCGTATGGGACGCCCGCGCTGAGGCTGGGCCGCGCACACACTCGTTTCCCGATCTTGACCGAGCGCGCAGCGCGCTGCAGCATCGTCCCGTCCCTCAGCGGCACGCCAGCGAGGGGCTGCCACCTCCCCTCTACGCCAAGGTGAGATGTAGGGAAGAAGACCTGATTTTTGTCACCTTGACACTCACTAGCTGTTTTTCTGAAATTTGCTGGTGCCCCTCCACATCACTTACTCCCTTCTCCTCCCCACTGGGAGGCAATTTTTTCCACGTGTCTCTCGTCCCCACTCTTTTGCAAAATTTTCCTTCTGTTGCAACACTCCTGGAGCAATGCTGATCCAAATGAACCGGTCTAAACTGCAAGACGACAGGGCTCAAGGCTCCTGCTTTGCTCTGTCTCATCAGGTGCGGCCATAGTACCACACAGCTGCTAACGGCTTGCCCCGCAAGGACGTACACAATTAACTTAAACCAAACTGCCTGTCCCACTGACAGCCAAAGGACTGACCCAAATGCTCATTTTTAAGCACGGAGAAGTCACTATGGAGTAAACCCTTTCTTCACCTTACTTGTTGCAACCTCTAGAGGCAAGTTTGTGCCATTAAAAAAAAAAAAAAAAACAAGAGATCAACATACCAAAAAAGCCTTCAACCGACTTAATGTTTTAGGAGCTCCCCCAAATCATCTCCTGAAGAATCTCTTCTGCTTAGAGGTGAAAGAAAATAAATTTCATTTTAACCAGGACATGACCATACCTAGCACCTTCTTCAGCACAGACATTTCTTAAACAGCTAACACAGCAGTCAAATGGTATTGCTGCTTAAAATAAAGGAGATCTATGGAGGACTATAAACCACAGCCAAGGCTGTGCAAACACAATACAGAAAAAAACAGCCCCTGACCGAAATAGCTTACAGCACGCAGAATGAGTTACACTTGCCATTGTGCCAGCAACAAGTCCTTTGTCTCTTCTGAGCTTGCTTTTAAGAGAAACAGAAAATATAAAGCCCAAAGTATAGCCCAGGATGGGCTGAGCTTGTTGTGCTCCCCAACACCCTTCACCAGGAGTTTGGGAGAGCAAAGCAAACCCCAGGGGGAACAGTGGGGCAACCCACCACTCTCTTCCTGTCTCTGTCACAGGCTAGGTGAAAAATTCCATTCTCTCAGAGGTTGAGACAAGTACCAAAACTTCATGCATCGTTAAATAGCCTTTAGCAATATGCAGCCTGCCATTTGCTGTTTTTACCAGGCACTTCATATTTGCACTTCCTCCGAAATCTCAGCAGGGTAGCAATACTGCTTGAGTTGGCTTTGGTGACCAGCACGCATGCAGGCTGTGCCTGGAAAGATGTGTCTTCATGTTGGCAGTGGTTATCAGTGAGTGACTGATAATGGGCAAACTTCTTGTTCAGCTAAACGTTTTTTTGGCACAGAATCACCTGAAAAATAACAAAAAAAGAAGATCTGTCTATTGAATAGCATATGCCCATATCAGATGCGCTAACTGGAAAATATGCCAAATTCCTCAAAGCAGTGCACTTGACACCAGTCCTAGGCAGAAGTGTTTTTTCTTATTTTCTTTCCCCTAATACGTTTACAAACAAAGAGTAATGTAACTCTGAAGTGGGATGGATATATAAAATATTTTTATGAATATTGGTCTTCATTTTTAAATGAATTTCCATCTGCCATGTTGAGTTGCTTTCCAGTGGGCGTGTGAACAACTGGCTTTTGCTGGCACAAATGCCTATAAAAAAACAACCCCCCTCCCCATGCTGCATGTTCCAGCACTTGTAAAATGGACTTTTAAGACTGTGCACGCAGACATTGATGACTGAAATGATTGCAGGATAATCCCTTTAAGTAGACATACTTTATATTTAAGCTTGTTTGACCAAGAACAACTCAAGTATTTATATTCACGACCAATCTTTTTGTAAATGAGCCTTCACCTGGGCTTTTCATTTCGGGTGTATATGAGGGGCTACTTTTCAGATGCAGCCCCTGGGAGGGGATGAGCATCTTGCAGAGGGCTGGAAGGCTGCACAGATGGAGCCAGCGTGTTTCACATTTATCTGCATTCAGCCATTGCTCTGCCCGTTAAGGCACCAGTCCCTCTTGATCCGACAGGTGAAGCCAGCAGCTAGCCTGACCTGTAACCACCTGGCTGCTTTGCAAGATTTCCTCGACCGCAGCTAAACAGGCTGCCTAAGGCCTGGGGTGAGGGCTGCAGACGTATTTGTTCTGGGGAAGGTGTTACCTTCCATACCGAGTACCAGAGAGAGAAGTTATTTCCAAGCTGGGCAAAGCACGTGCTGATTTCTTGCACATGCAGGTGAATTTTCTGTGCAATCTGTCTCCCCGTTGGTTACTGGCTCATCCCCAGGTCTTACACAGCAAGGTTTTCTAAAGGAAAATCCAAGTAACGTCCCAAGAGAGTTAAAGCCTGAAGGAAGGTATTTCACCTACAGYGATGGTCCGAGGTGGAGGGTGGCACAGCCCTGACTCCCTGCTTTGCCTTTAACCCTCGCACCATTTTCCCAGCCGTGGTCTGACCAAATGCCCACTGAATCCAGAGACTTTTCAGTCACATCGATGGATGTCAGATTGTGCTCCCTGGCAATTAGGTAATAAGTTGAATAGTCTTTAAAGTTCCTGTGGTCCCTGAGGAATTCACAAACGTCTTTGCTTTTATTACCCTGCGTAATTATTTATTGAGATGGCCTTTTTATAGAATCCCCTCAAAATATCCATCCAGATTAAGGCCAGCAGGGACTATTAGCTCATCAGCCCACAGAATAACGTAGCTCATAGCATTTCACTCAATAACCACTGTGTTTAGCTCAGCAGTTAGCATTTGATTAAAACGTAACTTCCAGAAAGGCCTGCAGCCTCCACTGAAGACATCAAGAAATGAAGAAACTCTCATTCCCTTTGGTGATTTGTCTACTGCTTAATCCCCTCGTAGGTTTAAAAATGAAACACATTTACCAAAAATATCCCCGTGCCTCTAAAACACCTCAGGACACTCAGCTGGGAAGCACTAACACCTGAAGCCCCCATCCCCTCTCAGGACTGTGTGTCCCACAACACCAGCATGACATGGCTTGCAGAGAAATGCCTGGCACTGTCCTACAGGATGGAGCTGTTCATCCTAATTTCAGCCTTGCAGTTTGGAAGACGAAGGAAGAGTCTTTGCAAGCCACTGGCGAGTGAAAGGACAAGCAGTTCTTGTTCTGGCCAGGTGGGCCAAGGGGCTCGGAGATGGCAAAAACCTCTTCGGCTGGGAGGTAAATTCTGATTTTTCTTCCAGCAGACCAAAACGCGTTCTTTGTTACATTTTACACTCTCACTTGCTTTAGGCTCTGGTTTCCCACCTCTGACAATTTTGCTCCAAGAAACAGTTTCTGGTTCTGGGAACAGTCCTACTTTCAACTCATTTATGTCCAATTTTAGGGAGGGGTGCACCTCCATTTAACCTTGGGCTTTATTGTCTGTGCTTTTATTTATATCCCCTTCCTGCATCTTCACCTTTTAGATCCATGGGAATAAGGATCACATATCAACCAGATGCTCTAAGGCCTTCACAGATTAAGCGATATGTTTTGGCTAAGCCCATCCAAGGGAGGGAGTCAAAAGGCCTCTCACAGCCCTGTTATGGGTCACTGGCTTGTTCACAGGATGTATTACATGACATAAGAAGCACCATAACAACATTCTTTCATTAGCCAGAAAATCATGTTTGTCCCATGCTGGGAAAAATGGCAGATGAACAGCAAATGACCCATATGGATCACATTAACTTAAATTACATTATGAAGATAGTGAACCGCTTGTGACACATCCTGCATGATGCTCTTTAACGATAATAAATAGATTGAAACCTTGCTAGCATTTAGTCTTTTTTCCCCATTGACTATGGGCAGGTAGTTGAGAGAAAGGATCTTTCTTCCACCATCTGTATCTGTATTGAATTTAATTAGGTTTGCAAGGTTTGCTCCCTAGGTGAGTTATTGTAGGTCCTTACAACTTTCCCTGCAATGCCTGGGGGATTACACGCACATTGAAGTCTAGCTCTTCCATAATTGCATTATCAATGGGGACCATGTAGAACCACCTTTTACGTGACAGTTTTGATACAATGTGTTTAGTACATGGGAGGTATATAATATTAAAAGGGCTCACTTTTATTCTGTACCAGGGAAGAGTTGCAAGGCCAGTTGTATCCCACCTGCTTGTGCGCATCAAATCCGGGAGGATCCAGGAAGGTCCTGCCAAGAGACACAGAGAAGTCCAGGGAAGCACAGCTCAGGGACGGCACAGTACAGCTGGCGCATCTCCTGCAGAGGAGCTGCATCTATTCACAGCCGGGCTGGAGCCGGGCGGGATTGCTCAGGAGCAAGAAGACAGCAAGAACCAGTCAAGCACAACTCCTGACACCTACCCCTGTGCAATGGGTTTCAAGGTCAGGACTGTGCTTGCTCCATGCAGCAAGAGACTGCACCTCTCACGCAATACTCCTGTGGACCCTGTTTTCAGCTCCTAACTGAAGTTGGCTGACCAGGAAAGACAGAGATACAGCTACCGCCTCCCACCTCTCCGGGCAGGAAGAAGCAGGGCTTGCGCTGCTCGCCCATCTCACCCTCACGTGGGCTGCTCTTGAGAAGGTGCCTCCTGTTGCCACCACTGCACATTTGCATATGGGCCAGCCAGAATCTGCCTCGGAGTTTGCAAGACAAATTTTTAAAAATATTTCATTGCATTTAGGACTTCAGAAAAAAAAAAAGTCAGAAGAGAGGGTTTGGGAGACCTTATTTTTCTTTCAGCATTAGTGCTGCAAATTTCATTGCCACCAAATACCAAAGGCCAAGAGCTAAAAAGGATTTTTACAAGTATTTGTCATTTATATGGATAATGATGCTATCCAGAGTGGGAGTGATAACTATCAAAACCAGAGATGACTCTTGGGAGGTGTTCAAAGATATGGAGCGGGCAAGAGATGTACAACAGCAGTGATGTGACAGGTTCAACTTCTGCTGACAGGCGGTTGGTCTGGTTTCACCCTTTCATGGCTGAAGCTGAATGAATTCACTTTGGAGGCAATATGATGTTTTTTCTTAGATGAAGATTAACCCACAACGATGCATTTTTGCAGTGTACCCTAAAATGTCTGCTGCTAGCCCTCCTGGTGACAAGATCCTGGATCAGAGGATCATTTTGATCTGATCTGCTACGGCAGCGCCCCTGATTCTGTGCTCCAAAAGGGCATGCCAGATTCTGCGTCTAAGGATAAGAAAGTGATTGATCCCACAGAGGAAAAGACACAGCCTGAGGCCAGAGACAGGCACACGAAGTTGTAAGAACGTATGGTTTATGCATCTACCTAAATCAATAGTAACTACAGAAAGCCACAGTGGCCATGGGGCTCTTAGGTAAAATTTAGACGAGTCTCAGATTTGGAGAGCCGTTTGGAGATTCACGTGTGCAAGAAGGTAGCAGGAAACTGCGCATTAAAGGGGGAGTGAGGTGCAGAAAACCAAGTTTTCCCAATGAAGCCACCATAACAACTAACTACACTTGCAAATAGGCACATGGGGTAGCAGGCAGTATTGTTGCTATAAGTACATACCAGTCCCTTTTGGGAAGTARGTATTTGTCAATATGTAGGCTGAGACCCAACAGCTCATTTCACGTGAGACAGGAAACAGATGTCTTTCAGGACAGACTTTCCTGACCCAGACTGGGTTTGAACAGGCAAATCAGACACCCGTTAGTTCCCCTGCACCCTGCCTAGCTGGAGGTCATTTATTTTGGCTCCAGTGGTACCAAATTCACTATGTGAATTTATCATTGTCGAATAAACACTAATACAGTGTCCCAGGTTAGAGCAATAGTGATTTTTCTGTCAAACCCAGACTGAATAAAAGATAAACAGCCAAATTTCCTCTTCCACACTGAAGCTAAACAAACCAAGGTATGGAAACACAGCAAAAGCACCACCACAAATTCTTTGCAAATAGTTTCCTCTCTTCTAAGTGCCTTTCCCATCTAACTTCACTTTTTGTTATGGCTTGGGGAGGTAACAGCTATTGATCTACAACTATTTTGACAAGAAGAGGTGCTGCAGAAATAGCAGGAATCTCATCAGGTCTTTGCCAGCTAATATGGCCACACAGTCAGGGAGCAAACAATTAACACCAAACGCCGACTGCTTCGCTCATCATTATCCAGCAAGTGTAAGGTCCTCTGAGGACCTGAATTCACATTTGGGTCCAGCTCGCAATGTGAAAGCTGCACCTGAGTAATGTGTGCCTGCAGAGCTAATTGCACAGGAGCCAGAAGCACAAGCGCAAGAGCTGCAAACATGTTTTCCATTGACTAGAACACACAATGTCTTATTTATCATGAGTCAATTGATGACTAAACTCACCCAGCAAACTCATAAAAGCATTAGTTTGTATTTGTTGTTCACATTCAGAGACATTACACATCAAAAAGGTCAATGCTTCCCAACTAATTCAATTATAACAGAGTCATCTATCACACCCGTTTAGCTAATACCACGTTAGCTCGCAGTTTTTGAAGAATGATAAAAGTTGGAGTGTGCGTACAGGATATTCCACTTTAAYAGCAAACCTTCTCCTTGATGCAGAGGTTATTGCAAACCTTTCTGCAACCATTCTTCTCCAAATGCTTTGTATATCTGAACTCCTTGTTTTTGCAGGTGGCACGGTGGCTAAACACGTTGAGAGACAGTGCTGTAATCCGAAGCAGTGCTACCTACACGTAGCTTGAAAAATGAGAGTCCCTGAGGATGTTTTATTTGCCTGCATTTGTTATTAAAGGCATGGTGACTTGGATTCATTTGTTGGTCTTTTTCTATAGATTTCATCACAGAAGGAACCAGCACCTTTCTCTGTACCGAATGGGAATCTGGAGGTAAGATAGCTAGAAGGCAAGGATTTATTTAATAAGTCTGTGCAATCAGATAGAATAAGAAAATATGATATCTCAATTTTTTTTGGAAGTGTAGACAAGTAATCTGGACAAGTATAGGCTCTTTAATCTGATTTCACAAGCAAGCAAGGCTTTTTAATACACGTGAAGTAAAGGGCTCTAGAAGCAAATGGTGGCGGGAGAAAATGCACCAAGATAAATCACACCCATCTACACTGTTATCTTTCTCTGATAAAAATCCCCATTTTCTAAAGCAGCAAATATAACCTGTCTGGAGCTCGGCAAGGCAGTTGGTGTGGAAAGTTAAGTTAGCTAGAAATGATTTGGATGAATTTAAGACCATTAGTTAGTTTCCCACCCATCCTCTAGGAGAGATACTGACACGCTGGTTTGAAAGGAGAATTATCAGGCTGGGGAGAGGTTACTAGAGGAATTCCTCCAGAATTGGGACCCATCTCAGTTAATAATTTCATTAATTACTCCTGGCATGGAGAGGCACCAATGCCTTCAGTGGCATTCATAGCAAAGAAAACCTGATTATTACACAGAAACAGAGGTAGAAGAGTGGGCCAACCTCACCGGGAAGACACTGTCCCACATGGTCTCCTGTGCTCAACAGTGCCGAGTTTGGGGTAGCGTGTAAAGTGACTGGGATGAGCCTGTCTTATAAGAGGAAACTAGACAAGCTGCTTCATTTAGGCTTGCAAAAATGAAGCCTGAGAGGGGCTGTGATTACTTTCTATAAATACATCAAGGGGGTAAACATGAGGAAAAGAGAAGAGCTATTTAAGCTGAGGAATAATATTGGCACAAGAATAAATAGATGGAAATTGATGAAGAATAAATTTAGACTAGAAATTAGAAAATAAATTCTTCAGAGAACTAAGTTTCTAGAATAGCCATATGGAAAGGGGGAATCARCTTTTCCCCTCTCTGCACAGCCTTGCTAAGCTAGCGAACAGGTTTGTATGGCAGGTTGGGCTGCGATAGCAGCGCGCTGCACCCAACCTGGATCCTCATGCCGAACAGATGCAAGACCCGATGGTTGATATCTCTGGAATGAGAGAACTCTGAGCCTCTGTTCTACCTCTATTATCTGCAAAATTTCAGACAGACGCATACAATTTTTACAACATCAAGATTTTCCACCAAGGAAAATTGCTGCGCTAGTGGTCAGAAGGGGCCACGTAGTGTCCTGCCCTGCATGCCGGCATTAGCATCTGTGTGGTCACGTTGGGCTGCGGTGCTAACACAACCAAAACGAAATATTCTGTGGACAGAGAGATATGGCTAATATCCAGCTGGATCAGTTGCCAGGTTCCTGTTTGTATGCTCAGGCTGATGGAAACGTGAGGCCAACGGCAGGGAAAAGGCAGCAGCTCCTCGACAGAGCCTGCACCCAGGCTGGTTTACAGCAGCTTTGAAACTTCAGCCTTGGCGAGCGAGCAATGCATTTCTCCCTCGTTTTAGCTTTCAGAAAGACTGAAAGTCTAGTTGTAAAGCAGTACGGAGCAGAGGTGAGGAACACAAGAATGGTGGCAGTGAGGTTGCTGGGCCGAAGTCACAGTTGTCTAATCAGCTGAGCCCTGCATCACGCTGTGTCAGCCTCTGCAGCCACTTCACCATTTAAAACCCACTAGGAATCTCCCCACATCCTCCCTGAGCATGAGCTTGTGTCCTCATCAGGATGATGTTGGACCAAGCTTCGTCGCTGTCCTCTTTTCACTTGACGCTAATGCTATGTCTATGCAGGTAACCCAAAATCAGTCTCAAGCCTGTCCCTGCAGGCCACCTCCGTGGTGAACCCTGCACAGGCTCAGCGTGGTGGGGCTGGGGGCAGTTCGGAGCAGTGGCCAGGACCACACAGCACTGGGCAGCAGGGATGGGACAGAGCTAAGCCCTCCAGTTCCCATGCCATTAGAGATGTCTCTGTACTGCAGGTAGGAGCACATCTGGGAAACTGCTCTTAAAGCGCCTGATTTGGAGCGAGCTGAGAACTGGGGCCAGACCCTGCCCTGGGGCAGGCAGTGGCCAGACCAGCTCAGATACACAATCCTCTGCTGACAGATGGGTACCCAAACTCAGCAAGGCTTGGTGAGCAGGGTTTATACAAAAGCAAAACGTAAAATCCCACATTCCCGTCAACAGCAACTGAAATATTACTGTGAGCTTCCAGCCTGCCAAAGAGCTCTGAGTTATTGGTTAAGTTTAACGTTAACAGAGATCAGACACCTTGCAAAATACTGAGCCCAGTCCTTATGCTAGTAGTATATCTTGCTTTTAAATCATGCAAAAGGCAGTCATCTGTACTCATATAGCAGCATTATTATGAGACTTGCAAAACACTATGCATAATCATACAGTTAATGTAGCATGGTACTAACAATATGTGTGAAACTGAGGCACCGAAAGCTGATGCTACAGCTGATCACTACTTCCATCATCACCACTCAGTTGAATCATCCTGCTTCAGCTTTGCAAGAGGCCACAAAAAAAAAAAAAAAAATTGCTGTCAAGGTCACAAAGCAAATCAGTGCCAAAGTCAAGAGCAATTTTTCCCAGCGCCGCAGTGCCTCTCTCTAACCGCCGCCCTGGCCTCCCTCCCCGTGGTGCACCACCGCAGCCCAGGAAGTCGTTTCGTTATTCCAGAGCTTTCAACACAGCGCATTTGCACTCGAGGCTGGGAATAGTCTTGTCGCCGTCAGACAATATATTTAAGCATCTTCTCTGAACAGCTTTTTCTCAGGAAAAATGCATCGTTTTCTTCGGTGTTTTTACGTTATCACAGCAGAGCTGATTTGATGACACACAACTAATGTGGGATTTGGCTTTTACATTTTGCTGTAGCCTGCAATGAAATTAGATAGAGGGCTCCTGAGATGTATTCATTTTGAGTTATTGTATATCACACTGGAAAACATCAGCTGATCTTCTAGCAATGAACAAGTCAAATTCAGCAGCAGAAACTTCAGTGTATTTTGCTGTTTCAATGAATGGGGCAATAGCAACATCATTCTCATTAATCTTACTTTGAGTGATGCCTGAGAACGCTCTCGCATACCCAAATGAACTCAGATCCTCCTTCAGTGTGAAAAGAAAATGCAGGCTTCTACTCCATACATTATCTATTAATTTGTGTGTCGCTTCTTACTGTTCATATCATATTGCAGGCTGATATTATCACTCTTGTCATTAAGTTTATTGTTTTGGGTTTTTTTTATACCAGCTGGAGTCATTCCCTTTAACAGAGATCATCACTGTTCTTTATAAATCTTATCACAAGCGTAAATCAAAAGTAACTTTTTTTGCTAGTCTATGACTCTCTAACTGATGTTTATTGTATGATGGCTTATGCAGATGAGGATCTTTCTCAATACATTTCTACACAAAAGAAAAAAAATATATACTGTTTTAAAAAAAACAAAGAATTTTAAATTGAAGCCTTTCAGATTTTCTGTGCACAAATGTAGATTTCATTTGCGCCTTCAACAAACTCCTAGAAAAGAAACACTTTAATTGGAATACTTACTGCTAGATCTTAAAATACATTTTCTCCTATATAAAGAAAACTTACGGAAGAAAGAAAAGAGTATTTGCTCAAAAGTTATTCTGGCCCTGGGAAYGTGCTCTCCGAGACACGACACAGCCGGCCTCCCCTGGAGCCGCCGCGGGTATCGCAGGCACTGAAGCTGCTCCGTGTCGGCCGACAGAAACGGTCCCCAGACCACCAATACATTTGCGGGCTCCTCACTCAATCTTTCAGTGAGAAATCAGTATGAAAGAGAAGGTGCTAAAGGCACCCATTGCCCCTGGTTTGCAAAGGGAGAGCCACTAGCAAGGGCTGGAGGCACGCGATATCTCCCAGCAAGCACGGCTCTGAGGAAATATCTTCCTCCCACCTCCTCCTCCTCGCTGGCGCTCCCAGCCGAGGGCCGTTCCTGCATGCCCTTCTGTTCCCCGGCACCCACATCTGCCCAGAGACCCCAGTGCCAAGCACCAGCCCTCACTTCTCGCGGGCACCAGAGGCCACCGACGCAAGGACCTGGCCCCTGGGGCAAAGCTGATTGCAGGGACGCTCACTTGGGCAAAAAGCAGCAAATCCAGTCTGAAAAACACTTGTTTTTATTGTGGTGTACCGCAAATCCTTCTAGTGTGCCTGTTCTCGGTGGTGAAGAAGAAGAAAAACAAAAAAATAAAGGACCTTATTTTAATCAGAATCCATCATAGAGAAAACAAGGTTGCACAAGTGCAATACTGCTTGGGGGAATGTTGCCTTCTCCTCTTCCCCTTGCGTGATATAAAGGTTCTATTAAAAGGGAAAATACCAGTTCCTTAAAGAAAAAAAAGTGATGTCCTTTCAAAATGAATACATGTCAGTCCAAACTGATGGCTTAAACTTAATATTAAGGATTTAAAACAAAACAAAACAAAAAAAACCAACAACTCTGAATCAAAGTTTGATTTATACAGTGCTGTTCCTTCAAAGAGGATTTGTGGAAGCAAGAACTCACTCTGTTGTTCTTTGAGAAAGCAAGAACAAAATCAGTTTTTCTAAAACAAGATTATTTTAGGAGTCAAGTTATCAGAAATACTGGCTGTATCAGGGACATCTGGTTTTCTCTCCCCCTGTCCTTTCTCCCATCAGGCAGTGATTTCAGAAAAGACTGAAAAGGAGCCCAGAGCCTGCCTAAAACTGGATTATATATTACCCCTTTTCTCAATGTGATTAAGCTTACACCCAGATTATTTGATTGCTCTCCTCCTGCAGCTAGGACACACCACCGGACACATGGACACTCAGCATCTAGAATCACCATTCTAGCTCATCATTCACCAGGCCCTGCTATCTACCAAAACAGTGCTGGTTGCGCTTGCTGACAAACCAAAATGCTTAATTATTCCTCCAGCAACCACTAGACTTCCTAACAGATAATTCTTGGGTCATACTTAACCATATTTAGGAGCATCATGCCCCATTTCCAGAAATGACATAGGCATGTGTGGTTCTGACTGGATTTCAGGCTCCTAAATCCTCCAGGATCTTCTGGAAGGGATATTCACAGCACCTAGCACTGCAGGGCACTATGGAAATTTTAAAGGAGAAAAATTTTCCTTTACGTAGGCTTTTGCAAAACTTGCCAGCACTGAGGCTGACCAATTACATGGGAACTGCAAATCAGTGTCCAAGATAGCAAGCGGGGAACTGCTGGCCTGGCCTCCAAATCTTTTCTCTGATCTCGCCAGCGTGGTTCCTGTTATCCCTTCCAATTCCAGTGAATTCAGGTTGCTCCACCTTGTGTACCAGCACCTCAGCAGCTGGTAGGTTTTGTAACCTGTTTTCTTTACACATGGATTAAGGGGAACCAGTGGAGACTGTCAGCTCACAGCTCCCAAGAAACAGCATGCCTTCATCTTTTACGGAAACATCTCAGCTTACAGCCCATGGGGCAGTGAATATTCAGACCCCCTTACGGGCAGACAGTGTTTTACATCTTAGAGGTGGCCGCTGCCCAAATCTGTAGCTCCCCAAAGCAACCCAGATTCAGTGAATGCAACAGATCAACTCCAAAGTTAAAGCAGGCGGGGATCTGCAATGGACATGCCTCCCTCCTTCACAGGGGACAAGCTACACAAGGTGGCACAGGGGTTAATCAAACCACAAACCACAGTTCCCATGCGGCTCCGTCTTGCAAAGACTTTCACGGGTAAAGATTTCACAAATATGAGAAAACAGCTGCTAAAGAGAGAGAAAAGATGCAATACGGAAGTGGCATTAGAGCATTCCTCTGGGC
The DNA here is from genome assembly GCF_003343035.1 of Apteryx rowi. Lineage (NCBI taxonomy): Eukaryota > Metazoa > Chordata > Aves > Apterygiformes > Apterygidae > Apteryx > Apteryx rowi. Next base: position 5,512,635 of record NW_020447974.1, read on the forward strand.
TTGCAGTAAGTCATTTGAACAATTTTTCTTAACTGTGTCTGAAATGCCTCCTAAGAGAAACATGCTATTTTGGAGAAGGATGCTTGTATATTGATAGCAAGAGAAATCAGTCACCAGGAGAACTGCACAGCAAAAGAAAATACTGAAAAACAATTGGAGATTAGATTAGTGATTATCACACAGGTCAGCAGTTGACATTACAGTCTTGTTGCTGCTGCCATGCAGTAATTTAAATGTATTTAAAAACACAAATGGGCTAAGGAAACCCACATAAGCATAATGAAATCAGTTCAGTCACCTGCCCTCAGCTGATTTAGAGAACCAGTTTTCTCTCTCCTCCTGCATCTGAAGTCATTTGTAAAAGTGATATATGACCTTACATCAGGTTTTCAAACATCTGGAAAAGCCAGAGAATGCTCAGATCAAGTTTGGATTTGGGTCCGTGACTGCAAATAGGAAACAAATCCTGCTACATACGGTGCACTCGCAGCAGGATGAAGACAGCGCAGCCCAGCTGCTAGGAGGTGCATCTAACATAACCAGAGCAAAACTTGGCCTGGATTCCCATCAAATTCCCATGTTTTCATTGAGTTCAGAAGAAGACAGGCAGAAATGCTGCCCTTGCTTGTTATTGTTTCCCCCTGTGTTTGTCATTTCCCCAGAAAATGCTAAAATACTCATTCTTGATTCAGATTTACATGTGGGTAGGGACAGTAGAAAGGATGCAGGCCCCCTCCTACCGCCCTCAAACACTGCTTTTTGCAACATACACCTGAAATGTGTCGTTCAGGAAGAGTTTTGCCTTCCTCCCTCCCCCCTTTCCCTGCTCCCTCCTATTTACACTTCACTGGGAACCAACCACTGCTTTTTAATGCTCTCTAGCCCTAAAGGGAACTAGAACTATCTTACAGCTCTTTTGGAAGATTTTTTCCCTGAGATTACCAAAAGCAGAGGATCTGGAAAACTTCAGATGACCTCATTATCTGAAGTACCAGTGGACAAAAAAATAGGACCGTTAAAGTAGAAATGTGCCTCTGACCCTATGTCACAACATCCCTTCCCAACACAAGAGGCCTGTTAGCTGGTGACACGCACAGACGCAGATCCGAAGGCTCCGCACAGCCCATTAGGGATCTAGTCTGATCCACGCTACTCTGTGCCAGGCGACAGAGCAAGGAAAAAAACAAACAAAACCCGACAAACATTTCTGAGTGTTCACATGTAAACCAGCCCAAAGCTTCATCCAGCTACATCAAATAATGAACTTGGAACCTTTGTATCTTATAGAAAAGACTTCAGCCTTGATTCACAGATTTCAATCCACCAGCTTATAAAGGTTGACTTCCAGACACATTCAAAAATATACTATGTGTGTGGCTCAGTTGGCTACATTTTTAATTTAGCACCAACAATTCCGTAGCCTACATTCTCACCATGCTCTGCACCGGGGCATTAAGCTATGGGAATTTTCCTCTTGACGCTGGCATTTCATTATCTGCTCCTGTTGATTATTCAAATTGCATTAGATGTCAAGGCTTGCTAGATTCAAAGATCTCGCTAAGATGAAGGCAGTTATATCCATCACAGACAACGTCAATGAAGCAAGTACAAAAGCTACACCATCCCTCTGGATAACAAGTGAAAGGTATGATGTAAAGTATATCCACATAATCTTTTACTGAAGAGTCTCTTGAAATGTTATAATAGCATAGATTAATTAGGGGGAGGGGGGAATCCATCCAGTCTGAAGACCACGGTCTACAGCCAGAGCCTGTCGCGGTGCCCTGGGGTGCCCCCGCTCCCTGCCCGTCCCCACCATGGCTCCCGCCTGCCGCACGGGGAGGCTCTCAGAGCCACGGATATCTGATCCCAGGCCCTGTGAGCAATGGAAAAGAGCCCTCACAGCTGGAAAAATTGAATTTGCTTTTGTAAAAAGAAGAGTGGAGGTTGCCTAATTATTCTCTCAGCTAACCATTTTAACCTTGTTTCCTCCTGCTAAGTGAATATCTTATGCGATTTCCATGCTAAAAGCGGTTGAATGTCAGAGACATTGATCTTGGCTCCAGCCTGTGTTTTTATACGTTTTGCATCTTCTCTGTTTTGGCACCATATTCTTGGTTTCTACTAGCGTTGAAGTGCCACTTTTTGGTTTGGGTTTGCTTGCTTACAGAACTTAGCCCTTCGGAGGGGACGCGCCGGTCTCGGTGCTTTGGCTAGCTCAATTACCACAGGGAGGGGACGCTCCTGGCCTTCCCCACAGCCGCCACCTCCTCCTCCCTGCCCTTCCAGAGGTACCGAGACAACTTCCCCACAGATTCGCCACCTCACTTCTCCACTAAAACCGCTGCAGGCAGCGCTGCTGGAGCCAGCCCCGGGGACGCTGTTCTGCCAGCCCAGTGGGACAGATGCACAGCAGGATGGATGCACGGCAGGACCAAGTGATGACAGGGGCATCAAGGCAGCAGGAGCCACAGCTTGTGGCCAATTAGCTCAATTTCAGGTCAAAAGAGGGCAGCTCTGCCAAGCTCAGGGGGGAAAAGGCTTTGCCCCACACCAGCCCCACGCTGTTACCCCCTATCCCCCACGGCTGCTCCGAGGATAGCAGCACCTTGTCCCTCTGCCGTAGCCCTGCAGGAAAGACAGCCAAAAAACCCAACATCTACTGCTTCTGCTTATATGGATATGACACCTTCCCTTGCATTTTTGCACAGATTTAGCTCCAAACTAAACATCACACCAAGTTTTAAAGCTCCAGAGGAATCTAGGGTGAAGACTGACAAAATAGATCTCCCGAGCACAACTCCAGACTAATTAGATGTAGAAAGCTTGTTTTTTTTGTTTTTTTGTTTTTTTGGTTTTTTTTGTAATAAGCTGCTTCTGCATTCAGAGCATCCTCATCCTTTTACTTCTCTGTTCCCTTCTCCCAAAATACTGGACACTGTCTCCAGCAACCTGTGCACTCTCTAAAGAACAAGCACAAAGAACTTTTTCTTCCATGATGATACATTATAGCAAAGCACATTAATCATGATGCTCGCATTCATTTATTCACAACATTATAAACAAGAAATATTCTTTGGTTTTGAAGGTCCCTCCCCCCCAAACAAATGAAAGCTGAAGTGCAAAAAGACAAAAAAAGGGAAATAAAAAAAATGCTACATCAAAATATTAAACAGGGGAGAATATCGAGCCAATACACACATGGATTTCTTGCCAAAAATCACTTGAAAGACTTCCACATCCAAAACCGGCGCAGAATAAAAGGACTGAAAAATATTAAAGAATGTGCTGAAAAATYAAAACCAAAATTGAAGGTGCACAGAAACGCTGACTGAAGAAACTTGGTTGTGATACCAAGGCATTCCTGTTCTCCACCACAGTTCAAGCGCTTCTCAAGCGCAGGAGTTACCGTTCTGTTGTAGAGGCACTAAGAGAAGAGAGGTCCTGTTTGGGTCACAGGCACCGACTGCAACAGCCACATCCTCTTCTCCATCCACGGCACTGTAACAGGGCGAGTGGAGGGGGAAGGAGGCAGGAGTGAACGCAGATGACCTCTTTCCCTACCCCCAAGGCCATAGGACACTAAAAAACCCCATAGCTACTCCCAGCCTTGGTGGGAGGAGAGCCTCTATGGGCTTTACATCTGGCAGGGGATTCCCGCCATGGAAACCACTGACCTCTTGTCTTGTCTGTGCCCTGGAGTAATGTCAGATGGGGAGATGTGCTTCTTCTTTCCAAGCGAGAGGTCAACAAATGAAGGTCAACCCAAAATATGCAATAACTTGAAGGGAAAATAATGCCCCCAAACCCACAGAGATCATCTAACATTCAGTGCTTGCAGAGAGGACTCCTGGTGCGTGCCTGCACCAAGGACACCAGAGAGCTTCACAGCTCACCGGCAAAGTCTGAGACCAGGGTTTTTTGTAGCCTCCTGGCAGAACAGTTCCCCTTGGCCCAGGCTAACGAAGGCAGAGGGAAGTAGTTCGTGACCAAGCCCCAAGCCTGGGAGGGAGAAACAGCCTCGCACACAAGCCACAAAACAACAGTTCATTCACTGCCTTCCCAGCTGCCAGGCCAGGTTCAAAGCTCTGTCCTTGTGGGAGAAGTCTCGGGCAACCCCTAGTCCCCAAGCCATCAGTTCTCCCTTGCTATTAAAGGGCATGCTTTTAAGGTTATTTATCTTTTTGCCAGTGGAAAACACCACAGACTGAGCATCTTTCACCAGCATCAGGGCTGCCTGTGCCACCCAGCATCTCAGGGAACAGGTATCGACAGGCCAGCCTGCAGCCGGGCGTCCTGATGCCACTGAGCGAAGAAGAGTAGCCTGATTTTTCCATTGCACGTTTGTCTAAAATTCCACCATTAACAAAACCAGGAGATGCTCACAGAGTAGCATCCTCTAACCACTCACAAAACACAGCCCAAGCGCCAGGCATTACAAGAACAGTGTCTTCTCTAGCTGTCTTTAAGACAGGAGCAGGGACAGCTCTGATGCTAGTCAGGAGTTAAAGCAAGCAAATGTAGATCAGATTCAGGGCTTGAAGGACAGCCAGCAGCCCCTTCCCCAAGGAGCAAATGGGGATTAAGAGAAAAGTGTGAAAGCAGGTAGGTGTGCATGGAGCCAATGCTGGGTCTGGTCCATCTCCCAGAAAAGTCCACCCATTTGCCAGCTCAGCTGCTTTCAAGATGTCTCAACACTGAGTTTCAGCTGGACAGCACCAAAGGGAAGTAAAAGCTGTGAGTTTGGGAGCAAACAGCAGTAACAACGGAAAAGGTGTGAAACGGAAAAGTTTGTGAAACGCAAGAACTCTGCTGCTGATACTTAGAGCCTAACAGGGTGGAGTGGTTTGCGTACATCTCTTGCAGGAAAATGTTATATTGGCAGAAATGTCATCCACTGGAATGGCTACTGTTCTCACAATCTAATTAGGCCTTGCCTGCAAGAAAATGTCAGAGTAGCAGATAAAGGTGTCTGACCCAAATTTGTTGAGTGCATATCGATAAGAGATGGTGTGATGTTTTGATGCATGAAGTCAAGAATTGTCTGCAAACTGCAGATGATGAAGACATGATTAAGTGAATAAAAAAAAATCACTCTTTGAGATGGTGGTCTTTAATTGATTAGTTTCCATTTCTTGGATGTTTGCCAACACCAAATCAGTTCTGCAGGTTGTTTGGAAGGCACTGAGGAAACCTAAGTTGCCAGTAATTTCCTATAACAGCCAGAAAGCATAGTAACCTAGAAAGCAAAAGGTGAATGCAAGTTATTAAGTCTTCCAAACTCCTTGCTCGCATTCCAAGGTGGCCATTATATTGTAGTTAATCTTCTGTCCATTTGTGGCAATGAGACAGATGTTTAATTAGTTTTAGCAAAAAAATTCCATTAAAAGTTGTCTCGCTTCTACCAAACTAGATTTATAACCTGTATAGACAGAGACAATTGGAAAGCCAGAGAAAAGCATTCTGTGGAGAATCCAAGAAAACCTACACCTCTGAACATTTTTTCCTGCACTCAAGGCCCTCCAGGGTCTGCAGAATCGGATAGAAAAGCACACACTTTTGCTGTCATGATCACTTATTCATTTAACAAAGGAGAAAGAAAAGCCTAGTTATTCATGGGTCCATTTTTAATTTGTAGGGTTAGCGATGTCTGAAAAACACTGATGACTTATCCCTGCATTTATACTGGTAAAAAGATAGAAATGTTTCAAGGCGGGTAAGTCAGGAGAGGAGCGCTCAGGAAGCATTGCGGCCAGCAGAGTTATTGCAGCCTAGCGCTAACATTGCAGGGGAGCATTCACCACTCAGCCCGCCGCAGCCTGCACGTGTAAGTAATATGTCAGGAGGTGCCGTCAATGCCCTTCTCTCCAAATGATCGCACCCAGGCCGTTTGTACATCTACCCTCCATGAGCACGTACACAACTGGTGCTCTTTGTGCACAACTTCCCCAGCATCAAGCAATCCTAAATTCAGCAGATGCAGCAAACAAAGATTTTTTTTTTCTTGCTCAAGAAATTCTGAACTGGGAAAGTACCCTTTTTCTTTTTTTTTTTTTTTAAATAAACCATATCCTTTCATCATAACCCCACCCCTGCTGGAATGGGAAAATCCTCCATGTGCAGACACACACATCGGGGTACTTTTTGCTCGCTGAGCCCTGGAGCACAGACCTGACACTGCTCTAATTTATGCTATAGACCAACGCAGACCAACTCTGGATCAAAGAGGTTACCAGCGCATCTCCTTTGCATCAAGCACAGCATGACTGGCCCATAAACCAGAGCATACTTAAATGATTAAAATACAAAACCCATGAAGTATGAATGTATTTGTCATAGAAAATATACCACCTTTTCAGTAGTAGGACTTGCATGGTGTCAGCCCAAACCTAGTAATAAACTCGCACTAGCAAATAACTATAAGCACTTTCATACTAACATTTTGCAATCATGTCTTTCACTATTATTCTTTTGAGCACAAAAACACCCTATGCTCCTGGTTATTTCTGCTCTTCAGTTCTCCTAGTGCCCCAAAGCCTGTGCTGGTGTGACTGGGAGAACAAATCAATCCCCTAAGAGGCTTCTATCACCATTTTCCACTTGTTGCAGTTTTCTTTTCTCTTAATCAACATTGCCATGGAACTCGATGTTCTCCCTCAACCTAAGAGGTTTCAAACATAGCCAACAACACTAACAAAGCCCACAATTAATTATTTGCAAATACCAATGTAAACATACTTTGGAACACTGCACAGCCTCATCAATGCATATTGGGCTTAGAAATAAAGTAGATATCAAGTTCTTTTAGTTCCCTTTTGATCCCAGAAAAAGCTTGTGAGCACAACAAGATTCCTCTTTCCAGCTGCATAGTCTCGCTTTCTCACACGAAGAGCAAAAGTGAGAAGAATTAGCAAACAGGGCAGGTTTCTTCCTTATACAAAACTGAAAATTTTCTTCTTCTTTAAATAAAACTCTACTCTTAGCCACAGTAAGCAGCACACTACATTAGCCAAGACCATTTTTTAAACTGCTATTAAAAATTAGGTCATTCTAGCAATCACAATCCTGTGTCTAGACTGGACCTGAGAAGCAGCAACTAAAACCATCCAAAGAGAGAGAGAGAGAGAGAGAGATGCCAGCAGCAACACTTTCCTTTACACAGCAAAAGACCTTACCTGGAGGAACTCCACAGCAAGTCTTCATGAGAGACCTTCAAGAAACTACTCAGAGATACCAAATGAGCTAAATTCTCTCCCCAAGTCCAGGCCCAGCTGTCTCACAGGTGCTCAGGTGAATCTGAAGGTGGATTTTGGCAAATTTCTCAGCTGAAGTCAGGCCTCTGAGATGTTATGGCCCCATCCAGCACCTTGGTAGGTAATTAGGTAATTATGGGTTATTTGCTAGTTGTTCTTTACTTCCCTGTTGGCCCCAGTGACTTCCTGCAGGTCATTAACCCATCACAATGTAGACACGAGGGCAGTTTGCGGCTTGTCACACTGGAGGAAGGAGAAATGTCATGAGTTAATATAGGCCATATTAATATAGAAAATTACATTTAAACAATTACATTTAAATGTTTCCAGCCTCAGAAGTTTTGCACCCTCGGAGAGGAATCCTTCCAGCTGAGGAGAAAGCTCTTGCTCCCGAGCAAATCGATTGCTTTTGACACATTGCCAAATACGTGGCCAGGGGGCCTGCTATTCCCATGCAAGTGCTGTGGCTGCAAAGCCTCAGACCATGTGCACCCGCTCTGCCAGCCCAGCCCTTGGTCATTGGGGCCATTCCCTGCTCAGAAATGCCCAGATGCTTCAGATAAGATTCCCTTGCTAAAACATATCTTGTGCTTGTGCCCAGGTCAGGAGCATTTCAGATGATAGCATAAATGGAAATAAATAACTATAAAGCAAATAATGGCAGCATGAAGGGAACAGCTTCTCCCAGAGTGCGTTAAGACAACGTTAAGAAGTGTGGAATAAGCTGCACTGAATATCCAAGCAGGAAGGATGGCTTTTTTCTGCCTCTTGTTCTCTCCAGTGAAACCCCAAAGGCATTTCTCACTTAGCTCTGAGGCATAGTGCCAGCGCCTAGTTTAACAGAAACTTGCTTTCTGGCCAAGCATGGGGACCGGAAAACTCCGATTAATCAGAAAATGTTGTGTTCTCAATACTCTAGTGGGAGTTGGATTTTTCTAAATTTCTTCTCTGCTTCTCACAAAAGCAATCACCTCAGGCCTACAAAAGTCCTGGCAGGAGGGGCCTGACTTGACCTTTCTACCTTTCCCTTTCCCCGTTTACAAGTGTCCCCTCATCCCCGGCTCAGACGCAGGCATTTCTCCTTTCCCCCGGCCTGAGCCTGTCCCACTTGCCTGCCTCCCTCCCAGACACTTTTATCCTCTTACTCTTCTGAACTCATCACTCCCATCTGGCATCTCCTGCTTCATCCTACAAATAACGGTTTGTAAGAGGAATATGAAAGTGTTCACCCTCCCGCTGAAAGCCATGCCTTGCTGATGGGAGAGCAAAGATGCTTTTTCTGCTTTTTTCTCCTCTCACTCCTGCTTCATGCTCTGTGGCTTGGTGCATCTCGCTTTGGAGGTGGCTGCGGCTGGAGTCAGAGCACTGCCCGAAACAGGGCACGAGGCTGGGCCAGCCTGGAAACACCCGTGTTCACTTCCCAGGGGCTGGTGCTAATTTAAAACGTGAGGTATGGACAAATGGTATGTGGACCTAAAGAAGCAGGGTAGAGCATTAAAAACAGCACATCAGAAGAAAGAATGTACTTTACCATGCAGTGTCACTTATCTGTTTGATTTAATCAGTGGAAAGGGGCAGAGGGTGCTGCATGCAGAGGTTTGAAGTGCATGGTATGGGCCATGAAGACAGGACACTGGGACACAAGGAGGGGGGGGAGAAACACAAGATGTAAAGTGACAGTAATGTCTCAGCAGACTTGGGAATTTCCTGCATCTCGAACACCATCTTTCAAGGGCTGGGTGGATTCCCAGCGCGTTGTTTTTGCCCACTGAAAGCAGGGCTACGGTCGCTGAGCGCAGGGAGGGGAAATGAAGAAAAAAACCCACAGATGTTGCAAGAAGCATGTTCGTGGTGCTGATGGAGTTAAAGGAAGTCCAGCAGGTCGAGAGAATTGAATATGGTCAGCAAGCAGCAGCCAAAGGACGTGTACGGTAACGCAAGGATCCTGAGCAAGGATAGATCGCTCCGGCAGGATCTGAAGCCAGCACGAGGGTAACGAAAACCTGGCTATTGAAACAACCTGGAATGAGCCCTGAGAGGCTGCGAGGCAAAGAAAGGGGAGAGCAAAAGGCAGGGGGTTCACTGCGGCAGCAGGCAAGTTCAAAGCAAATTGCTAAAGACTGGAAGATTATAGCAGGGAAGCAGCACCGTCTGCTCTCTGACACGCTTCCCTGCGGCACTTCTGCTAGCTGCCGTCAGAGAGCGGGTGAGGCAAAAGTCCCGTCAGCTCAGTGTCCACCACGGCAGGACTCCCGCACGGCAGGGATGGAATGAAGAATAAATATAACCTAGTGCGATCCCCAAACTAAATGAACTTAGCTTTGATTTGCATTCGAAAATTTTTTGAGCTCTGGGACACAAATAGGAGGACTAATATGAATGAGTTAATAGAACCAGAAATCACCCCCATCTGAAGTGGAAGTAAAACTCGGAGCTTAACATGCTCAAGTCAGGGGGACTAGGTAATTCCTGAGGATAGTGATAATTAAAAAAAATAAATCTATCAAGGCAGAGATGGCAGTGTGTGCTAGGGAACTGCAAATGTAGAACAGTGCTTAAGAGAAGCCCATTAATCTGACTGCAATAGTGTGCAAGATTTCCTGGACAAGTTATGAAGGGAACAATAATTAAAAGATATGGTGGTTAATGGAAAGCAGTTTAAAACATAGCGTGGGTTTACAAAGGGAAGCTCATGCCAGACTGAATCCAATATCTTTCTTTAAAAAGATAACTGGTTTTCAACAGGGAAAATGTGGTAGGTCTAATCTGTTTGGACATCTGTAAAGAACTTAACAATAATATTGCATGGGAAATTACTTGTCGAACTGGAAAAAAGAGATCACTACGAGAGCTATTAGTGGGTGAAGAACTCACTGAAGAGGCGACTAGGATATATGCAAAGGGGATGTAGGTCTGGAAGGAGGTTAGTCACTCGGGATGGAGCTTGAGGTCCATGCTGGCTCAGGCAGGATGGGTGACCACTGATGGCAACCAAGATGGGAGACACCCATTCGACGAGGAGTTACCACACAGGAACCAGAGTGGCCTCTAAGAGAGGATTAATAAGGCAGGAGTAAAAAAAACCCCTCATCTCTGAACTCAGTCCTGCACTTAGGGACCAATGAACATTTTTGGTGTGACCTGAGATCTCATCAGTTGGAAGTAGAGAACATAAGACCATCTCAGAGCAGATGTGAGCCACCAGACATGAGCTGACCATGAAAAAGAAAAAATCAGTCCTAAAATATACCACATGGGGAATTTCTGCTAGAAGTTTCCTGAAACTCCTGCATGATGTTGCAGAATGCAACAGTGAGGTGTCCTCGAAGGATGCGGATGGTTTCATCACTCACATTTCGGAGAGTTTGAAGGCAACCCACCGCAGGTGCACAAAGGCCTGCTAGGTCAGGATGGGAGTGGAAACGCCATCCCACAGGGACCACTGGAGCCGGGTACTTGTATCGGACAAAACGAAGTGCATGAGGGGATCACTGCTGCCCATAATTCAGCTAGGGATTTGGGAGAAAAATACTAAGAGAAAACAGTTATCTGACAGAAAGGATAAATCTGGCAGAAAAATACATGGATATAATATATCCATCCAATATATCCAATAATATGGGGGGAGGGGAGAAGGAGGAGGGAAATCATGGAGCAGAACCCCATCTAGTTTTAGAGAGGATTCTTATTAGTGCCTAGCCAGGACTGTTTAATATGTTTGCCTGTGCTAATAGGAGATTAAACTCAGAGATATGAGATGTGCTTTCCAGCCATGGTTATAAAACCGCTGCCTTGAGGTCAACAATACTTTTCTGAAGGAAAACAAAAACAAAAACAAAAAACAAAAAAACACACTCAGCTTGAGTTTAGCTGAAAACAGGCCTGGCTTGAGCCAACAGATCCTTATTGGTCGCATGCACAAGTCACAACCCAGCTGCATCCCACCCAGCACAGGCTGATTTCCAACAAAACATTTTTTTCATTATACATTCTTGCCCTTCCATCCTTTAACTTAGACTAACTTTAGAGGATTAAGGGCACAGCTGCGTTTTCCTGGCTGATGAAATTCAATTCCCACATCTCAGGGACATAGCAAACCTGCACACAGAATGACATTTTTTCAAGGTATACAAGGATGTATTGTCCTTTGAAGCAGACACTGACAATGGTATAAGTCTCTTTTTTGGCAAAGTGTTTTGTGGAAATTTTAAATCAGAAAAAGATCAGGCTTCTGATGCTCCCCAGGCCTGCAGCTCTCTTCATGGCTGCAAAACAGCCTTGTTTTTTCACATCATTTCAGCCCATCCTCTGTGTCTTTGCAGCTCTGCAAGCTCAGTTAGACCCTTACAAATGGTTAAGGTATGAAGGATACTGACAAAGAGGGGACCAGATACTCCATCTTCTGCTCTGTGCAGTGCACATTGCAGAGGCACCGAAGATGGACATCGAACATGTCATGAACTACCTGTCCTGCAAGGACCGGCAGCACCAGAGCTGTACTCTTTGTGAGGTTTTCCAGCATTTAAGACTATTCCCCATAACTGAAAGGAACCCCTTGAAACCTGCTAGGAGGCTGGTTTAAAAAAAAAGCTACCTATGGACAAGGGAAAGGATTTGCACCACCATCCTGCTGTCAGATAGGGTACTCTGCTATTCAGCCAACACGGGGCTGGTGCCAGCCAAACCCAACACCAGTCTACTGTGACTTCCAGGGATTCCCCGTGCGCTGCTCCCACGGGGGGCTCAGCATGCTGCAGGCCCAGAAAGCTGGGCTGGGATTTGCAAGAGAAGGGCCCGTGGAGGTGCGCGTCCTCCACGGTTTCTCAAGACACCTGACCAACAGAGGCAGCAGCAGGTTTCTTCTCTGGAAAGACGTCCTCTCCTTACCCTTGCAGGCTCCTGCCTTCAACTTTCTCCAGGCACAGCGGCTAGTCAGCTCCACTAGCACACGCTGGTGCCTTGAAGGCACAATTTCCCCTGTATTAACCAAGTGACAGATACTTCAGCAGCATGAAAGCAGCTGCATGGCTATTAAAGAAATAAGATCAGGAAAGGCTGCACACACCGAGTGGTGCTAAACTGCTATAAAATTCAAACAGGGCTACACAACATTGTGCAAATCTCCCCCCTTCCCCAAGTAAGGTTTTAAATGGAAGTGACTCAAGCGCCATAGGAAAAACACAGGAAAAACTACAAAAATTCCTGAGAAAGCCAATGCATAATTTTCCCATCTCAAGGCCAAAACGTGACACCGCTACTAAGGTACCTATTTTGGAAACATCAGGCAGGCACAGCCTGTCCTCTGTCCCAGCATGTTCTAATCAAAAGCATCCTGAACTCAGCTTCAGGAGCTATTTGAGGAACCACCAGCAGCGTACAAGCTATCAGAGAGATTAGAGAAGAGTCCAGCCGAGTCCTGCACCAAACAGCATTAACTAGGTCTCTTGCCTTCCTGAAAATCATGTGTCATTGCGTGTTAATATCCCCAGCCCACCACTGCACGGAGCAGAAGGGAATGACACAAGATGTGGGCAATACAGTCAGATCAAGCTTTCCAGGGCATCACTCAACGATGCTACAGATAGTGCAGCAGAAGGCAATTTTCTGTGGCACGTCTTGCAGCAGTTTATACATACAAACCAAACTGAAAGATTAGACCTGCTAAGAAAGCTTAGAAGCCCTTTGCATCGAGCTAAAATAAAGCCTAGAGACACCAGAGACGCTGGGAGAGGGTCCAGCAGGATTCGTTACTCTAACAAGAGCCCATTAATGGCAGCGATGAAACAGCTTCAGGAGTTGGTGGCTTTAGACAGCACCGTCAGATTAACTTTCCCGCGAGCRCAGATTGGTCCATGTCAGTGCGGCCAGGACGTAGCCCGAGATGCTCGCGTCGAGGTGCTGCTGCTGCAGCCAACACGCTGCTCCAGCAGCAGCTGGAGACCCAAGCCGGCCGGGCTGTGTGACGACCACGCTGAGTCTCAGCTGTGGGCTGCCGCTCCGGAGTGAAGCGGGCAGCAGGGAGACCAGGAGGGCAGCGAAAGGGCCTGTGGGTGAAGAGCAGCACCGCTTGAAATGAGAAGTCATCAGAAGAAAGTGCAATCCTGGTGGAGTTTATAGCGGTTTAACTGTTTTAAAGAGGCTTGGACACGCGCTGACTCACGGCTCTGCCTGCCCTGAAACCAGAGGTTTAGATGTCGTGGAATGGAAAACAATGTTTATGAGCCAGAGCTGCGCTTTACATCATAGAAATAATGAATAAACTGCTATTCCTTACAAGAGGCGATAGAAAACTTTACAAAACCATCCACAATTTGAATCTTAACAAGCTTAAAATATATAAATCCCATGAGTGTTTGATTTTTATGAGAGGGTGAAGAATATTAATTCACTGCTGAAACATATTTCTGTCTTTCACCTTCTGGGATGAACATTTGAGTCAGGGAAAATCCAATCACTTTGCATTACTACATGTGCATCAGATCATGCTGAGACACCATTCAACAGTAATTGAATAAAGTTTTTAATCTTAAATGACATTCAAACAATAAATAAACAGTTTTCTCACTATTAAAAAATATCACTCTTACTTAACAGGAGGCAGATGCAACGACAGCTTTTAAGGAGATTGCGGTATTAAGCTAGACAATGACAGAGCTGACTATCGCTGCAGCAGTCTTTGGAAAACAAAGTCTGCTTGTAAGCGTTTTGTATCACAATGTCTCAGAAGCTCACTAGAAAAGATAACGATACATGTGGAGGCTCAGAAATTTGTAGAAGCAACAATTAAACTTTATTTGCAGAAAGCTAAACACAAGATTTAAAATAGACACAAGAAAATGGATACCTGTTTATAAAACAATTCTTACTATTTTTCTTAATTATTCTCCTATTACTTACCACTGTGAATAGTGACTTTTGGGGAGAATATGAACATCTTGTCCCAAGAGTTAATATTTAACTGAAATAATAATTATGGGAAAAGGCAATACATGACATCAGAAATCAGTATTTTTTTATTTCTGCTCATCCCTATAAAGGAATATATTGAAATACTTTCATTGGAAAACTGTGATAGCTTTCACCTAAAATCCTGCTTTTAAAGGGAATGTTTTAGAGACTAAAAGAATATTTTGCTTCTGACACTCAAAGATGCTTGCTCAGCTTGTCCACTGTCTCCCAGATCCCCTCTTCAGTACCTGATCTGACTGGACAATCTTAGAGCACCACAAAAGCCTCCCACCCTATTGCTTTTATCTTAAAACAGCCATAGCAAACCTCCATCTCTAGCTATATGAACATTTAAGGAGTTTCCAGAATTTGCTGAACACTGAAACCGGCTCCATCCTCAACACAAATGCTCCTACACTATAACCATCCTGCAAAGAGAGCTATTTGAGAGAGACATTCGATGCCAAAAAGCAATGCCCCTGCTAAACGGACTGGTATGGCAGAGACCGCAATCCTCTGCGCCCCCAAGACGAGGACTAACTGTAACGCTCCTTGGACCACCAGCGGCCAACAGGTTGCATTGAGTTCAGCCAAGCCAAGACCCCAGCAACTTCTCCAGATCTTTCCTCCTGGCATCAGAGGATCAACCTCTCCCTTGCTGCCTGACCTACACATCAAGATGTCCCCTGCCCTTTGCTTGGCCCTACACCCCGGCCTTGGTCCTGCTTAAGCTGTGTGATGTTCATTAGATACCACAAAGGCTGACTATGCCCCAGTGTGCTTGGGAAACCCCTGCTGTCAGAATTGCTCTCTGTTGGGAGTGGTTAACAATCCAATTAGTTTAAAATTACCTCTTTTTAAGGCACAAGGCAAGAAAATACTTAAGTGAGGAGGAATTCTTTTCTTTAATTAACTTTAGTGGAATACAAGTTTGTCAGACCAGGTATGGATGTGTTTGCTTTGGTTCACTGGACTTCTTAATAAATAGCTGTAGCTTACTATTCTGAGCTTAATTGCACAGCTATAACAAAATTCAATAAAGTACAGAGTTAACAATTGCTAAACTGCTGTTGCTCCTATTACAGCTTCTAGAGTTATTACAGACAGTAGTGGTCATCTGGTTTCCCAGGAATCCACACAGAACAGGAACTGAATCAACCCGTGAAAGAAGCAGAAATGGGAGAGACTAATAAACACTTAAATAATTGTGTAATGGGGTTTTATAAATTTCAATTTCTGTTAACATTGCTTTATGTGGAGAACTAACAGCTCCGAACGGCACGCTCCGTGCTTCCCACCCAGGGTGCTTTTTATTCTCCAGCCAGGAACTGAGTTTGCTACAAGCCTCGCCTGCAGAAACACCCCAACCACTTAGACCGCTCCTGCAAAGCTCCAAACGCCACGCTCACCAGGATGGGGTTTTGCAGCATGTTTCCTACAGGGCTTGCTCACCGTCCGCAGAGGAGTAATGACTCTGTTTTGCTCTGCCAGGTGGCACATGGCTTTAAGCACTTCTGCTCATGAGCTGAAAACCTTCGGAGGGACAAGCAGAGAGCTGGGGGCAACGAGGCACCGCCGACACCTCTCCACCACCATGGGCCTCGACCGTCACTGCTGTGAGGATTATGAGGAGCACGGGGTTTGCTCAGTTCCCCTGGCTGAAGGGCAGAGCCGAGCGAAATACAGCAAAACATACACTTTGTTGTTCTGTACAAGCGTTATGAGCTTCCAGACAATTTTCCTTGCGTTACTGGCCCACGTGATGCATTGGGCTTGGCTGACGAGGAACACCAGGGTTGCAGTGAGAGGAACCGATCGCTTGGCACATGCAACCATCCTCTAGTGGGAAGGAAAGCCGGACCAGGGTCACCGAGGAGCCTCAGTGTGGCCTTGCTCGAGGAGATGTGTCCATCCCCAGGGAGCCCCCAGGACCAGCCCCTCTTGCACCCTGACCTGTACCAGTCCCACGCTGGGTACAGGGTGACCCAACACAAGGAGTCCAACCTAGACATAGTGACAGAGATGCCAATAATTCTGGGTTTGTTTGACGTAGCTCCAAATTTCTATTTCTCCCGATAAGCTGAGCAGAAGCAATTGATCCCAATACATATAAAAAGAACACATATTCATGTGAGATGGACATCTTCCTTCTAGTCTACCCATATCCTCCTTCAGTCAGGACACAAATTAACCTCAGTCAATCAGTCAGTCTGCTATCAGCATCCATCACCACATACAAACTCTAGTGACAGAAGTAAGTTTAGATATAGGCCTCTAACCTCTTGCTGGTGCAAATGAGTTTACACAGCCTGTACTTGGGCAATCCCACGAGAAGCAATAATACCTATCTTCAGTTTAACGATGAGCACAGACTGCGTGTCCGTACTTTTATAGATACCCTGGAGAAAGGTGAGAGCAAAATACACTCCATAAGCATACTGATGAGTTATACAGAAGAGTTCCCAGTACTTATTAGACCCTCTAATACGATCTAGTCTATTAAGGGGAACACAGCCTGGATGAATTACTGTACTCCATTCATTTTATGAGCACTAGGCGAGAGAGGATGTAGACAGAAGAAAGTTCCTTGACTAGAATTTAATCAGACAGGAGACGTTGCAAGGGCCTTTTGTTGCTGTTCCACTCATCATCCCTCAAGAGTAGAAAAATGATCTTTGCTGAGTTGTGCTGGTGGAGAGGAATTACTGCCTTGCAGGGGGCGAGGGCTTTTTCCTCCACAAAATAGACTCCAATAACTGRCTCAGCTCATTCATTCTTGCCTCTTCCCCCAAAAAACAATTGTTTCCCAAGCCATCCATTGTATACGCCCCTCAAAATGGTATTATTTTTTTCCCTCCTTGGCCTAAAACAGCAGCAATCTAGCAAAGCAAGATAAATTCAGCTTCCTTTGGTAGATGAAGTGATCAGTCATGGGAAAGACTTGTGGTTTCTTCCCCTCCTCTTTGGACTGCAGGCTGTGCATGGCCTGAGTGTGTGCAGGTGTTTCAAAGCAGCCACGGGTGGAAATACAGGTTGTTGCCTTGTACAATGCAAAAGCGATGTAGGTCTGAGCCTGGGAGTCATTTCACAGCACCTAGAATAAATAATGTCCACAGAGGGCTGTCAGACTGCCATGCAAATGCACGTGCAGCCAGGACCTGGCACCGAGAGCCTGGGCACACTCGCAATAAGATGCAAGAAACTGTGGGGTAGGAAGAGCAGGGCTAAAAGAGTAAAAGTCCTGCTCTAGAGAGCAATCCTTGATAAGAGGACACAGATACGATACCCAGGGCAGCTCTGGGGAAAGGAAGACAGCCGAGGAGGGAAGAGGCAGGCAGAGCCCTTGTGTCTGGTTCCAGGGACAGTGTATGGGCTGCCAAGAGTGGCAGAGACCCCTGGACATTTCTTTCCCTACGAGTGGACCTGGTTAGTGTAGCCCACTTGTTTTTTAAATACAAAGTTGCTTTTCTGCACTCAAAGAATGCTGAAGATTTTCTGGCAAGAAACTTTTTTTTCCCCCGTCAAGTGTCCCCACTCTTTGGTGAGTATTGTCCATCCAGAGGCAGTGAGAAACGGTGAAAAGAAATAACCTGTTTTGGTTGTCACAGCAGAAGGCATGGAGAGCATCAATTAAGGTCAAGGGAAAGATTCAGTAGGACTAAGTGCACAGGAGCAGTCAGCAGCAAAATATTGCCAATTAACAGGAAAAAGTGCACAAGATGTTCATTCTATTTAAGCTAGTTAAATAGTGAGATTAAATGTTATGAACTATTAAATAAAATTAAAGCCAAAATTAACTGCCAAGCGTTCTACACTTCTCCTTATAATGGCTTATTAGCAACGCTCGCTGAGGAGCACCACTCCCCAGGCAGCACAAATCTCTGCTCTGTCTCTGGATCTTGCCTCCGGGTAGTCCCACTGGGCTCCCAGCAAAACCAGCAGGCCAGCACTCAGCAGCCCTGGGACTTTGCCTGGCCAGGCTAAAGGAGAAACAACTGGTGATGCAAAATAACCAGCAACCACCCCAATGGTTCAAGTGATGGCACTCATTTCAGACCAGCTTTAAAATCCCCCCCCCCCATACACATTTGCTAATTAGTCACTCCTAAAAATACATCATTTGCCCTGGAGACCAAGAGGATTAAGCCACAGATTTTTAAAGAAGACGTGATATTTTTATATGAAGAAAATTTGGTAAATATATGGAAATTAACAAGCTCTCCAAAAAGGTTCTCTAATTTTAAATGAAGATGGTTCTGCATCACCAGCTGTTTATATGCACTGATTGAAGGCTTAATTGACAAGGGATAATTGCTTATTCTTCCTAATATATGGTGAATTACATTTCTCTTACTCAGCATATAGTGCTGATGAGAAGCCTGGCAATTGCAGGCAAAACATTTATGACAAAATCAGTTTGGAGAGCAGGAGTTGCACATACTTTGCAATCGGAGCAGGTCAGTTGGCTACAGTGGTTTTTGTTGCCTGCCATCAGCACTGCGGAGAGTCACTGGAAGTTTTGGAGAAAGCCTGTGACAATGATAACGGCTGGGTCTCCATAGCTCTACAGAAGAGCCTGGCTGAGATGGCTGTGGAGGTATCAGTAAATCATTCTTAAAGTCTGCAATCAAGGGAAGACATACGTGCTCCGAGTGTAAAATGGGAACAACGTTTAAAACTGATAGACAGTTTAGGCCTTAAGAGTAGAGCGCCCAGTCAGGTGAAAGTAAGACATACTTAAAACAAGACTTTGAGCCACAGAAACATTAGCTGCTGATCAGAATTAGCAAAGGCTGATCAATGCTTTGAAGAAAATACAGCACAGGGCATGAGGGGGCTTTAAACCTCTAAATAGTTGAAAATAAGAGGTATTTATCCTTAAAATGCTCTTAATGCCTTAGATCTTTAAACTGGGAAAAGAATTTTCAGAAAGCGTTTAATGGATTTGAGGAGAATTGCTTTTGGAAATCTTTCCAGAAGCCTTGGAGATTAGTTTGAAACAAGTCAGTATTATTAGGTGCTCTCAAGTCCAGCTGATTTGCCAGGCTCAGTCTAAGAGCAGCAAAACGCCCTTTCTGTTTCACCCTACTGGCAGGGAGGTGCAAAGGCATTTAGCCTTAGACGAGCTATTGTATAAAACACAAGATGACAAAACTCTTGCTTGATAAAATATAGACTTTGGTGCCCAAGCAAATCCTCCAGGCAAGTGGGACAGACCCTGTCATTTAATGGGTGTTCTCACACCCAGCCCAGCCCCTAGTCCTCCTGATTTCAAAGACTTTCGATCAGACTATCATACTCCAGGCATATATCCAGCTCTATCTTATCAGACCAGAAGTGAAATCTTAGGCAAGGGTATATTCCCAGCTTTTCATTTTTGACATGTTCTTTCTCTTTCAGTGAAAAGATATTTAACCTAATCCCTTTTAACTCTGGCTACAGCAAACAATTGGCCAAGGTTGGCGGATGAGCAGTTAAAAGTCTCCAGCTCCTTTTTCAATTAAGGCTGTCTTGAATATAATCTGTATCACAGGTAATGAACATAAAATAAGTAATGCTTATTCAGTAAGTTCCACTGGACTGTTAATTTTTGTTTTATATCCAAACAGCTCTTTTGATAGTTTGGAGTAAGTGCTGTATTTCTTAAAATTAAAAGCCTCTGTTGGGAGGTGTATCTAGCATTTCCTTCAGAGCAATGGCAATATTCGCAAAAACAGCTCTTGAGCAACATTACTATTCTAAACAGGACAAAAAGAGCTCTTAAAATAAGGGATGGAAAATTAGTTACGTGCACAGAGGTTCGAGGTTTATCTTCCCCTGCAGGGTACCTGAAGGAGTCCCTGACCAGCCCACCTGGCCCATGCACACTGGGGACACACGCAGGTCTGGGTTTGCCCTGCGCGGTCGCGCTGCTGCGGGACAGGGCTCGCTGGACCAAGCCAAGGCCTGCTTGTTCAGTCTGCCTCCGCGGGCCGTGTTACACACTGTCGCTGGCTGAGTTGCACTTCAGTGCTGGGTTGTCATTGACCAAAGTTTGCGCCTTGATGTTTAGTCGCCCAGGCTATTGACACATGCACGTGAATGAAAGCGTCCTGACACCCAACTGTTAAGAAACATCTATTCCACCTGCCTCGTTGGGAGTTAGTACCAAAGTGCAGAAGTCTGTCTGCTATTGCTGAGCTGTCGCACTGGCACAGGTTGCCTGAGTAACTAAGCTTGACAGCAAGGGACCGAGGGTGGGTGCCATCCACAAGAACAAAAGGGCTTGACATGGAGCAATATTGCCCTAAAAGTGTCACTGAAGGAGGCCCCGTGAAAGGCAGAGAAAGGCTAACAACAACCAAAGCTCAAATTAAGTTACTTCAGTTTATCAGTCTTTTCCCATTACTTAAGGTAGGGAGAAGACTGCAACAGCAGGAAAAGTGCCTCCAAGAAGCAGCAGAAGCTTAAGGATGTCCTCTAGACCTCCCAGCTCCCCAGGGCTCTTTATTCATGCTTCAGCAGCATATTTTAGTTGGATGGGGATGTGGAATATACCAGCTTGAGCACCCTGAGGACAGGCCCTTATTCAGTGCTGACGACTTGACACGCACTGCTAAAGGTTTTGCAATACAGCTTGAGCAAACCTCACCTGTAAAACACAACACTGTTACCAGTTACTGATATTTCACTCAGGGTGTTCAGAAGGAAGCAGCAGAAAGCTACAAGGCCAGACTGTCTTTGAGGCATTTTAGGGCTCCAGCAGAGATGCCAAATTAACACAAACAGCCAGTGCCAAGAGCACTCCCAAAACACGACTCTCAGATTACTCTGCAAAACACAGACGTCAGCTTACCATTTTCACGTGCTGTGTTTTCCAGATGATCTGCTGCACCTCACCAAGTTGGGTTGCTTTCTTAACCTACTGCTGTAGGCTATGGGTCTAGAAGAAATACAACAGAAGAGAAGGATAAATGAGGATAACACAAAGGAAATAAAAAAACTAGTCCTACTCTCAAGGAAACTGGTGGTTCATTCATCAGCCAAAAATCAGATGGCAATGGCTGTTCAGCTAGGCTTTTGCTGTACTGTCCCATGAAATGATGCACTTTTGGCCTAGATTTCCCTTCTCTGCATGCTAGTAGAGGTTTTTTGGTAAATAGTTGATAGAGAACAAGTATTTCAGGAGCCGTTAAGCATTTCTGCCGCATGGAGTATTTGCAAGAGTCTGTTGTCTGCTGGACAAAGGTGCAATTGCAAAGGCATGATGCTTCTGCCACTAGCACAGGTAAGAGTACCAGTGAGGACACAGCTGCCAGGAGTTGGCCACAGAGCTGCCCCAGTCCCTGCATGCCCCTTGCCCCTCAGCAACCTTGAAAGTACAAATCAAAGCCCTGGAGTGAGCCACCTCCCTACTGTATGGAGTGCACCAGCCCATCGGGGTGAAGAGCCTCAGCAGTCAGTACAAAAACAGACTTTTCCATCATACAGCCTGTCAGGTGTTTACTTTGATCCTACCAGCCTAATTTCAATCAATGCTGCTAACTGGTGGGGAAAGCAAGAGGGGAGCAGAAGGCATCATGAAAAACAGGAAATCAAAGATGTTTTTTATGCACTTCAGAGTATGAGAATTATTGAGGTAAGTCCATAACCTCAAGAGCTCTCCAACTGATACTCACGAAAATGAGTAACAGTGCATGCTGAAGCCAAAGAAATTGCCCATGGCTGTTGAACAAGCTCTTGCAGCTCAAAAGATAACATACTGGTGCATTGCTGAGCAGCTTTCATTTCCTCTCATTGCGCTGTCTCTTCATGCTGTGGCAAACTGGCCACAAGGATGGAGGCTCACATCTTTGGGCTAGTATAAACATTTTACACCTACCCTCTACTCCTCCTATGAGACAGAAACACCTGGGATGGGTGTTTGGGGGACAGTTATGCTAATAGGCCTCAATATTTTCTCATTTTATACCTGACAAGCTGGATGAAAGCTTAATTTTGCATGGATTTGAGTGACTCCAGCTGGCAGTCAGCACCTTGCAGCAGAAGGACGAAGGGGCTGGACTGCCTTGTCCACCCTTGCCAGACTGAACATCTGCCACAGGAGAGGCAGGTGGGCTCTGAAGCAAGCTGGGAGAGTGGAAGCAGGAAGAGTTAAAAGGCCTCTCTGTGGCAGATAGGTTTGGCATGACCATAGGGTACCTCCAGTGTGCACCCAGGGAGGGAACAGCCAGTCTACAACCATGCACAGGGGACGCTTGAGTTGTAGAGACTAGTGGTCTGACTCAGGGTCTCTGGGAAAGCACGGAGCAAAAGGGCTGAAGGCAGCTGATTAAATGAGTAAGGAGAGCAAGTGCTCTAGGGATGAAGACCTTGTAGTTACAGGAGCCAACAACTAGCTGGCTTAAGGTGGGAGGTAATTGAACGTAAGTTCATTAAGGGTCTAACACAAGAGAACTGATGACCTCAAGAGTCAGCACTAAATAGAAAGTAGGAAATTAGCTCTTTGAGTTCAGCACCACATTTTGTTTCACAGATCAGGATGCCAGTAGAGAAGCTGGGCACAACTGGGAATGGGAAGTGAATAGGACAGATTTTCCTGAAAACTGATCCGGAAAGGGTGATGCACGTGATCATGGGGAGAACAGGGAAAACCAGGTGATCAGCCAAGGCATTCACAACCAGGACTTGTGGTAACAAACCTCTTAGTTTTGCATCGATTGGGAGTCTCCTGTTCTCTCTCTCTATGCAGCAGCTCTGGCTTATGGTGCAAGCTTTGCACAGTGCTGCATCTTCCCTGATGATTCTTCCTCAAATCGCCTACAAACATTGTCCACTAACTCAGTCATGCCTTAACTGCATCAGCAAGGCCTCTGCTCTTTGCAATAGCAAATCTTTTCTTTAGATACCCAACTGAAATCCACCTTGGAAGTTTAACTCATTTAATCCAATGGTGCTTTTTCATTTGCTATCCTGGATTAAGTTTCTTCAGTATTCCAAACTCCTCAAGCTGGGCTGGAATTGATAAAAGTAAGAGGAAAAGGAGGAGAGATTAAGGTTTATAAGACAATTTATAAAACTGGAAACTTGGCAGGGGGACACCAAAAAACTTGGCACTTTATATCTCTAGGACAGCCACTTTTGAATTCTGGTTTTATCTATTTTTAGTCACCAAAAACATCTTTCATTTTTCAAGTCATTAATGGAAAGGTGAGAAGTTAACTCAGTGAACACATCCCAAGACCAGTTCTTTCCTCTCCCCTCCAACAAAGCACTGTTGACAGCTATTATAGGTTTGCTCTTATTAGCTTTTATAGCATTACTTGGCAAGTACAAAAAAAACAGACACTCAGAAGTCTAAAAATACCCTGACTAGATCTGAACACCTATTCATTAGGGCACCCCTTCCTGTTGTATGAAGGTCTCCACTACTGTTCAAAAGCAATAGAGGTCCAAAGTGAAAATTAATTCAGAAAAAGATCTGAGAGGAGTCAGTGTAACATAGCGTTTACCCAGTTTTTATTCTAGGGCAACATTTTGGCTACTCTTTCTCTTTATTGAGAATCCTATTGCACTGCCCTAGGGCCTAGTATCAGTTGGAGGCCTCGGCCAATACTGGTACATAATAGTATTTTGAGAGGTATATGTAGTACGTCAAAGTATTCTGAGAGGCTGATACTGGTACATCACGGTATTTTCAACACCTTCATCTAAAGAAAAGAGACATTGCAGGAAGGGAGGAAAAGCCACTTTCCCAGGTTATATCAAAGCTGTTGGCAAAGGCGATGGGAGAACCTGAGCCTTCTTGCTACAGGAGATGCTGAACAAAGCTGCCGAAGGCATGAGATGCTTTGCAGAATTCGGACACCAGCTAACACAGATCCATATATAACCCTCCCCATCATGGTACTACCTGTGTCCCAGGCAGCTGGTGGGAGCCACGTGCAGATCACACAGGTACTGCACCACAACAGCACAGGGATGTGCTTAGTGCTTCAGAAGAGAGCAAACTGCCTCGGACTAACAGGAGAACTTGAATTCCTGCCCAACACATCATCCCCTTGAAAGGGACCTTTTAGATTAGCACTTATTAATTCTGGAGTGTGATTTTGTTTCCAATAAACTTTGTTGGCTGCAACAATAAAAAAAATTGCTGGTTTGGCGAAGCTTCTGATCAAGAAGAATTCAAGTGACAGCATGAGTGTTCTGCTGATAACAAAAATCATACGTTTTCTGTTTTATAGCCCCTGCTATTTGCTGCGGGATATTTATGGGATGCGCAAAAAAAATCTACACACTCAGCACAGCTCCAAGATTTCTTTCCTCTGGACAGGTCCTCTTTTTCCAATCAGAGGTGTTGTCTGGACAAAGTAAGGATGATAATACATTTGCCCTGGAGGCCCAACAAATGGACACTTCTGCTACACACACATGGGCAGGTCACCACTTCCACAGTAGGACCAGAACTGCCCAGAAGCATCACGCTGGGCTAGTGTGAGCTGCACAAGGGATGCACTTGGTCCTGCTCGGGAAGTCCTGCTGGCTGGGGTTCACAGAGTTGCTACCCCACACAGGCTTGACTCAGG
This sequence comes from Apteryx rowi, assembly GCF_003343035.1. NCBI lineage: Eukaryota > Metazoa > Chordata > Aves > Apterygiformes > Apterygidae > Apteryx > Apteryx rowi. The sequence goes on from NW_020447974.1 coordinate 5,537,401, forward strand.
AGTGCAGAGGGCAGTGCAAACCTTGTCCTTTCCAGGATAGAGGCATGAAAATAAGGGCACAAAGACTGGTAGATAGGGACAGCTGGGCTCCAGTGGAAAAGGCAACGGGCCAAGCGTCACCACAGGGATGCCCATGATGACTAGCCCCGTGTGAGGTGCCAAAGGACCTCAGAACCTGCTGCTCTGCTAACAGGGCTGCTGTCGCTTTGAGCTTCCCAGCCACTGCAGAGCCTCAGGCCTTGCCACACTGGTGCCAGCTGCCAACAAGCACCAGAGCCCCCCGGCGACAGCGTTACTTGGTCTGACACATGGCAAACCCTTCGCTGAACAAACCTGACCTGGGGAACTGAGCTGAGATTCAATTTAGCCACAGAAATGCACAGTCGTCCCACTTTTATTTGCATGGCACATAAAAGCCCACTTACATCTCCGTTTCCTTCCCATATTTTAATTTAAATCCAAACATTAGTCCAAATAGATACTCTAGTATATGCATTTTCTAGGCAGCTTGGCTTACAAGCACTGTTTTATCTGACTTTTAAGCCTTTTTTTAAACACCTCTCTTGCAGTTAAGACCAGAAGCATAAGGTAATTTCCAGCTCTGCCTCTTGCCTCGCTCAGTTTATCTAATAGATCTTCAGGCAATGCTGCTGATTACTTGATTGTTGCTAGACCTCAAGTTGTCATCTCTGAAGACGGTGCGTTGATAGACACTGATGACTCTAGGTCAGAGAAAACAGCTGGCAAATGGCTACCAGCATTTCCGTGGAGGAAGCAAGACTATCAAGCCTGGAGTATTTATCAGACTGCAGGAAAGCTGACTTGCCTGCTAAACAGGGTGGGTTTCCTCCCCCCCTCCGTTCAGATGCAGAGTAGGGAGTAGGAATCTCATACAGCTGTTTGCTGAAAAGGAACAGCTTTCTAGCCTAGTGATAGCAGCCCTGCCTGAATTACCACTATCCTGACAGTCAGGATATATTGCCTTACTTTCTTTTTCAGAACAAAATTAATGAATTTGCTGCAGCAATCCCTGTCATTAATCACTTAGGTCCAGAGATTTGACTTGCATGCATCTCTGACACAGCCCCTTGAAATGCAATAGACATCTTAAACCTCAGGTGATGGTTCTGATACCGGGGTCTGAGAGCACAAACCAGGACCACATGCATTTCTGCCAAGACAAAGGACCATGACCTCTGAGGGAGGGAGCTCTGAAGGGTCTGGACACCCTCTTCCAACACCTGCTTTCCTTCAGAACACGCACACACTCACTCAAGATGAAGTCTCCAACTCAATTAAGAATTGCAGCCTACCTGCACCTCAGGAGTCAGGACACACCTCTGAATTGCTCAGCTTTGTATTTGCTAGGTAAAAACATCCCAGGTACATGCAGATAGAGCATTGCTTAGAAGCTTTGACTTATCTGCCATCGTTACTGAACACAGCTGGTTTCTTTCATTTCTCAGTTAAGCTCAATCCACAGAAAAGCTATTACTGTTATTGATGTGCCTCAGACTCCAGGAGCCCTCAGACTTCCTACCCCAAGAGCTCAAAAGTCATGAATTACACCCTAAAAGTCATTATTAAAAAAAGCTCCAGCCATTGCATTATTTTCATCTGCCGTCTGTTTCCATGCTTTAGGCTATACTTAGCTCAAGGTTTTTCCACCACAAGAGCTAGAAATGTACTTGCTCCTAATGAAAAGATTCCAATTCCCCTGGAGTTATGCAATGATTTGAATGAAAGTTTTCATCAGTGCAATACTTGCAATATAGGCAAAATGCTCTACTGCTCCCAGCCCATCTAGCCCTTGGAAATGACTATTTATGGTAGGTAAAGGATTAAAATACAGGATCTGGTCAGAGCTCATCTCTCTCTTGTCCTGGCTCATGTTGTTTGTTTCCATAGACCTTTTGGAGACAAAAGTGAGGCCATGCCACAGTTCATGTCAAGACAGTGACTTTCCTGGGATTAGGTTTCTTCACATTTTAGGTATTCACCTGCACTCCTCATTTTTTATTTTAAATCATTAGATCAAAGGAATTCACGTTACCTTAACTCTTCCGCTAGAAATCATTTTCAAGACACCAAAAGGGGATAGGAATGCAGGAGACCATGGTCCGAGTTTCCTGTTTTGCTCTGATGGATTCACCCCACTCCTCAGAGAGCAGTTTTCCTTTGTCTGCTTTCACCAAGACCAATATTAATACTAACAAAAGTAGGGAAGAGAAGAGAGCATTTGTCCTAAATACTAAGACTTCTGAAATTCAGCATTTTCCTCTTTACCAGACTCCCATTTCCCCCAAGTTCCAAACAGCAATGAAGCTAAACTACAGCTGGTTAAAAGATGTTCCCTTCAGCAGCAACACTGCCTGAAGTCCATAGTCTCCAGTCATAAATTGCTTATTTAGATTTTAATTACCTCATATAATAGAAAGTTTCTAGTTACAAGTTGGGACCCAGTGCTCCTCAAAATCAGTGGAAAAACTGGCTCTGAGAACATGAGACTGGGCCCTGCAAGGGGCAGGGGCGTAGGGGTGTATATCTCTTACTTTACGAATGGCCTTATTTTTTAGAGTCAGTAGGAATTAAAGAAAAATCTAATATGCTTTTCAGGCTGGGCAGCTCTCCAGTTTATTTTTTGCTTTATAAAATAATCCTATTGAAAACATCTCTGTGCATACATTCAGTAACTATTTCAACAAAATGGAAGTCCTATCCAATACTGTAGATAGCTTTAACAAACACTGAAATAATTGCTGTACAAGTACTGCAGTCCCATGTAGCTCTGGAGTTCAAGAACAACAGCCAGCCAAAAAGGGGATCATACCCACACACAAAGCATCCGACTCTCCTTTCAAAATATCCATCCTTGCTATGCAATATTCCCTTCTATATTGGTATCAGCTTAGTCAATAGCAGCAGAAAGCAGACTCATAGCAAGACATCCACAAAAGAAAGTCGTGAGGAACTCATGCATTCACAAACCTAGTAAGGTAATTGCTTCATTAAGGAACAAGACAGTTCATTGAAATCAATGGAAAGGCTCTTTATTTATAAATGAGAGCCTACAGAAACAGCAATACCTTGTTCCATAGCCTGAGTGGCTCCATCTCACATGAATTGGCTGGCTGGAAGCTCTCCACCAAAAACGCCCCCTCGCTAGTCTCCTGTTAAAGTGAAATAAGGACGCAGTGAAACATAATACTTTTATTATAGGGGAAAGCCAGCCCAATAAATCCATTTCTGTTGGACAAACAATAAACACTGCACATTAACTTAGGCCATGGGTGTTCCCACTGCCTTTTGCATATGCACTTACTCCCCTCATGCATGTTGTAGCAGGACACAGCCTCCCAGCTTGCAAGCAGACTCAGACATCTGTGGGTCTTCACGACGCTGAAGAGGAGCAGCTCACTTCACATGGCCCCCTGCTGTGCTTTGGGTGGCAAGATGCCCACAATCAAGAGTTACTGCCAACACAAAAAACAAGGGCAGCAAGTTTCTCTTAAGACCCTGATTAAAATTAAAGCAGGTACTGAATAAAATTAGAGCAGGTACTTTGCAGATTCAAAACATGCCCATCTTGGCTGAATCAGTTAGTGTTTCCTGCCAATGATACTGAAATCTCTTTTCTTGAGTACTGAACGCTTCAAAGCAGCTGTATCACTCAGTCTCACACAAGCACTAACAATTCCTTTAACAAGTAATGTTTAAACCACCTACCACACAGCCATTCAGGTCTTCAGTGCTCGTCTACTGCTTTGCTGAGGCCCTTTGTTAATGCACAATGTGATTGACTGGAAGCTCTCTAGGGTGAGCCAATTTTCACAGAATATGGCTTTAACAAATTCTATGTAGCCAACTGGAAAATTAAGAACTGTCTCTTTTTCTCTGAGATTTATTAAGGTTGAAGTGGTCTTTATAAGTATCTTCCCAATATGCTGTTGCTATCTAATCAATTGAAGCTAAATTAGGGGGTTGATCAGATGTTCTTTTTATGAAAGTTGACCTGATGATTAGAGACAATGCCTTGTGCATTATTGCACCCAGTGCAAGAAAAAAAACACTGCCTTGCTATTAATGGCCAATTTGGGGTGCTTGAGACAACCTGACCCATTAAAATTCACTAGCTACTGCAGCTGACTAACCGACTCTAAAGTGTATTTGCTTTTCATTTGACTTTGCTGAGAACTGTAAAACGTGTTTAAATAGCTTTGAATTGCGGCAGCTTAAAGCACAAAGGGGCAAACTGGATCACACAGATCAAGCAGCTCCACGAGACCCCTTAAGGTCATGAAAATATTTCCCCCAAGACCTTCCTGGCAAGGGGAGAAACACGTTCTGACCTGCGTTCTTCACAACATAACAGTTTAATGGCACAGTCTCCAAGGGTAGCTAATAGCGGTAAAACCCAGACTCAACCTCACGCATCAAATATCCTTGTAGAACTACTAGACACTATTGGCGAGTTTGGCCTGATATCCTTCACCCTCTTAGTTGCAAAAGATGCTTTTCAAAGGCATAGTACTGATGGCTGCAGGTTCCCTAGGCATCTGCAGAAATCCTGAAACAACTGTGCATTCATCTCAGGGAAAGTGCAACACAGACAGGAGAAGTTACAACTTTCAGAAAAAATAATAATAATTTCTATTTGATGAGTGTGTAGTGAATAACCTCCAGGAAGATGACAACCTGTGTGTATTTGTTGATAGGAGAATGAGCCAATGATATGACTGGGCCACAAGAGAAGCTAATGAGTTTCCGCAGTTATTACAGAAGATCTCTTCACAGAATCACAGAATCGCTGAGGTTGGAAGGGACCTCTGGAGATCATCTAGTCCAACCCCCCTGCTCAAGCAGGGTCACCTAGAGCACATTGCACAGGATTGCATCCAGGCGCGTTTTGAATATCTCCAGAGAAGGAGACTCCACCACCTCTCTGGGCAACCTGTTCCAGTGCTCTGTCACCCTCACAGTGAAAAAGTTTTTCCTCATGTTCAGATGGAAGTGTCTGTGTTTCAGTTTGTGCCCGTTGCCTCGCGTCCTGTCGCTGGACACCACTGAAAAGAGTCTGGCCCCATCCTCTCGACACCCTCCCTTCAGATACTTGTACACATTGATAAGATCTCCTCTCAGCCTTCTCTTCTCCAGGCTAAACAGGCCAAGCTCTCTCAGCCTTTCCTCACAGGAGAGATGCTCCAGTCCCCTAATCATCTTTGTGGCCCTTCGCTGGACTTGCTCCAGTAGTGCCACATCCCTCTTGTACTGGGGAGCCCAGAACTGGACGCAGTACTCCAGATGTGGCCTCACCAGGAGAAGCTGGAGATATTAGTGTCATTGTACAGGTAAGGGATCTGAAAAAATAGGACAAGCTCAATCATCCAAATTCAAGACAGACTTAATTCAGACTGAAACAGGTACAAAGAACCTTAGATGTTTAGCTGATCTTAAAAAAGGAGATTAATAGCTCATTTTAGCTTGCAAATGAAAGACTGGGGAGGGTACAATTAGAGTCTATAAATAGATCAGGGAGATTACTAACATCAGACTGTCTATTTTTACATTGAGAATTTTTGCATCTAGAGCACAACCGCAAGTACTTTGGGCCCTGAGAGTTGAAGTGATCCATCTCCGCTGGCAAAGTGGAGACAAAAGCCAGCTTTGGCACAAGAGGTGTTTGCATATGATTTCCAGCATAAACTTGTTGGTCAGTTGTCTTTTTTTTAAAAAAAAAAAGCTTTAAATGAGTGCAAGCTTGGAAAAAACTTTCCCATAGGAGGAAAAGGTGAAATAAGCACCATTCATTAAAGGGAATCTTATTTTATGAAGAGGGCTATACAGTGGCATGGCCAGTAGTAGCTTGGTCTGGGCTTAATTTGCTCTTGTTCTGATGACAACATCCATGTCAACATTGTTTAACCATTGATGACTATTTTTGGTCCAGATTCAAGGCATTCTTCATTTGAGAAATTGTTTGAACACATCCTTACAGCAAATAATACTTAGAAGTTCACTTAACAGGACTCAGATTCTTTCTTGAACCGAGACATTTATTTACACTTTTAGCCACTTTGCTTATTCTACAGTCCCAAAGGGCCATTTGCTTGGATACCAAAAGCCCCAGCAGCATCTGCCAAGCTGTTCATATTTTTCAGTTTCTTCCCCACTGCATATTTCCTTGGAATGGTTATGAGCTTTTCTGAAGGGGGAGGGCAGAGGGGAGGAAGGGGGTTACATTTTCAATATATTGAAAAATTAAAAATTTAGGGACAGGATAAAACTAATTGAATCTTATGTTAAATTATACAACTGCAAGAATGCCAGTGCAATTTTATTATTCATACTTAGTCCACTAAAACCCTCAGGCCTTTAATTTATCTCCACTTTGCTAGAATCCTGCATCATGAGAGGGTTTTGCCACTGAGCAGAGGTCAGGGTGACTGCAGAGCACCACAAGCTGTAAATATGGTTGACTGGTTTCAGCTGCTTCCCCTACAGGACTGACATCAGGATGCTCTTTTCTAATGATATAAATCATGGAGAAGCACAACACCTGACAACCCATTTGCTTTCATGTTCTGTATAACCACTTAGCTCTTCAAAGCAGGCACAAAAACACCCAAAACTAGAAAGGGAAGATCTCAGCTGTTTCTTGTGCATTTGGCACAGTGTAAAATTAGGGGTTCCTGCAGTTGCTGGTCTCCAAAGGACCTGAATATCTTCCTTCGTGCTTCCAGTGTCCTGTCCATTGCCTCACTCCTCTCCACATTACAAAACTTCAGTGATTAGTCCCAGCTGTGATGAATCCTTCCCTCCATGCTTCCACTCTTCTGTTATCATCTTAATTTCCTTCTTCTGTACATCTGGGGCTCCCAGGCATGTGGTCCACACCTGATGTTCAGGGCAGCATCACACCCTCCCCACCAGGTCTGATGACCTCATTGCCATATCTCAACACCTCCATCCCTGCCACCCACCCTCTGATGGATCCCAGTAGCATTAACAGCTTTGAAGATTTACAATCTCTCTACTTTAAGTTATTCTGAGTACAGTAAAGCTCAGCTAATCACCACCCCACCCCACCCTCAGACCTACCATACAGGTTTTTGGGGAAGCAGGGGGTGGAAGGAGGTGAAACCACAACAGTGAGGAGAGCAGGCAGCACAAGGCAGAAGAGACGGGGAGGAAAAAAAAGTTGTGCATAAGATGCTTCTGCTACCATTATCCCCAACAGCTAAAGTCTTAAAAGGCTCTGGGGACATAGATAACTTTAGTTTCACATACATTGGCTCAGTTTCACAAGCACTTTAACAGATGGCTATGGGTCATGCAGAGAAGAATAGGAGGCTTTAGATCTTGCTTTATGAACCTGGCTGGAGTGCAGTGACATTGCTGTAATTTAAATCTTACTGTGCTGTGTAAGTCCAAGTTGCATATTTTCTGGGGCAGTAGTAAGTACAGCATAGAGACAAGTCACACTTCAAGTTAGTTGGAACTAATTACTGCATTAACATTTCCTTTTGGCAGCCTGTACTTGCAGGACCTCCCATAGACTACAGGCAGATGAGCTCTACTCAAGCACTGCAGGACATTTAACTTAGGTAAACTGTCATCTTTGGGATTCACCCAGCATCCATAGGCCAGTCCCACATCTCCTGTACAAGGGCAGGACTGTTTACCAGACAGTTGCCAGGCTTCCTGATCCCCAACCGTGCTAATGCGTTTGTGGGCCACAGTCTAATTAGCATTAGCCAGATTACAAAGAACAAGGAGAATATTCTCAAGAGCATTCTCACATGTCAGACCTGAGCATGCATTATGTGCTGGAGCCCAAGTGCTTCTGTTTAGCAATCAGATCAGATATCTTGTTACTGCAGCACATCCAGTCCTCTCAAATTCACCAGAGCTCCAGCTGGCAAAACCAGAATTGGTCTCCTCTTTGTGAGAAACTGCAAGAGATCCAATATTATGAAGACAAACATCTCAGTTCTTTCCCGTTTACATGTGAAAGTTTATTCTTGAGAAGTTCTCAGTACTTCTTAGCAGCACCTCTGAACCAAGGAGACAGGGCAGCTAGTGCTGTAGTATGCGTAACTCATAAGATATTCTCTGCTTATTTAGTCCCTAAACCTGTGAGGATGTGTGAAATAGCCGTTCTGTGTGTCTTCTGGACTAAAGATTTATCGCAATTACCCAAGTTCAGTGATCCAGTTGACTACTGTTAACTGTGTCCCTATGTTCCTTTGGGGCTATGTTGAGAGATGATTGCCAGAGATGGGAATTCAGTGCATTCTGGAACATCCATATGGCTCCACCTGGCTGAGATCTACACGGATTTAGATTTCACACATCAAATTTCTCAGTGAAACCTTTCTATATCCTATCTGTTTTGCAGCAGGATTCACAGGACCTTGTGCTTGAAGGAGGCCCTGACAGTCAGTCACCCCATTCATAAAATTCAAGCTTAGCCAGGGCACTATCAGTGGCCCCCAAACTAGGCACACTATCATTTCTACAATGTGCTTTAAGTATAAAAAGCTAACAAGAAAATGAACAATTGACTAAACTATGGCAAAACTGATATGTTCTGTGGTTTTGAGAAATTATTTAGTTTTATTGATGCAATCTATGTATTTGTAAGCAGCTCAGCACCTTGCTAGCCTCCTGCCAGACAATCATTTTAGCTGCAAGGTTGCCACAACAGCAATCAGGCTTCAGACCTGGAAATACTATAGGCAAGAAAGCAAACCATCTCTCAGCCTCAGGACATTCAAGATTCTATTTCATTTAATAAAGCCAGTCGTGCTCAATACCACACAATGCACAGCATTATTGACAACACACCATGTCCTCCTGAACGCAGCTGCTCCGATGAATGCAACACCACAGGGATGATGGGGCTGACAGGGCACCTGGCAAGGATGGACACAGAGCAGGTAACAGTGCTTTGGTAAAGGCAGAGCAGGCACCTCTTGTTTTTAAGGTAGGTTTTTCCCAGCTTGCAGAAGCAGCTGTGCTCTGGTGAGGAGATTTTCAGCTATGGAGGGTTGCAGACAGTAAAAAGCCAGATTGTTTTCTATAATAGTAATTTGAGATGAACTTGACCTGTAATAGCTTTTAGATTTTTCAGTTTTGAGGTATAAGCAGCAGTGGGGCACCTAGCTCTAAATTAGGACATCTGTCTTTGTAGCCATAAATGCAAATATGCCTGTATCTCTGCTCACCCCCTTTACTCCCACCCCAAAGAGTACTTCCTTTGCAAGAAAGAGGCTATTTAGGTAGTTCTTCTCTTAAAAGTTTGTTGATGCCAGGATGAAAAGAACCAGAGTGTCTCCCCCAAACTACAAGATGATGCTCCCTTGTTGTCCCACCACCTCCACAGGCTACCCCAACACGCGCCTGCAGAACCAGGTTAAACACATACATATAGTCTGGGACTTCACTGCTCAAAACACAGCCACTTTAATCAATTTTGTTTCTGCATCAGAAACATGGCATTTTACCCTTTGCTTTAAATGTCATCAGCTTCCATTCACATGCTATTTTCCCCTTCTCCTATACTTGTTCTCTTCCCCCCTCACACCCACCTTTCATATTTTGAGCTGCACTGGTAGTAGAATATTTTCAAAGGAAAAGTTAGTAGCCTAATATGCCCATGTCATAAGATGAATGATTATACAGCTAAAGTAGTGGTGTTTTCAGGATTAATCTTACCTATATATTTCATTTCTTCATTTTGAATTATGACCCTCCTTTTACATAATACTGGTAGAGTTTATAGATCACTCCTGAAAGCAAAGTTTGATTAAAACCCCTAGAAAATCACTGGGGCAAGAGGACTTCAGTCTTATCTAAGAGACATTTTGCTGTCTACTGAAGAACCCATGGCAAGATGATAGATAGTCCAAATAAAGATATCAAAAATAAGCATGACCTAAGAGGGCTATCATGCAAGTCTTGTTCTGTTTGCCATTGCTGGATTTATGCAAAAAACACATTTACTTGGGAACAGAGACATTAGGCACAGTGAGCGGCTATGTGAGATAAGCCATTCTGCAAAGATTCGGCACTGCACGTACCACATACTGTGCAATTCATTGAGAGCTGTCAATACACATTTGCCTCAGAAGATTAGGAAGCATAAGAAACCCTGTGGCAGACAAGATGCAAGACTGATGAGCTGCAATCGGTATAAATTAGTGTCTGTAAAGGATAAATCCAATACCCAAGAAAAGAGAAAATATCTATTATGACTATCCGAAAATCCAGGTGCAAAACAAGCTTGAGGAAGTTGCAAGATTGTTATTTGCAGCTCATGGCAAAGGGGTCTCAGCAAGACCTGGTCAGCAGTCAGAGCTTCGCAAGAAAAGCTGCTAATTTCTATTTACATACAATGAAGAAAGCAGGGTGTACAACACCACAGCTAGGCAATCCCAGACCCGCTGTGAACCAAGGCAGCTTTAATCTACATTTACAGGTTTTCTTCTTGACATGATTGCATATCAGCAAGGAGTGGATTTATCCAAGTCCTGAGTAACAATAACACTAAACCAAACATCAAGGATGGCAGCTCTGCTCTTCCAGCACCACACAGACAGCTGAAGAGCTGAGGCTGAAATGGGGCAGGCAGCCCCAGACCACAACTCTCCAGTAACCCAAGTAACTGGGTACCTCCCCTTCCCAAGGTAGACCAGGGTTGGGACCTGCACACAGGCACCACTCCTCTGGGAAGCTGGAGAGCAAGGAGGACACACAGCTCTTCTGTCTGCGCTGGAGCAGCAGATCGATGGTTTGCTCACTGGGCTGTCACTTGCCTGACACAGGATTTGCTCCATCCTGCAAAGTAGTAACAGCACAGAAGGACCAAATGCCTCCTCCTTGCACAGAGCCCAGATCTACCACCCACCACAGTCAGGCTTGTCCCACCACTGCAACCGTTGCCTGCACAGAGACCCCAAACCCACCTTCCCCAACATCCCTCTTTAAGAAATCCTCTGCCAGCTGTCCTTATATAGGATACATAGCCTACCCCATTGGAACTGCTCCTCTCCTTCACCTGGGGGGCAAATCCTACCTATCCCAAGCTCATTCCTGCCCCCAGCCAGGCTGCAGCACCCACAGCAGTGGGCCTCCTCCCATGGCTGCCACTCCACTGAAGCCCTGCAAGGATAGAAAACTGATGGGAGTAACAAACCTATTGCTGCATCCTTCTCACACAGCCCATCTATCCGGTCTCCTGCTGGACAGGAGAACTGTCCTTCTCAGGTGTGCTAGCTAGAGTACAAGAACTCCCAGAAAGCCCCAGATAACATGAGCTGTTGGGAACAGCCTAGGAGACATCTCCTGCTTGCCTTGGTGAACCCCTTCCTCCAGCGTAGGACGGTTCTGACCTGGCTTTTCTAAAGGCCCCTGGTTTGGGCTTCTTGCAACTCTCATCTTAGTGCTCTACGAAGCAGGGGGGGGAAAAAAAAAGTTGCAGGCTTTTCTAAAGGAGTGGTTCTCTGGGAGGTTTCAGCTTTTTGTGCAGGTTCCATTTTTCTTCTGTTGGCTGCTGTGTGGACAGGACAGAGCCCAAACAGGCTATGGAAAATGCTCCCTCCCCTCATGCCTGATGGCTCTCAGACCACACAGGTGGGCAGGAGAGAGGTGTGAAGGACAGCCCTAGCCCAGTGTCACTGGGCCTCCCAGCCGATGGTGTAAATCAATATAAAGGGATGCTAATTATGAATTTCACTTAAAGCTCCATGTGTGTACTACATCTGCACAGCCTGGGTAGCAAATCTCATCTGACAGTTTTCTTAACTAGAAGATAAGCACTATTAATTACCAACAGGCCTGAGGATATCTTCTTTTTCCCTGCTACCCTAGTTCCTTTCTGGCACTTTGATATAAAAGCTTCCTCTTGCCAAGGAAGGGATTGTATCTGCAAAATGTTAATAGTCTAAGCCATATTCAAAATAGCTTGTACTGGCTGATAAGTTTATCCTACATCTTGGCACTTTAAGAACAGCAACTCCAAACACACTTTTCCCTGACCAATTTATCAAGATTTATATCAAATTTGGGTTCTCTATTCTAGCTTGACTTGCACAATTTTTCAGAATTCTATAATCAAGTCCCTAGAGGCCCATGACTTCTTCTGAGCACTGTTTTCTGCTCTCAAGATGTTCCTGTATTATGAAATAAAGAGGTAACTGTGTCAGGCTGTAGGCAGGAAGAAAATACCTCATAAATACAAAAGAAATAATTAAAACTGAGCAATTTATTTTGGAACACATATATGCTTTTGTTGGTAGGAGAATGTTATACCCTGCTCTTTAATCTTAGGATCCACTGATGCGTTGTGACACTTGATGCTTTTCGGTGTGGTGCATTTACATCCATTTTGTCCCCTAAAGTGGGACAGGCTTTCCAATGGATTGTCACCATTTAGTAATTACAAATATAAATGTCACCGCTGTCAAATAATATAACACACCTCACGCATCAGGACACAAGCTGTTTAAAATCAAACTATTATAGTAAAGCTGCTGCTGTGAGAATACACATTGATTAAATTCATAGACATTAATCATTTTTAATAAAAACTGAATTTTGTCAAGGCAGCAATGAACTTTCCAGAAGATATTGGAATGAAATGAAGTCTCCAGAAGACACTGTTCCTGTGGGCATTGCTTTAACACCAGAGCTAGAGAACAATTCTACTACATAATGTATAGTTGCAGAAAACATTTTTTATAAAATTAGACATCCATGTAGTAGTTCAACTAATACTGCCAGGGCAAACACAAAAGATCTGAAAGCTGCAACCCTGCTGCAATACTGCAAATGTAATGTACCACATACATGGCGATTGCTCACCTGAACGCAAGCAGAGTCATTGCAGTCAGCGGAGCTGTTTGCCTAAGTGCATCAGTTGCAAGCCTGGGCCCAGAGACCATAATAATTGCTTTTACCATGTTGTCAGTCCCACCCCTGGGAAAAGACTTCATTGCTAGCCTGCTCAACAATGCCAAGGCATTTTCTATTTTCCACGCTGTCAGTCTTAAATCCTATCAGATTTCAGACTGTAGAAGACAAGTTATTGAAGCAGCATTATGACAGATACACGAGGATGTCCAGTTACTCAAAGAGAAGAGGGTAAATTTGTTTCCCTTATGCTTTTCTATCAGTGTCAGATCCGTCTGCTGTCCACTGCTGTGTTCATCTCTGTCACGTTTGGGAAATGAGACAACCGGAGGGTTCGTGACAGACATTAATTAGGCAGAAGCCACATTTTTGATGGCAGGATTTAAGTTCTTTATCTTTCTAGAGGAGGGATATCCTGGGAAAACAAACTATGATTATTTCCTCTATATATTAAAGAGGTTATTCTGCATCAGGATCAAATTGCAGTCATGGCATGGAGCAGCCACTTGGCATGATGATAGATTGCTGTATCAGTCATACCTGTGAACCTTATTTGCAGAAGCACCGCAAAATATTTGAGCTGGCAGCTGTTCCATTTTGAGAGCAAATATAGCTAAAAATGTTTTCTGTCCTGCAGAATTTACAACTCTAAAGTATGAGCAAAAGTGGTCTCTCTTCACATCCCTTCAGCTCCTGTCTGAGTTGTTTAAACAAGGGACAAATTCTTCCAAGCAGAAAGGACTTGCTAAAATACAGAGAGGCAATGTTGATGCCATCATGCAGCCTACTTGTGGGAATCAACTCTGGGACCAAGAGTAGGTGAAAGAGAGGGAAAACCATATCTGGAGCCAAATGCTGCTCAGCCTCAGCTTGCTGTAAGCCCAGTTAAGTCAGAAGCTGTTTTCTGGATTTACGTCTGTGACAGAGCCCGATCACACAGTGAGATCAGTCTGCACTTCGACCAGTGGTTTCCAGTACAGGACTGAGCCTTGCCCAGTTTAGTGCCCTCCAAGAGGGTGCAGAGCTGCTGGTGGTGGCCGCAGTGCCCACCTTCGGGGGACAGCAGGAGGGGCATGGCCAAGCTGCAGCAGGTAGCCCATGTTCCAGAGACCGACTCTTCAGACAAGACCAGCCCCAGAGCCCAAATTGCTTACCCTACCTGCTTCCCCCACAAACACTTCAAATGCTCAAAACAGGGAGGGATAAGAGCTCCCAGGTCCTTCCTGTCCTGGAGCTGTGAGTCAGGCTGAATCCTTCAGTGTCCACCTCCTTTACTGAAATCAGTAACCTCCTCCCCATCCTTGACCCTGTGTTGCTCCCTCTGTACCAGCAGTACAGCTGTTTGTACAGCTGTATTGCAAACCAGATTGAGGAACTGATCAGGACTAAAAATAGGGGCTACTCTTAGTAAACAGCATCTTAAATTTAGACAAAACAAGACACAGCAAAACCATGCTCAAAGAAGGCTGGTCCACTGGGAGCGGGGCCTTGTGAGATGCCTACCAGCAGGTGGCAAGCCAGAGGGCAGCCCCACACTTGCCGGCAGCATGCACAGAGCAGGGCACCACAGCTCCCAACACCACTGGGGTCCTTCCGCAGGCAGCCCCCATACCAGACCAAACCAAAGGCTGAACAGACCCTGCACCTTTTGAGCCCACAGCCCTTCCCATTTCAGCTTGCCCCAAGCAGTCATGCAGTTTAACCAGCTCCAAACCTTAGCTTCATCTCCCCAGGATAAGCACCTATTGCAGAAAAGCTGTACCAGAGCACAGATCAACCTGCTGCCTACCCATGACACAGAGCCAACACAGCACCTTCAGCCTTTGCACCTTCTTTCCCAGGTGTTCATCAAAAATACAGATCAACATCTGACCTCCCTGGCATAGACTGGAACAGCTCCACTAGAAGCTGTTTGAACTGCAAGGGTTTGCACCAGCCAAGGCCCTCACTCCCCAGATTTTTCTCCTGGAAGTACCAGGGCACTTCACTGTATTTAAGTAGCTTTGCTTTCTCATTCAGTCTGCCTGAGCACACATTCCCTCTTGCTCCTCAGCATCCCACAATTAGAGATTTAGTCTCAAAGTGAAGCAGCTGCTTTAAACACAAACAAAACCTGAGCACTTACCCCAGTGACCCACATCCAAGCTCCATGAGCAGCTCTTCTCCTGCAGCTGCTACCTGCCACCAGGAGCAGACACAGTCATCTGCAAAAGCTGTTGTCCCCCTTCTCCAGAAGGGCCCATCATCATGCAAGCCTCAGACCAAAGCTCCTCACCCAGCACTAGCCCTCATCAGAAGGGGAGCAGAGTCTTTTGTAAACTGATGGTCCTTAACGATTTTCAGGTGGTCAATGTATCAAAAAGCCTGCCTTCTCCACCTGAAAGCTCTTACCCCAGATCCCTGCCATGGTTTCACTGGGGAGAAGAGAAGCAGCAGTTTGGGGCTAAGTTTGAAAAGAGAGCTTTGAAAGGAATGCTGCTAGAAGAGGATTCATTAAAAACAAGCTTTTACAAACTCTCCTTGACTGCTGTGCTTCAAGGGGTTAATCTGCCTGGCAGGTGAGGTGCTTTCCCAAATCACAGCTCTTACCCCCAGCTCCTCCAAGCTGTACAGGCAGGAGAACACAGTGTTTGTTGTGGAGTGGGGAGTATCATGGCGTGGTAATAACTGGCATGCAAAGCAGCATGCTGAAATTCCAGATGAGATGACTGTCTTTAATCCAGTCTGCCAGAGCTGGCAAACCACAAGGTTTTTAATGAAGGTGCTAGCTCTTGTACTAGCCAGATGCCTACGCAGGCAAGAGTGCCTGGTCCTTATGAGGAGCTCTGGGTACTTTTCCATATAAACATTTTTCTCAAAGGAAAACTTAAATTTTCAGCAAAGCAAGGTGGATGGTTTTGCGAAACTTCCTTTTTTTTAATGTACATTTTTCTTCTTTTATGGAAAAAACAAGGCTCAAAACCTCAGGGTTTTTTTGATGTGGAAATGCTTTTGTTGAGCTCTATGCAAGTCTGAAGCCTGGTTTTGTCCATATTACTTTATCCCCTATAAAACAGATTCTCCAGCGAAGGGCCACAAAGATGATTAGGGGACTGGAGCATCTCTCTTATGAGGAAAGGCTGAGAGAGCTGGGCCTGTTTAGCTTGGAGAAGAGAAGGCTGAGAGGAGATCTTATCAATGTGTACAAGTATCTGAAGGGAGGGTGTCGAGAGGATGGAGCCAGACTCTTTTCAGTGGTGCCGAGCGACAGGACGCGAGGCAATGGGCACAAACTGAAACACAGACACTTCCATCTTAACATGAGGAAAAACTTTTTCACTGTGAGGGTGACAGAGCACTGGAACAGGTTGCCCAGAGAGGTGGTGGAGTCTCCTTCTCTGGAGATATTCAAAATGCGCCTGGATGCAATCCTGTGCAATGTGCTCTAGGTGACCCTGCTTGAGCAGGGGGGTTGGACTAGATGATCTCCAGAGGTCCCTTCCAACCTCAGCGATTCTGTGATTCTGTGATTCTGTGATTTCACCATCCAGGTGCATTTCCCAGGGTGGAAATCTGTGATTTTTATGACAAATCATTTGTGTTGCTTCATGGGAGGGAGAAGGGAAGCCAGCCTAGAGGAAGACACTGACACCATTTCCAAATGAAAATACTTGAGGTGTTTTTTTTTTCTTTTGTCTTCTTTTTTTGGACAAAGAAACCAACTTTTCTATGTGGTAAAAAATAAAGACATTAGGGGCAGAGTCAGCAGCAAAGCACACATCTTCCACTAAAAAAATAATACATGCGTACAGATGTAATAAAAGCAGCCGCATCTTGCTCTGCACTTCAGCGCCAATGTGTCACTGAGTCGCATCTGCTTATACTACTGACGAAAAAGCAACACCACTGCTGGATCTGCAGAGCCAGTTCAGCTATGGAAGAACAATCTGGAGTCTATTCTGCCTCATAAATCACCAACAAAATTGTCATGTGTAGAGAGCCCTCATTACAGCCAGGGTGGATGAGGCAGAAAGAAGGCAGTTTGGTTGTGCAAAGCCGGGCCGCGGTGCTGAGCGCCGCTGGTTAGCAGCAGTAATCTGTCAGAGCACACCGAAGCTCAGCGCTGGCTTGACATTTGCTTTTCAGAGCTTGTTTTTAATGTGCAGGGTTAAATCTGTTTGCATAAATTTCAGAAGAGACAGCCTGTCCTTAGTTGTCTCCAATGCTATAAACCCATCACTGCTTAATATTGGGGTGCTATGAGACATCCCTTATTTTTTTCCGCACATTATAAATGAAAGCCAAAGTAACAACCATTCTTTGCGATCAAAGGCAACTTTCCCAGGGACCACTGCAAAAAATGATGCTCTGCAAAATGTGTTTGCACTGAGGTCGTATGGAGGGGAAAACAGATGGAGGTGTTTTCGGTTGCAGCAGACTGCTAATATATTTAGTAGCTTTTGTTTTTCAGTTCACTCTAATGGACAACGGTGTTTGACATGTGTGCGAGGGACACTGCTCTGTCCTGCACACCAAAGGAGACCGATGCAGGGGCTGGAGCTGCGGTTTAATGTCCTGGACTTTCCATCCTGGGTGCTTCTCACTCCAGCTGCTGTGGTCTAAATTACAGACCTGGTCCTGTGCTTGCTCCCAGTCCAGCTAACAGTCGTTCATTTGCTGAACTTTACTAATAGAGTATCCCACAGGTGATGACAGCCCCGAGGCAGCTCTAACGTGCATCGTGGGCCAGATGTGCACCTGAATTCTTCCTCCCATGGGCACTCCGGACAGCACAGCATCCTCGTCTCCATAAGCCCAGGCCAAGAGCAGAAGTGAGTACTGAAGCCTGTTTTTATGCAGTTAAGAGAAACATTCATCCTGCAATGCTCTGCTGAGAAGACTCCAGGAGATAAAAAAGTAGTTTTGCCAAAGTGATGGACATACATGGTGCTTTAGTGATAGTGCAATCATGGAGCTGAATTTGGATCTCTGTGAATACTGCAGTTCTGACTTGAATCTAAAAATCTTTTTAAAACCCTTTCATACACTTCAATTATTTTAACCACTTAGCCATCACGTTCCAGTATTGATTTGAACACATACCAATTATTTAAGTCAATTGCCTATTAAAATTCATTTTTAGTGAAAGGTCAAAACTGCAAGTTGAAACCAGATGCAGTACATTATGCCTATCAGTATTGTGATCTGCACACAAGTTCATTATTATGTTTCTGCAGAAGTAATTTCTCTTGTCAAATTTTGCTCTGTATGCCAGCGTAGCTATTACAAGCTCTATTAATTAAGAGGGCTTTTTATTATTATTAACTGAAGGTTTAAAATATTGCAATCTCACATAAACATACGTAAAAAGGCATCGGGGCTTGCCTACCTACACTACACTGCTCCTGCCGTTCAGAGAGAAGGGGAACAGTAGGAAGTTTGCAGCTGGATGCGCCTTTTATATCATTGCAGGAGGTCTGAAGAGCCCTAAGAATCCTTGTTGAGAATAGCAGGGATAAGCGGCACCCTCCTCCGAAGCTTTGCTGTGCAGACAGGACTGACTCGCTTGTAAAGCGAGGTGACTTGTGCGTAGTTGCTAATCCACTCGAAACTCATCAAGCCAGAGGGGCCATGGGAATGGCCTCTCCGTGTCACCTTGCAACTTCTGTCGACTTCTGATGAAAAGGAGCAGAAATACGGCAAACCTCAAAGTAATCACAAAGCGCTTACCCAACTTTCTCCTTTCACAGCCAGAGCTGGGAAATCTTACCCAATGTCCGACCCCCCCGGGAAGCCCCAGGCGGGCTGCCTCCCTGCAGCCCCTGCCAATTTGCCGTATTGTTTTCAGAGTCTTTGGCATGTCCTGAGCAGCATCTAATTTTCTCTTTAAGATCATAGAGGAATAAAGGCCAGGAGAACAGTTATTCCCCTGGTAGCCCCGCTGACTTCCAGGCTGCTCTCCATGGAGCAAGYGTTATTCAGCAGGGATCAGGGCAGCAGGATCTGGCCCTCGGGGAGGAGCTGCTTGGGGAGATCATTGATTAAAGAAGCAACATCAAGYGCTGTTTCCAATGCCTCAGTTCTCACTTCTAGAGCCTAATGTTTTTTCACTTCATGCTGCTGATGCACAAAATGTACAGGACCTGCAACAACAAAATACCCCCTTGAAAACATGTTTTTTAGCTGAAGTCCTGTCTTGGGACATCTGTGGATGCTTGAGTGCAACTGCAAGATGTCTGGAGAAGATTGGGCAAGGGCAGGGAATTACTCATCGGCTGCCACTGCTGCCATGTGCTTCTCCGAAAATGCACCCACTGCCCTTTGCATCTTTATTTTGTGTAAAAGGACGCAAGAGGCTTATTCCAGGGCTGAGCAGTAAAGGGGGTGTTAGAATGCAGGAGGAAATACGGCATGTTCTCCCTGAGTAGCAGAAGTGTTTTATTTCCTTTGAAATTGACCCTGTAACTTTCCCAAGAGAAAAATTAATTTTCTTCCTGACTCAAATTGTTTCAAAGGAAGCCGTCAGTTCCAGTGGGAAAATATTGATATTCGCCAATGGGAAACCTGGAAACAAACCAGAATGGAAATTTTAATTTTAAAATGCCAACTTGAAATAGGCATTTGCATTTCTGTCCTCCAAGAGCAGGCATATTTTTCCTATTAAGATGTTTAAAACAGGGTTGTGTTTTGGTTGAAGAAGGGGGTGTTTGATACTTCCGATAAGAAAATATGATTGCTGACCATTTCTAGAGAAGATGCCTGAGAGTGTTCAAGCTGTTTGCAATACAGCCTACATTCTCGTTCTGGGATGCTGTAAGTTGCCCAGATCAGTGAACAAATTTTAAGCATCTTATGCTGTCCAGGCTAGTTCAGTTCACTACATGTCTCCCAGACAAGGGAGTTACTTCCCTTGCACGTTGCACCAACACAGACCMAGGATGTATTTTCATTACAGCTCCTTCCAGAGTCCTTCTAAGATTTCCTAATAGCTCTTTAAGACAATAGCTGGAGAAAAGAGGAACAGAAAACACAAAAGGGGCCGCTGTCAGAGTAGCAGCCGCGCACTGCAGACAGTTCAGCAAGCAYCCACAGATGAGTAATCACCGTCCTTGTGGTTAGTCTTTTTCTTCCAAAAAGTTCTTAGTACTTTGTTGTAAAAATCTCCCCTCTCTGTGGAGCTCTATATAATGTTTTAAATTTCTGTATATTGTAGTTGCTCAAGAAAGGAGCCTGCCAGTCCACACACGCCCAGAACGTAACCCACAACCAGATCATACCATGGGTGAGTGTGAGCCTTAAAGCTCCAGCCCCGAATGAGTTTGTCATTCCTTTGCCCACCTGTCACAGTCTGTTTTCTTCTGCTCTTGACTGCAGTTTGGTTTTTTGTGTGGCATTTGCGATAGCGGTGGAATGGCTAAATTGACAGGCTCAGTGCAGCTTTACAGGACAGGCCGTGCAAAATCTTTCCTTGTGAAGATACAGAGACGTTCCCAGCATGTACCTGAGTTACTGGCATGAATATTTGGGTGGGTTCTCAGCAGGGTTCATTTTCTGTCATGAGACTCCATCAGGGCCAGATCCTGGGGAGGGTATATTTGCACTAAGCTGGGAGAGGTAACAGGTACCTGTAGAGATCCCTCACAGTGTCCATAACCTACAAGCTGTTAGTTCACTCTCAGTAAAGATAAAATGTGGGAAGGTAGTTGACTTCTGCTACCTGACCTGTGTGATTGCTGGGGCATCCTGCCCTGACCCCTCTGACCAGCTCTGCTCCAGGTCTCCCACATTTACACATGTTAGGGAAGGATCCTTGACTCAGCCAGACAGCGCCAAGGGGGCAGGAAAAAATGAGTAGGGAACTGCAGAAATAGGACTATTTTAACAGCTGGCTGAAGCACTGCATGATGGAAGAAACTTGAAGCRTGTGTAATTATAATGCCAGGAGAGAACGTCCCCAGACAACAACAGGGGACCCACCACCTCCCTTCTCTCTTTGCATAAAGGATATGCTCTGATTGCAGAACAGATCTGGGGATGGAGAATGACCCGAGGGGAAAGCTCTCCCTGGTGTTCCCATCCACAGCTTGCTGTTGTTAKGCAGCAGAAGTACATCTTGCTAGAGAAGATGGATGGATGCTTTCCAGGCAAATATCCTGGAAAGAAAACTCACAACAAAATGCTTGCTCATTGCCTTGCACCTCTCCCTCAGGTTAAGTCTGAGATAAATGTCACTGAAATTAGCAGAAAACTTTTGTTCATTTTCAGCCGATATTGGTTGGAGCAGAAAGAGTAGCCAGCTTCCAGGTGAGCTCCCTTCTCAATTAGTTATGTCCAGGAAGACCTGGGATAATGACACTTGCATAAACCAAAGAGATGCTATTTCTTACTCCTGTGGGCCCCCAATACCTTCCTTGAAATTAAGCACAGGGGAGTGTTTTATTTTACAGAAGACTTGGTTTCCTAACTGTAATTCTTGGAAAGGAGCAGATGAAAGGGGCTGCACCCAGGGTAGAGGTCTCAGTGTTGCACATACTACTTATATGGGATCTACAGGAACTGAGAAGGTGGCTCCTGAAACTAGGAGCATTGTGCAAACAGACCCAGAAAAGAGGACCAAGGATGGCAAAAGATGCCAAAAAGAGGGATATGATGCATTGAGGAGACTGTGTCTGTTGGTCCTGTGTCTTGTTACGCTGGGCTAACTTGTCTCTCTTGAAAAGAAAAAGTTGTTATTTTAAAATAACTCTGCAGATGCAGCCTCTGGAAAGGATCAGTGGAGGGTGTCAAGTCCCTGTCTCAGTGTCCATTGTATTTCTAGTTCAGCTGCAGAAACGGCTGATCTGAAGGCAGGTCAGTGGCCTCTCTTCCAGTGGGTTTTGCAATCCAGGCACGCACCTGCTGGGAGCAGAGTGCCCAAGCCGGTCTAGCGAGGCTAGCAGATGGTGAAGATCTTCCATCACAGCACAAGTCACTGAGCCGTCTCCGGAGGAGGGCGGGCACGACACCTGCTCTTGGAGTTTCACATGGCTCCGTGCAAGCAAAGGGATAATCCAGGAGTGAGAGAAGCACTGCCCAGGGTGCGCTCCCCCAGCTGTGGTTGCTGCAGGCCACGGGAAGAGATCTGCAGGACCACGGATTATGGAGGTAGGAGTTCAGTCCCTGAGAAAGAGTGGGGATTGAAACTGCTCCACTTGGCCAAAAGAAGGTAGGAAGTGCCAGTGACTGGGAGTTACATAACCTAGAAGGGATTAAATCCCAAATTCCAATATTCCTCTCCCCACCTCTCTTGCTTCCTTTCTTAAGACAAGGATGAGATAAGAATCCAGACCTGGGAAGGATTTTAAGGTCTATGGCAGGCCAGTACTGCCTCTTTGAATGCAACTCACAAAGAGGAGGCATCTCAGAGCAATGTAAAAATAACTAGCATCTAGGAGTTACAAAAATTTGGCTGAGATCATCCCCATGCTAGCATGAGACAGTCCCCTGGTAGGGTACACAGCTGATGCGAAACTGATGCTACACTTGATCTTAGCTGAGAGGCCATTAAAAAGAAATCAGAAGAGACTGGCTAAAAGCAATTTATGGGGTTACAAAATGATGTATTACATGCACCATGGCTCCAGGTTTGCAGTAATTTAGGCTGGTATTGATTGAGGAGAGACTGGGGCATATTCCACCACCTTTTTAATTTCAGTCTGATTTGGCCGCTGCTTGCAGGTCAGCAGGCAATTTGATGAGACAAAAACAAACCAAGCATTAGAGCAGCCTAAATCACCCACTTTTAGAAGTGCCTTGTAAATAACTTCTAAGGCCAAACAAGGAGAACAGAATGAAAGAACTGGCTATTAAGGAAATCAAGTCTGAAGTTCCAGACTGGGAAAATATGGTTTCATGGCACAGTTAAGAGGAATATCATTCATTCATACCATCATCGCCTGCTTTTATTTTCCCAAACAAACATGATGCCTTTTTCCTCGTATTATGGTGCTAATTCTGATTCAATATGAACTGATTAGATACCAAAATAAAGCCAAAGTACACATGCACGCTTACAAAGGCATCTAATCATATCACTGCAGCAATGGGTGGATGACTTGGTAGTGTTCCAGATTATTTGAAACATACAGTAGTGTAGGATTGTCTCTCCACCCTGAGGAAAGGGACAGACCATAAACTTTAGTGTAAATCTCCATAAGGTAAAATCTGGGATGATTTTCTCCTGGAAGTAATGATTACAATACTAAACATACTGGCACATGAGAGGTGCTAGCAAATAGTGGAAACCCAGCACTACTTGAGGTGGGGGAAAGCAATTGCCCATCAGCTCATGTCAGTGAAGAAGTCTTGCCACATACCAGGTATTACTGAGTGGTGGAGATTCAGGAGACAAAGCACACACAGAGGAAGCAGGAGGGAAAAGGCAGCTTAATTCCTCTGTATGTCCCTTTGATTCTGGGATTAAAGTGGTTCCCTCACCACAAAGATGCATTAATGTGCATGAAATCACAGTCCATTTCTCTTGTCTCTGCTGGGAATCTGCCCCGTATATGGAACTGCTCAAATACGTCTGACAGAGGGACAGAGTTGAGAGAGGCCGCAATAAAATGGGGAATCGTCTCAGGCCAAGCAGTGTATCTGACTACAAACTGCCTTCAGAGTCAGCTAAAGCCCTGAGTTCACCTCTGCTACCTTCTCATATTGATTGTGTGTAGGTCACAAGGCAAGGGTCCAAGTAAAGAAGATCGATTACCTAGCTTATACCAACCGTCAGGTGTTGGATAAAAATGGATTTTCCAAACTTACTGTGACTATCAACAGCTTGAACTCTGATGTGCACAGGGAAGGAGACATGTAAAACTCCGATTGGGCTAATTAGCACTTTCCTATATGAAGGCTTCTCTGATCTCTAATTGCATGTTCATTTTAGTCTTTTAATATTGCACTTTGCGAGGCTCTTTTCTACTTTCTTCAGGTAAATGGAGGTATGACCTTGTATCCTGACACACATCACACATCCTGGAGATGTGACATTCAGGTTTGCTGAAGCTCAGGAGGCAACAGACAGGGGAACATTTGGATCTCCCTCCTCATTTCTCACATGCCTGCTCCATGTGTGTGTTCAGGGATGGATTCAATGCGAACACATCCTGTGCTGCTCAGCAAAGGAAAGCTCTCTGCATTTACTCCAAACTGAGCAACTGTTAATGAGCCAGTTCTTTATTTCTAGCTAACRGGATGTTTGATCAAATGGCACGCCAGGCAAGATGAATTCCCACAGAAGTTTTGGCTCATAATAAAATTCAAGTTGATGACACAAGAGTGGAGTGGGGGATAACATCTCCTTCCATGGACCTGTGGAAAATGATACCYTGCTCCCAAATACAAGTGTGTTTGGAAGCCTAGCATAGGTGATGCTGATACTCTCACAGCTACCAGACAAACTGCAGGGCTCAGCTGCCAGGAAACCTGATTCCACCCTTCTCATAATTAGTTGTACAATCAAATAAAACCACCCGAGCATCTTGTTGCTTTGCTTCAACTCCAGAAGTCAAAAACCTCAAAAGTTATTGGCAGTTTTAATTAAAACTAGCTTTGAGATACAGAGCAACCTATAATGGTTATGGCTCATTCTAGATAATGTTGTAATAACCCTCTCTCATATTAAATATAGCAGCAGTATTGTTCACCAGAGATGAGGACATTAGCACAAACAATCAGCCTTGCTGTGATGGGGAGGGTGCTGCAGCCAAGACAGGGTCTAACGTAATTGCACAAAAGGTATTTGTTTCATGAAAAGAGACTATCCTATAGGTCCCTGACCCCTGCAGCATGCTTCCTTGGAAGACTCCTGAGTGTCCTGCAGCTTTAGTCCAAAAACCTCCCTCACTCTCTCAGCAAAGTGGTGCCAGTGGGAGGCAGGTTTCCAGGTTTCTAGGTTTCTGCCCCTACCTGGGTGCTGGCTGCATCATCTCTTATGAATGATCTCATTCACAGGAGCCATTTGTCACCAAATTCTGCTGAGCCAGTCGACAGTGGTGCATCTCACAACCACAGACCTGTCAGGGAAGGCTGCAGGCAGAGCAATTGCAGATGTGTCCACAAGTTCAGCCCTGTTTAGGTTTTCTGATTCCAGGCCCTTGGCTCTGCTCAAGGGATTGCGGCAAATGCAGGGCTCAGCTCAAGATTCACAAAAAAAACTTATAGCTTGGGTAGGCTGATAATCATAATCCTCGATCTGCTGCACTTTGGAGTTGGGGAGGGCTGATCATGCCACTAAAGCAGAAAGGCTTTGGTCAGAAGCCCATAAGGTTCTGCCTTGGCCCAGAGATCTCTGGGTCAGTGACCGATGGTCTGAAGCCATAAAGCTCAATGGCTAGGGRAGTGCTCTGCAAATATGACACTGGCAAATCTCAACTTCTGATAACTTGAGTGGCTGCAGGTAACTAGAGTTTCCTCCTATTGTTTTAAGTGGGAAATGGTCTTTCTCCAATTTAAATCCACTGAAGTCAAAGCACTCAGGAAAGCCACATTAGGAACAAGTTTGACCTAGGAAAGTGCATTTCACACTCTTAGGTGAATGTTGAAACTGTACAAGTCAAATGACCCTTGCAGCATTAGCCCAGTGCAATTTTATTGCATCAYGGGGCAATGGAAAATTTAGTTGTTATCAAGCCATCAGCGAATGAGATCTACAACTTCAACATATTTTGTAGGGCCAATATCTTATGCCCATCTGAAAAATCTTAACAGGATCTAATTTGAGGAAGGCCTGTTGGGACAGTGAAAACAATCTATCTGAAGGAACCCCAGTTGAGTACCCCAATGTAAAGGAATCCAAGATCAATCATTCCTTTTGAAAACCACACCTCTACTCTTTCCTGAAACACTGAGCATGCGTATGGAGCCAGCCGAGACAAGTTTTTGTTGGGAGACTATCACAGTGAAAAAACTATATATATATATACCAAGATACATTTCCATTTTGCTTTATCCCTTTGAGGAAAAACAAAAACATAAATAAATACTGCTTCTTTGGAATTCTTATTCTTTCACTTGACCCCTCTGATTAGGGTATGAAGGAAAGTGAAACATCTTGGGCTTGTATTCAAAATTTGAAGATATCTTTACATGAGCATTTCTACAAGAAGTCTGGAGAAAAAAAAAAGTCAACTTTCCATCAGATTTACTTACCTATCTAACCATAAGCTCCTGCTAATTTGAAATTCCTCTCATATGAAATGCACTTACTTCAGTGAGCATTCTGTTCAGGAACAGTTCATCCTTGGGAAAATATTATTGCTGGAATGCTATGTGAGTCCACAGTCTAAAGCTAGAAGATGCATTTAAATTCTCTAAAGAGGCTTTAAGAATTCATAACAGTGCTTGATCTACCTTTGGGTGAGGGGGTATGTCCTTTTTTTGAGCTGCAACAGCTGAAAGCATTAATTGTCTTATCTTTTACCAACAATCCACTACATTTCAGTATATACCTTTTGTGCCTGTTTTGTTACCCCAGTGTCTTGCTAATATGTCATAACTGCAGGATGCCATCTCTGAAAGAGGAAGAGAGGCTCTAACAGTTGCTTTGTGCCTAAAGAATGAAAGCAAATTCAAAGTTAAATGGGAAAACCATTGTCACCACAATGATAATCAAACTGCAAACTATATTAGCGTTTTTCCTCAGGAAGCTATGGAATGAGGGAACAAGATGCATGTGTCTTTCAACAAAATAATTATGTTGTAATGAGACTGCCCTAATGTATTCAGTAGAAGAAACTGTTGTTAAGATTGACTCAAATGAAAGCGCACAAGCTGAATGGGTAGCCAAAATGAGTTAGGCTTCACATTTCCCTCCCAAATCTATCAGGTTAGAACCAGCATGGTCATAGAGACATCTAAGGGTAAAAACCCAGATGAAGATGTGATGTGGGTTTTCAAGAGGTGGAATACATACAGAGGAAAGCTTTTGATTCAGACTCATTTTGTAGAGGAAACGCGCAAGTCTATCTGTTCACTCGGGTTCCTACAAGTAAATAACCTCAGTCCCTCTGATCCCTGAGGAATGATGATTTACAACATGATTTACAACAGTGGTAATGTGCACTTGAAGAAAAATACAGCCACTTATTGAAGTGATCATAGCACAGCAAAATTACTCTGAGCTTCCTTCTTTTATCACTCACACCTGCTAGACCCTTTGTTACTCCACTCAGCAGCACTAGGCCTGATTTGACCTGCAGGAAGGGTGCTTGTCTGCAATGCTGATCAACACGATTCAGCCTTTACAAACAGATACCCATGCCAAGGTATCTCTAGTACTGCTTTTAGCAGAAAATATTTTTAAGAAAATGAATTGYTGAAATATGAACTTCCACAGAAGCAGCACCAGGAGAGGGGAAAAAAAGACAAAACCATAGTATCCCCGACCTACTCACTGCACGGAAGTAATGTGAAGGGTGCGAGCTACTGAAGTGGCAGATCTGTTTAATCCTGTCTAATCCACCATCACCGCAGCAGTCTCTGCCAGGAGCCTGTCAAATGGAAGATCCATAAAGAGCAAAAGCTACTGGTAATGGAACTGAGCATTTAATTCCTATCATCTGGGCCACTGCGAATCTGTTAGTCTCTCTGTCCCACCCACTGTCCTGTTGCCTCTCTACACTGCACCAGGAATTGTGCAGGAATTTCCTCCACCACACCAAAAGTATGCTATAGCCTTCATGGAGACTCACAAGATCCAAACGTAGAACATTTGGGGAAGGCTTCAGGAACCCAGACCATTTTACTTCTAGAAATTTAGAAGCACAGGAAATGTAGGCTAGAAAAAGCTCAAGAGATCTCTGCATATTAAGTGAATCTCCCTGGCCAAGGCAGCATCTATTCTATGTCTTTCCTGATGGATGTTTGTTTGATCAAGATTACTTCCATGGATGGAGGCTTCACACAGCTCCCCAGACAACTATGCTAATGCTTCCTCAGAACCACCATAAGTTTTTCCCTCACTCCTAACCTAAACCTCTTTACTGCAGTTTAGACCCACTACTTTGTCTGCTCCATCATGGGGACTAAGAACTGCTTAGTATCCCTGTGTCTTCTTTGCACACATACATAACTTGAAAATCCTTGCCCATGAATCAGGTAGGCTCTTCTGCCTCCCAAAGATCTAACAAGATCTGATGACTGGAAGCTGGAACTTGAACTATTCAGGTTAGAAACAGGGTGCAAATTTGAACAACACAAGTAGTTTAACAACTGGAACAATTTACCACAGGCTGTGATGAAGTATGACGGGCAATTTAAAATTAGGATACCAGATGTTTCTAGAAGATCATTGTGTTTTAAAAAGGACTAATTCAGAAACATCCTCTACCCRTGTTTACTCTGCAACGTTGTGCAGTATTATACTATAACAGGTTGTAAGGTCAGGATTGTAACCTGGCAAGTTCTTCTTCCTTGCTTAATTATTGTTTCTTCCTCATGCTTCTATGTGGGGTTTCCCCCTACACAGAGCGCCATTTCCTGTGCAAACCCCCTACACAACATACTTATCCCCTCTCCCCCCAATCCCAGGGCAACAATAGTTAGATCCTTTGCACACGGGAGAATTGTTGTTTGCTCAGTTGGGCTGATGCAAACTTTCTAACATCTGTGCATCTGAGCTATTCAGTCTGACCAGCTCAACTCCATACAAGTGTTTCACACTCGGCAGCCCAGGCCAGTTTGCCATTCAGATACTATACGTTCCCTCCTGCACAATCAGCAGCCCTGCAGTGAYGCGAGTCATTCCCCTTCCCCTCCTCTTAAAGGATGGACTCCCCTGGGGCCGAGCCAATGCATGCCACTGCATGGAGGTGTGCGCCTGTGAAGGCCTGGCTCTTGTAATGACAAATCCTCCCCTGCTGCACTACCAGTCTGCTGGGCTACAGCACAGCCCTGTTGCTTGACCTATGAAGGATGTAGGTTTTCACAGCCCAAGTTCTGCTGCCTTCAGCTATGCAGAGTGCCTGTAAATCTGCAGCCAAAACACACATAGCATCACACTAGTAATGATGCAAATCTCTCACCTCTGATGATCTAACATCATCAGTGARGCTCAAGTAATTTTTCTGTATTTTGGCCTCAAAAACATGGCCAATTTCCTGTTCAAGCCAATGGTCCTTCTCTTGTAAGATCAGATATAAAAGCTGAACCAGGCTCCCCATGCCCCAGGAGAGGCTGCACATAAAATACCATGTCAGGTTCTAGACAGAGCAACACCAAGAACAAGGACGAACTCAAAGGGGTTTGCAGAAACCCAAACTTAAACTAGACTGAGATGTCTGGCACAAGCATTAGGGGAGATTAAAAGAGTTACAGTATAGCTTGACTGAACAGCACAACTCTTCAGCTATAGCCTGGACCTGAGGGAAGAGAAACTGTAGCCTGGTACAGGGAACTGGCTTTAGAGGTAATGAGATGACATTAGACTGGACAGTGAGAGCCATCTGAACCATTAGGAATGGGATGCAGTAGCTGGTTCCCGTAGATCTAGATACAAGTTTGTGCTCAGGGACAACCTTTAAAGCACAGCAGGGGAGGAAGCTTGGCCCTGGGTTGCCCCTTCACAACAGTGTGCCCCTACTCTCAGGGCAAACAGAACAAGCACGCTTGCTGGAATCATCCTGCCCTGGTCACTACTGTGTCCCCCAGAGTGCCTTGCAGTGACATTACATGGACCAAATAGGACACGCAGGTCTTTGCAGAGTCCTCCTCAGGATGGGTGCAAGGGGTATGTAGTGAGGCACTATGGGATACAGCTGTTCCAAGATTGGCAATACAGAGGCAAGGAGTGCAGCCCACAGAGCACACCATGCTTCAGCTGTTCAAAGGTCCATGCTCCTTCCAACAGTAAGGATATGGCTTACCCAAACAGCCCTAACCTTTGCTGGCCCTCAGTAGGGGAATGTTATCAGATCAGCTTCTGACTTCCTCTACTTCCAAAGCACAAGCAAGCACACAAAGAGGTAGGATGACATTTGGCTTCTTGCAAAGAATAGCAGATAATTTAGTGAGATTAAAAACCAGCCTCCTCTCCCACAGAAACCATCTCTGCATGGCTGGGCAGTAACCTGGCTCCACTGGAATGATGCTGCTCGAGCGCCTCTCTGTGGATTTTTGAGCTCCTGTTCCTGCACTCACACAATCCTTTTTAATTCACTACTATTTTGTTGTTGTTCCTCTCAATTACAGAGCCAAATTGCTCTTATTATACCCAGGTAGCACCTTTGAGTTCACTGAACTTGTCACTGAGCCAGAACTTGGCCCCGCTGAAACTAACAGTTTCACCTTTTGATGGTGATATTATGATACCTCTCAAGGTCTTTCTATAATTTCCAGCAGCAGCATTAGCTCAAACTGGYTTAGGCCTATGGCTGCCTAGGGCTCACTGAGTGACTAGGAAGGAAAAAAATGGCTGGAAAGGGTATCATCTTTGGAATAAGCAATAAGCCTCTGATCCTCTCCAGAATGGGCTGTGAAGCTCAGCACACAGCTCCATCACCAATGCACATGTCAACATGCTGATCATACCAATTTTTCTGTAGTCCTTCAAAGAAGCAGGAGACAAATGGTCCCCTGCTGAAGTCATGAGTAAAAGCAAAGGCCCTTCATCAGCCTCCTGCAGCTGCTTGTTGTTTTCCTTTCCCTGTGGAGCCTGTCAGCTTCTGGTTATCTTGGCCAAGCACATGATTAGGTTTTTACAGCAAATTCAAACTGCAAACAAACAAGCACATCTTGAGATGAATACACAAACTGGTGGATCCACAGTACATGTAGCTGCTCTAGCAGTTAGAGCATCTCCATCTTTGGAGATATTCAAAAGCTGTCTGGACATGGTCCTGGACAACCCACCCTTAGTAACCTTGCTTGAGTAGGGGGGGTTGGACTAGATGATCTCCAAAGGTCCCTTCCAGCCTCAACAATTCTGTGATTCTGTGAGCAGATCCTGTCCTGCCTCTTCTTCAGTTGCTGGACAAGCCCTACTCCTCTTCTGGATGGAAAGCAGATAGGTTAAGATCAAAGCACATAGTTCTCCCAGATCTTTACATTTAGACAAACAGYAAGGATTATACCAAGTGCCATTCAAGGGGCTGTATATTTGTTGTGTTAACTCTCTGCAGCATGGGAAGCAATGCAGGAATAGGAATTCCTGCCCAGAGTAATCCCTTGTGTCCAGTTATGGCAGAAGGTCCATTGTTTCTTAAATCACCACAGTTAGTGCTAAACCAGGTGGCTCAGTTTAAATAGGCATTAAAGGTGGTTTGAGTTAGCCAGCCTGACTTTGCACTGAAGCAGATGGTGAGTGCTCATACAACCCACTATCAATGTACAGAACAATTAGATGAGCTATGGAGTTGTAATCTGTGGCAGATGAAAAGTGATAGCACAAAGGACTGCCATGGCCCACAGAGCCCTTCACAAAGGTAGCAAGTGGAGGGTTTAAATTCAAATAGCTTGTACTTCTCCAGAAGAAATCCAAGCATCTGAAACTATGAAACAAGTGTAATGTTTCTCTTGTTTCCTACCTCTACAACAGACTAGGTTGCCTTCACTTTCCAGAAGATGAGCTGAGACCTCTCATCAAATCTCGATCCAGAGCAAGACAATTTCCTATGAAAAAAATGAAATGGGACATTGGCATAGGAGAGTCTACATAGCTCAAACTGTGCTGAATGCCTGCACTCTGTAGTGATGCTTTGCTGAACCATTGGGAGGACTCACCAGAGGGAGAACTGAGACAAATACAGCTCACCCTTGCCCATAGATGGAAGCAGTCAACACCAGTTCAGTGGCATTGTATTTGGTTCTTCTTCCAGACATGGACGCTTGGCCTTACATTACCCCTGTCTGTTCCTTCTCCTGTGCTGTCTGTAGCTTTTTGGCCTTTGACCAGTGTGCTGGTCATGCTTCTGGACTGTCTTGGCTCAGCACAGCCCATGACTTCTCTGGGCACCCAAGTTTCTGCCCAGCTCCTCAGTGACATCAATACTTGGCTCTGACACTGGTTCTAGCCTAACCTTAATCAGTGAGACTGACTGCCTGTGTCCAGACTATAATTCCTACATAGTCTTGCCCCAAAGCTTCCTACTTTGAAGTCAAAAGAAACAGCTAGACTGAGGAATAGGTTGGATGGGTCCTGACATACTTTGCAGCATCACTGCTGCTTGGCCCTGCTATGCTCTGGGTGATGCCAGCCTCATGACTGACTTGCTGCCTGGTTTAAAAGGACCAGGTCTCTTGCTAAACACAAGTATGCTGCTGCCTGCCCATCTGGGTCAGAGCAGAAGATGAGACACACTGGTGAATGCAAAGACAAAGACAGGGCATCCAAGTCTGGTAAAGTGCCAGTCCTGTGAAGCGCAGGAGACGCACTAGACAAAAAGTTTTATTAAGGAGGGACATTGTAACATACCGTGTTGCTCTGATGCTCCAGGTTTTTGGGAAGACTCAAAAATCCAGTGCAAATCCTTAACTGAACCACATAAGTGTTGGGCCTGCCACCTTGGCGAGAAGCCTTTCCTACCTCAAGACTGTCCCATATGTTGTGTTTGTTTCTGATGAGGAGGAGCTGATCCCTGCTGGAACAGGCTGAGGGTTAGGTAAGAAAAGCAGGGTGCAGATCCTATCGCAGAGCAGCAGGTGTGAGTAGCAGGCAGGGAGCTAGTCCAGACGACAAATTGCTCCAGGCTGGAAAACAGCAGGACTTGCACAGAGTTGGTGTTCAGGTGTCAGTCCTGGGCCATTGGTCTGCAGTACTGTAATAGCAAAGAGCCTAGCCCTCAGGATGTAAGGTTGTCTATGGCTTCTGCTGTCCCCTCACTTTTTCCTCTCTCTCTTTGTCCATGGCAGCTGCATGTGCCTGAAGCCGGCTCCAGCACTCAGGCATCTGATCCCCGAATCCCAGCAGGCTCTGCTGCCTAATAAGGGGAAAAAGAAGGTGTTAGAACAGTCTCTGCCATTGCCTCTGCCATCCCCCTTAATGCTCAAGCAGCCCTAGCCTGGCTCCCCAAGGGTCCCTGGGGCTCACCGCAAATTAAGCGGTTCCAATTTCTTGTGTCTGAAAGGTCCAGCAATTTATTCCATGCTACTCAGCACTAATGTGCTCTTGTCAATGGTGACCTCCATATTTCTCCTTGCCTGTTAGCCTCTGTAGACACAGGTCTCACTGCTGTTGTCTGGTCAGAAGTAGGGCACGTGCTATGGATTGCTAGTAACTCCCTTCTCTGCTTTTAGCTTTCAGYAGCCAGGGAGCAAGGTACCCCTGGAGGTGATGTCTCCACAGTTTTGCTGTTATGAGGTTGACAACAGTCTTGTCCCCAGCTTTATGAGAAGAAAGGACAGAATGGCATAGGATGAAGCTTTTCTGCCCTTAACTAGCCAGCACCACAGGATTTGCCCTAGAAACAAGGGGTTGGTGAAGGCTAGTGGGTAATATGACACTTTGGTCATTCCTGCATCTACCTGCTCCACTTCAAATCGAAGAATTAAAGCCTAGGGATAAGACTGAACAGAACGTCATTGACATGGATCTGGCTTCAGGTTGCCAAAAGAAGTACTTCAAGGAAAAAGTCACCTAATAAGAGATGCCACATTGCCATCTAGTGACAGCATGAACTCAAAGCATCAGCTAGGCACAGATCACACTGCAACCTCGGCAGGAGGGTGCCAGGGGCCTTCTTAAACTGAGAAATCACCAGCACAAGTCTACTTATAAATCAAGCAAATCTAGTACAGGCATACCTCGTTTTATTGTGCTTCACTTTATTGCGCTTTGCAGATATTGCGTTTTTTACAAATTGAAGGTTTGTGGCAACCCTGCGTTGAGCAAGTCTGTTGGCACCATTTTTCCAACAGCATGTGCTCACTTCGTGTCTTTGTAACATTTTGTACATTTTTTTTTTAGACATAATGCTATTGTACACTTAATAGACTACAGTATAGTGTAAACATAACTTTTATATGCACTGAGAAACCAAAAAATTCATGTGACTTGCTTTTTTGCGATATTCGCTTTATGGTGGTGGTCTGGAACCAAACCCACAATATCTCTGAGGTATGCCTGTAATAGAAAGGAGGAACAAGGTGCAAAGAGATCCMAGCTCTGTCTGTCTATGGGCCCAAAAGAAAGGAGGCACTTAAGTGAAGATTATATTCCCTGATGGCCTTGCACAATCTGGGTTGCACAAAAGCATATGAGAACTAGCAGGCTCTCGCTACCTGGAACAACAGGCTTGCCCCATGCATCCTGACCTGAAGCTGCAACTTATTCTGGGACAGACAGAAGGGGGAGGAAGAAGGACCAAGTATTGTGGGCAGCTAGCAGGGATCCAGCTAGCTGAATATCAGCCTTACCCAGACATACATATCTGTCAGTGCATAGAAGAACCTAGGGCTCCAGGGTAAGACCTTGCATGAACCTGAGCAACATCTCAACTTATAACTATCCTGATGCACCAGCAGGAAAATCTTACCAATCATGTAAGAAAATATTACATCTCTCAAACCATGGCAGGTCCTGTAAGGATTTGAGAGGCAAATCCATTTCCTTTGGGAAAGACTCCTTCAGCAGGTAAGAGTTGAAGTCAAAAAAGAAGATGGAGCTGTGACTTGCTCTGCTCTGTGCCAACACATCTGCCTGTTGCTGCTTATCTCCTGGACAGAAGAGACAAGAACAGTGGGCTATTTCATCAGGAGTCAYCCAATGAAAAGAACAATCAAGGATCAGTGCAGAGCTGAACCCAACGACCTTGTATCCAAAATTATTCCAAGCTCACCAGGAGGGAAAAGAGCAGTCCCCAAGTTGGGGATCTTTCCCAGTCCTGCTCCCCTATATGAATCCTGTCTCAGGCAAGGATGACCAGCAGGCTGCCTTGAGCAGTTCCCTGGAGATCACAACAGGGCTGTGAGCAGAAATGTACCAATATATAAAGGCAAATCAGGCCTGAGCAGTTCCTGTAGCCTCCCAATTAACTCACCAGTCATGCTGCATAAACTGGCACTTCCCCTTCCTAGAAACTTGCCTGCGGAACACACTTGCCAAGAAACACAGCCCAGTCCCCTCTGCCCTCTCACTGCCACTTGACTGCACAATCCCACTTTGCATCTTACTACCCACCTYGAAGGATCAGGCACTGATCTGCAGTATCCACAGTGAACACTGGTTGCCAGGGGGATGCAACAGCATGAGAGGGTGGGGTCTTGAAGTAGCAAATAATGTGTGATGTGGCAGTGTCCATCAGGGACACTGTGCCATCCCAGGAGAAGACCAGGGCCTGAAACAGCAAGTTGACACTTAGAGGGGGATATAAGAAGGGTGAACAGCATTTCCTCAAAAGGGCAGGGAATGGTATCCAGAACTTGATGTCYCTGACTGTGATGTTGTTTCCTTTGCCTGCTCTGTAGCTGTAGGGCCACAGAAGATCAAGAACAGGTTGCGCAGGAAACTTGACCTGGAATTGCTGCAGGTTGTGGTTGGGATTGGGATGGGCAAGTTATAGCTGAACTAGATCCAGCCTTCTGCACTGACTGGCTCTGGCAAGGGGGTTYTAGTCCTTTTCCTCCCATGCCAGAAAATTTTCTGAAGCCATTTGAAACGTCTGACTGGAGTTGAGTTTTCAGCTTCTCTTCACCATGAAGCTCTCTCATATTTGACCCTGACGCCTGAAGTTTCATTACTGGACCCTCATCTTTGCACTTGGACCTATCCACCTGCAGGAGGGCCTCCAGTGTCTCCCACCTCAGCAACCATTAGAGGACACCGATGCAAGTGGAGACTGAATTAGATCATAGAAGAGAAATCCTTTGGGAGTTACCACATGCAAACAGACTTGTAACTGTGGCTGGAAGCCCTTGAGGAGAAAATGGAGGCTGGAAAAGGATGTGGGGGCTGTACTATATCTGCTTGCCCTGTTCTTAATCTTCTAGACACTCAGTTACAGTCAYTACTGGAAATAGGACCCTGGGCCAGATGGACCCATGCTCTCACCCAGTTTAGCTCTTCTTATGCTCTTAAGGGAGGCTGGCAGCAATACTTACTGTGCTGGGGAAGGCCAGGACAGGTGCCACTGTACTGATGGCAAGTTTTGGATCCTCAGGTCTGTAAAAGAGACTCAAGCTAATGGCACTGTTTCATGTAGACCTGGCATGTCACTGAGACACTGTAATAATGACAATGGCAGTGTCTGGCACAGGGGCTGGCACGAGGTTCAACCAAGCCACTTCCTTATGGAGACAGGGCCTGCTCCCCCTCAGAAGCAGTGACCCCCAAAGCCTGTCCCTGTGCATAACTGCCTAGGAACTAGATAGGAGGTGCAAATCCCCTGTCTGCCATAGAGGCATAAAGCCATAGTTCCCAGAGCAGCAGCAGATTCCCCAGAGCCGGCCCTTCTCAAAGCAAGGGGATGAGTGAACAGAAATTTGATAGAAAGATGACAGGAAAAGCCTATTCTGACTTGCAGGTGCAAGCTATTCTGGCAAGAAGAGAAGAGAGAACAAAAAGGTGTCCTGGACAGCTGGTAGGGGTCTGGCAGGGGTCCAGAGCAGTGGTATGAGCYTGTGTCCTAATGCATAGGAGAACCCAGGAACACCCTTAACTTTGGCACAGCCATTAGATTTCAGCACTAGGACTGACCACTAGTAAAGCCATGCTTGTTGCTGCATGGCAGAGATACCTGGGCAAATGCAGCAGGGGAGTTTTCCACCCCATGGAGATTTGGGGATCCTTGCTGGCCCTGACCACTATACTACACAGTTTCTTTGGCTGGAGTGAGGGCTACGAGAGTCAACCTCACCTGTCTGCCAGGAGCATGATGCTGGACTTCCCAGCCCTGGGTGCTCTCACCAGGTAGAGAGACCCATCCGTACACAGCACTAGAAGCTGCACAATGGGATAGGCAGGATCTGTACCAAGGTAAGGTGTCTGGTCACTGGCAGCTGCAGCACTCTGCAGGAAGTGCACACTACGGATGACATGTTCCTCTGGAAGGGCAGTCACAGTCAGTGGGTATCCTGAGGATGCAGAAGAAAGAATAAAAAAAAAACAAAAAAACCCCAAGGCAGTAGTTTGGGAAGAAAAGAACAGGCAGTTTATCCAAGGAAAGCTTCACCAGGGATGTGGAACCTTTATAGGCTTAGCCAGGACCCAGAAAGGTCCTTCATTTTGTCTGCACTTCTCTGGCTACAGTGCAGTTAGAAGCCTTCTCAGCTTCCTCCCAGGAACCTCAGGGGATTTGATTTGGTCTATGGCCTGCTCAGTCCTGATGGAAAGGGAAGATTCTTCTGCCAGGAGAACCCCTGCATGGACAGGGTGACACTAGCATTGATGGCAGCGTGGACTGTGACGCCGTATCTCAAAGATGACCTGAGGCTGCAGTTGGAAAGAAGTAACTGTCCCACAGCCTCAGGATGAGACAGGAGTCAGTCCTCACTGAACAGCAGTTCATAGGTCCTGCACTGCTGTGAATGGGAATGGTTCTGTCAGGGCTAGGACAGTCATGTTGCCATGATGGCAACAGCTGGCCAAGCATCCTGTGAACAAATAAGTCTGAAGACTTGGAAGATTTGTTTGTAAACTGATTGGCAATCCCCTGTTCACACTCACTCATAGCCTCAAACTCCTAGAGAAGGGAGCAATCTACTGTGATCCCAATGGACAGGACCAAAGCACAAGCTCACCTAGGTGTTGATCCCAAATAGTTATTGTTGCATCTTCACATGCCAGTGCCAGGTACCTGCAGCAGGAACTGACAGCTGAGCATGCAACTGGAGCTGCACACGGCCATACAACATCAGGCTTCAGATCAGCATCTAAACAGCAGGACAGGAGAAGGCTTGACTGTAAGAAGACAGTGTTCTCTCATTGTGGCAGCTTCCTGTTTCCCAGTACAGCACACACCATCCTGGGGTCTCCTACTAGGCTGGCTTCAWTGAAGATAGTGCCAGCACACAAAGCATGGAGCCCTGCAGTCAGAATGCAAGCCTAACCCACAAGATACAGGGCAGCTCTCCTCCCTGATTCCTTGAATCATTAAGATCTGTCTGAGTGACAATCACTGGCCTCTTGAGTATCCCCACAGAGTGCCCTGCTAGGGAAAGCAAGACTCCACCTACACTGTTAAACTTATGGCCAACCCCTTCCAGCCTCTACACTATATCTACTTAAGGTAATAGCCCCCTCTAGTCTGGGCCTGGTTCCCCTCCCTCCCACCAGCTTGTGGGCACTGTGTTGCAGTGAATGACTAAATCTAAAAGCTAAGGAAAATTCACAAAAGCCTGCCGGGGAAAAAGGAAGATCCCCTCCTATACACACAGCTATGAAAAGGGCAGATTAACAGTAGCAGGTGATGCTGGGTGAGACCTTTGTGAGCAGCTGGGAACTTCCCTGCCACACTGGTTAACGTGGAAGCCTCTGGTCACAAGTTTGCAAAACAAGCCCTGTTTGGTTCCTTCTGCTTACCTACTTTCTCCTTGAGTGGACGGTTAAGCGAATACAAGCAGAGATTGTGACTTCCATCCCAGTGCACACTGATGCCAGCTGGAACAGCTGGAAATGGGGAGGGCATAACAAAAAAGGAGATCAGGGGACACAGGCAGCAATCCAGCAACTCCAAAACCCCATTAGGAAATACTGGGAGGAGATCTCAGCGTATGGGAGCTCTCAAGGTTTCCCTGACAGGACTTATCYGAACTCTGCTCACACAGAACCTAAAATACGAACAACCCCCCCCTTTCTTAGTGACTTTTTCCTTGCCTATGTGCCCCCTCCTCTTTTTACTATGGAGCTAAGTTTGTTTGACTGCACACTGGTGACTGACTTGCATATGAGGGCTGGCATTTTTATCCAGGCTTATGTCCTTGAAGATAGAATATATTTAGCCAAACCAAGCCAGAGCCATTAAGCTATAACTGAAGCTCAGTGCTATGCAGCAACGAGTTTCACAGGTTAACACCTTCTTCCTACCCATTTGGATTACCTGGCTGTAGTTTTATTTCAGGTCCCACCTGTAGGATCCGGCTAGGTGGGAGAAAATGAAAGGTAGCATGTCTGAAAAGAGAAATAAGAAATATATGCAAAAGAAAGGCCTTCATAACTAGACCAGCAGGACCTGGAATGGCTCTGGCCCTGCCCTGAAGCCTTGGGATGAAGGAGGGAGATCTAAGACAGAGGTTTGAATTTACACTTGGAAAGTGCCCTGTGTTGAAATCTCATAGATTAAAATGCTGGTTGGGGCTCCCACTCACCTGGYGATCTCATCCTTGCTCTCACCCTCTGCCTCCAGATACTCCTGATAAGTGCTGCAGAAGATTGCCTCCTGCTGCTCCCACTGGGAATCCTTGATCAGATGATTRTGCCCCAAGCCAAATACGCTGCCATCATCCACTTTCATCAAGGCATCCAAAGGG
Source organism: Apteryx rowi (assembly GCF_003343035.1). Lineage (NCBI taxonomy): Eukaryota > Metazoa > Chordata > Aves > Apterygiformes > Apterygidae > Apteryx > Apteryx rowi. Next base: position 5,576,731 of record NW_020447974.1, read on the forward strand.
CTTTTAAAAATACTTCCTGAATTGAGAACACAAATGAAAGAGGCACAGCCTGGGGAGAAGCAGACACCACGGAGACATGGGAGAGCCCAGAGGCAATTCTACCATCTCAGCTTCAGGGTGGCATTGTCTTGAAGAGGGCCACATTTCATTTTACTGGTAGAAATGTTTCAACATTAACAACGTTCTGTGGAACCTTCTGTATCACTAGCCCATTTTCCAGTTATTTGAAGGCAGGGATTAGGGCAAATCACCTGAGGATCCAGCTCAYCTTGCCTTTCTGTGGCATTCTCCCTGACAGCATCCTCAGCACAAGGTCTACTCCCTCCCCATTTTCCTCTCTAAAGCGTCAGCATGTTCCAGGAATCCAGGAGTCTGAGAGAAGAACTGGTATTGCTGTCAGACTGCTAGGATCTAGGAGACAAACAGTCCGCTCCCTCTCTGGYGGCAATGAAGCCGAGGCTGTATGAAATCCACTGCCAGGCACACTAAAGTATTTTGGGCTAACAGGGATGGCACATCATGTGGTGGCTGGGTAACAAACAATTCCCACTACAGGATTATAGGTAACTACAGAGACGGGGCAGAAAAGGGCCAGGAAGCACATTACTGAAACTTTCTGAACTATTCTGTTTTATAGATGTAAAGGGCATGATTCCTTTGCCACCTGAAAGAGGCTGCAGGGTGAGCATGCAGAAACAGTCCCTGACCTGTAATAGGTTTCGGTGGCTTGACTTTCAGCAGCAATACCRGGGAACTCAGCTTTGCATCAGCTTTGTTTGCAGACACAGGAGACTCCTGCAATAGAGAAAGAATCAGCCTGAGAACTGGCTTTCCAGTAGCTGTGTTGTGCCCTATGCTGAAAGTTTTCACCTGTCAGAAGTTCCTGTGAATCAAATGTTTCCTGAAGTAGGATGTTCCCATCTCCTCAGATGGGGCAATACTGCTGGAAAAGGAGCTGGCAGTTTCAGGGAGAAGCAGCAGAAATGCTAGTCCTGGGACCAAAGGAACTTCCTTGAAAGCCTGTCTTGGGAGAGGCAATGTGTCCCAATAACATGGGACAACGCAAAGCTTGGCTTACACTGCCTAGGAGATACTGGTTTTAGTCTCATTCTTCAGGCCAAAACACAGAAGCTTGAGGGAAGTCACTACTTCCCCAACAAAACTACAAAGGCTCCCCTTCTCACACACTTTGTGCTCTGCATAGGCTCCACTTCAGATCTCCCTGATCTCCCAAATGCCTCTTGTTGTAGCACAGGCCTGGGTGGGGCACAGGAAGGCTTTAGTCCTTGGGCAGGGGCAGGGGAGGACTAAGGGTTGCAGAGTGTTGTAGAATACATGAACCAGATTTGACTTCAAAGGGTCCAGGGCAGTAGATCACTTGTGTGCCTGGCCGGGACTGGATAATCCTACCAGGGACCTGTACTGGTGTCCCCTCCCCACACCCACACACTGACACCAGGGACTTGGCTAAACGAGAAGGGTCAGGCTAAGCAGTGCAGCATGGCTGAGAAGGAAGAGGCAGGAACTTGGATACTTTATATGAGCACAGGAGATCAGCAAAGAGGGAAGGCCTGGGTGTTTGTTTACTTTTGGCTTGGCCAATTTAAGGGGGATTTGACTGGCACAGAGACAGGGCTGAGTAGCAACTCCCTCTTAAATTCCCAGGAAAGTCTGCTAAAGAAAGGAAGAACTGAGACAGATGTTATAGAGGGTTAACTGGAGGTGCAAGACAGACAGTGCCTGTGTGTTGAGAGATGATCTGGCCGGGTGAAAGTGATGGGGGAGAGGGTTAAGTACTGATTCAGTATTTAAAATTCCCCATAGCAGCTCAGGACATTCATTGAGGCCAGTTACCATCTCTGCAGAACGCTCTCCATACAGCTCCAGACTTTTCTGCCAMAAAAACAGAAGAGGGCAGTGGTTAATTCTAACAGGCTGACTGAGGGTGGGCAGAGACCCTACCCTGCTCAAGTGGATTCAGCTACAACCACAACAGGCTCCTCTTGTGCCAGGACCAGACTCCCGAGTGGAGATATCAGGCCTGATTCTCAACTCGGCTCTTTCACCCTCCCCTAGTAACATAAGAAGGAAGGCAGAAGCCCTGTGGGAATACCCGCAGAGAGGGCCTCAGATGGGGCAATACTGCTGGGAAAGGAGCTGGCTGTTTCAGGGAGGGACAGCAGAAGAGCTAGCCCCAGGACCAAAGGAACCTCCTTGGAAAGCCTGTCTTGGGAGAGGCAACATGTCCCAATAAACATGAAGCCCTTGTGAAATGTGGGATGGGCAGCTGTAGAAACTGCAGAAACATATGCTATCCCCCTGGGCTGACAGACTTGTTCAGCCTGAATCTTGCTGTCACTGTCTGCAGGAGCAAGGGATGAAGAAAGACCTGTAAGCAAAAGGGTACAAGAGAAAACAGCACAGTGRAAAACAGAACTATTTTGTACCATAGATGCCTGGCTTGACCTCCTCTCCCTGAAAGCCAACCCTGCTGCAGCTCCTGGGCTATTTTCTCTCTCCTTCAGCCAGGAATCCTTAGGCAATCGGTAGATCTCCAGCCAAGCTTCTGTTTTGCCTGCATTTGGAAACTGTGTTGAGTAATTGGAAATAAGGAGGAAAGGTCTTTCAGGCAAGCAGCTCTTGCATCCTTAAGACAAGATTTGTGTTCCTTTTGAAATATAAAATCCCTTTGCTCTCCATGCAGCCCACATCTCCTCCCACTTAAGGTTTCACATGCTAGAATCCAAGACTGACATCACAGCCTCCAGCTCAGCCGCTTGCAGTCCAATATCCATGGACCTCAAATAAATTCCATGGAGTGACTTTGTCAGAGAATTTGACCTATAGACACTGATGTAAGGTAGAAAGTGACCTCACACTTACTCTCTGTGGATGCTACATATCTCAGTCTCAGCGTATGGCCAGGCAGGTTCCAACAAACGTGGGGTCTAGAAAATCTACTAGCAGCAAACGGGCTGACAAAGGCAGCTGCCCTGAAACAGAAGAGTACTACAGCAAGGAGAGTTTGTTGCTGTGTTTTTAGAGACTGTGTCTATGCTCTCTGGCTTGTGTCTGCAGAGAAAGTTCCTCAGGTCTGTATATTTCCAGTGTAAAAGTGAGTCCTTGTGAATCAGATGAAGAACTGAGGCTGGTACTTCTAGAAAGAGGAAAACCTGCTTTCACTGAGCCTTCTGGGAGCCTTGAGAATTGCACTGTCCAGTTCCAGTCAGCTGACTTGGGATCAGTGCTGATCCATACCAGGTGTTTTGGAAAGGACAGGGAGTGGCAGCAGTCGCCCTCTAAGCTGGAGGAAAGGATTAGGTGGTTTAGGAATAGGATCCCTGGGAACCCAGAACACACACAATATTTTTAAAACGTCAGCTGCTGGCCCCTCCGCTAGAATGCAACAGCTGTGATCCAATACACCAGGCTCCTGCACTTGCCTTGCAGCAGGACTCCTGCGTAATCACCTCCCTGAGAAAGCACCACCTCCACACAAGTACTTCGCTTGCTGATATCCTCCTGCCAAAGAAAAGAGGGCTGGCATCAGAGCAGGGTTACTGATTTAGAGAGCTGCATGACTTTAAACAGTTCTCAGATGGGTGAAGGCAAGACAGACTGCTGGGAGAACAGGACTAACTATCCCGTGTGCAGTACATAGGCATGGGAGCAGGGAGATAAGGAAAGTGCCCTGTGCCTAGGGTTTTGTTTTTCAAGTTTGCCCTGAGTTGGCAGGAAAGTCTAGTGGCCAGCAATGCTACTTGTGTGCCCTATGCAAGTGTCTCAGAGGTGCTTAGTGCAGGTCCTGCCTCAGGTTGTCCTTCAAAAGGGCATGGAAGCTTCAGCAGATGCAGAACTGCATAATGGAGAAAGATAAGTGGGAAGTATTTAGTGCTCTGGCTTGATCCCAGAAAAGGGCAAAGAAAAAGCAGACACCAGAAGAATTTAACACCAGACAAGGCCTTGGAGACTGGGAAAGGGATTTACACTTTGATTTATACTTACTTACTTTACACTTTTTGATTTACACTTTGTGTTCTTAGAGGAGAGCCATCAGCTCTGGAAATCACTTCCCTGAATAAAGGAAGACTCATTCCATTGGGTCACAAACGACAGCACTCAGGGACCTCCAGGAGGTACTTTTGCTGCAATATAACTCTAGGATGCCTGCATTCAGAGACGACTTTGGCAATAACATGGGGTGTATGTCACATAGTCGCACTGCCTGTGCTCTCCTGGCTCAGTGAATGGCTCTCTGGTATTGTAGTGCTGCTGTGCCCATACCAGAGTATTTCTGGAGGGCAATTAGTACTCATCATGACTGGCTACTCAGCAGTTTTTGCCCAGTGTCTATGGAATTAACTCACTACTTACCTCCTCATTTAAGTTTTTAATGAGTAGGAAGCTGTCCTTGTGAAAGCAGAAGAGCCAGACAAGCCCTGAAAGAGAAATACAGAGATAAGCAGTAGTAAAAGGAAAGTGAACAGACAGTAGCCAAGCTCTTGGGAGATGGCCGTGACAATGTGTACAGGAGAGTGAACAGGACTACATATTTTCCTGGGCTCAAGGAGGAATGTCCCCTTGCTTCCAGCACTGAACTTCCACTGCCTTCCTTATATCAGCATTGGCAAACAGTTGGCCATACACAAAGACAGACCAGCCAGTTTGAAAAGTATTTCCACCAAAAAATGATAGCTTTCAGATGAATCAACAAACTAACCTGATTTATCACAGGGCTGTGCAAGTACAGATGCTGAAACAAAGAGCAAGCAGCAACCCATGGCTAGAAATACTTTGTCTGGTCCAAGGCATTGCTAAAGTTTACTGCACCTCAGCTTCAGCTCTGCACCCGCCCCTGCTGTTCCAGAGAGAAGGACAGCAAGCCCACACCCTTCACTAATCCCAAGGCCCTAGGGTCATGGGGTCACCCTACAACCTATTATCTAATGCCCTTCCTCATAAAGCCTTCTAAGAAACCTGTCAGTCACACTTACATTCCTCCTAATTTAGTACTTTTCTGTAAAGTAGCTGCCAACTCTTCTGCCCCAAAGCACAGCTATCCCCTAGGTAGCTCAAGGAAATCAAAGTCACACTAACCCATTTCATCCACAGCAAGCAGGGCATGGTGCTCATTCCCTAAGTCCGAGGCACGGATGGCACAAACCTCTGTCCTGGCTGCATCCCAAGCACAGATCTGCTTACAGTCAGGCACCTGGAAGACAGCCAGACCCACAGACAGCCCAACAAAGATGTATTTTCCAGAGATTGCAAGGCAGTTGGCTCTTCCTGTCACCTACCAAGAAAAGGAAGAGATGAGTGTACCTAGCCACTTCCCCAGTGGGGGATGCATCAGCCACACTCCTAACCTTTCACTAACAGTAAACAGTGATTTACTCTACAAGGGAAAAAATTTTGCATAAACTTTCATCAGAAGAGCACTGGGGAAGTGGTTGAGGGTGAAGGTGTCTCATCTCCCATCACAGAGATTGGTCTGTGTCAGGAATGAGAAAGTCTGCTCCCACCCTTCCCCTTCTGATAAACAGAAGGGGCTTCAAGGGCCAACAACGTGCAAGAGGATGCTGAGCATTTGAGGCAAATGCAGAATGCTAGCAGACATGCTCTGCCTCCTGGATACCTGCCTTCCAGATACCTCTGCAGACAGATGGAGAAGGCAGTGCAGCCCTTCTGCCCGGAAGACCCCCACAAGACCCCAAAGTAGCCGCTTTCTGCTGCCAGGTATCATCATGACACAAAGCTGAGCTTGTCCATTTACATGCTACTGATTAATTACCTTCTCCTCAGCAAACAAGGGTGGAGCTAGCCTGAGAAGCAGAAGGCAAATTTAGTACTGTTTAATATCTGCTTCTCTCTTTTCAGAGAGGTGTGATAGATGGGTGGGAAGCAAAACCTGTCAAACGAGCTTGGAAGCTGCAGCCTTTTGAAATGAATCAGGTGAGACGGCAGTGGATACTGAGGAAGGTGATGAAGGGAAGGATGTAAAAATCAACTGAATGGATATTCTCAAGAAAAACTGCTAAGGTAATTAGTGCCATCTCTGCTGCGAGGGACTCTTTACCTGGAATTCAGCTGTGGGAAAGCATTTTGTGGCCTGGACTTTCACTTTTTGCGCTTCTTGGAGTGTCTCTCTTCTTTCAATGATTTCCATAGCATTCTCAAACACCAGCATCACCAGTTTGTTGATCATCCTGAAAGGCTGAGGCAACACATCAAGCATTTGATCGGGATCCTGCAGGAAGAAGTTTTCCTCATCATCCTTTAACCAGTCCTTTTCAGATGGTGGAGGAATCTCCAAAGGATGCTTCCGGATATACACTGGCATCTTTCTGCCTTTCCAGATGCAGAACACACCACAGATGCAGTAATCACAGTAGATGCAGAAGACCAAGGAATCGAGCAATATCTACATTCATGAGGTAATGGAAAAAAAAACGGTTAATGATTTCTAAAAGGGAAGCAGGTTTCCTTTCTGTATATGCAGTCAGAGCAAACCTGTTTTATATAGCTCTTTTCTACTTCCACTTCTATTACTCATGTTTTTGCCCTGCTCTGGGAATATTGCTACCCAGATACCTGTAGGCTAAACACCCAGGTGAAAAGGTAAGTGTAAAAGTTCAGGTGCAAGTTTGTATACAATTTAGGACAAAATATTTGTAAGCATGGGCTTGCTCTTCATTAAAAGGCTTATTCAGCCTGGATTAAAATCAAAAAAATTAATTTTGAAAACAGGCAATTTCACCATAAGTTAGGCTGCATTTTCAAGCCATTGGGCCCTTCATTTATTTCTAAACTTCAATTTTTACTGTGTGCCCATGACCATGAATTATAAACTCAGACCCCACTGGAAGTTGTTAGGTCAACTACAGGCTCCCCCATCCTTAGGGGCCAGGCAGCACACTAAGGCCTGGGTTACCACAGGCTTTGGGCTCACGGCCGTTATCCTGACACAAAGTTTAATCTAGGACTGGGAAACAAACTGCTTTGACTCTAACTCAGAACGGGAGGAACAAAGCCATCGACCCCTCGAGCTAAGAGCTAGAGCTAAAAATTAACAACAGCAAAAAAAGCCAAGCAGGCCCCGTGGGATGGAGCTTCCCAGCACGGCCCAAACGCCAAGGGCCCCCCCGGCCCCCTGCCCGGCGRCTGCGGGGCCCCAACCGCCCCCGGCCCCGAGGGCGCCCCCTGGGGGCAGCGGCCCGCGCCGGGGGAAGGCTTTAAAGGGGACACCGCGCTGCCCGCCCCTCACCTGCCCCCCGAATGTTGTCGGTCGCCATGGCAACGGCGGAGCGCCGCGCCGCGCCGCGCCGCCCGGCCGGAAACGAGCGCCGCGGCGGAGGGTTCCCGCCGTCTCCGG
>NW_020447974.1:5584577-5610120 GCF_003343035.1 Apteryx rowi
GCACCCCCAAAAGTGCCACCATGGGACGGAGCCCCCCCCGGCACCCCCAAACATGCCCTGTGGGATGGCCATGGTTGTGGGGTGCTCAGCAGGCCCCTTGCGCAGTCACCTGCTGGTTTGGGGCCGCCCAGGAGAGCTGCTCCGACCCGATCCCTGCGGGAAGCGGGCGCCAGGCCTTGAGCACGGCCCTTCTCTTGCCATGTTCAGTCTTGCCCGTCCAGGCAGTGTTTCACCTGCAGGCCCCCGAGCTGCTTGTCATTGCCGCAGCCCTGCCGCATTTTCTTTGCTTGCTGCTTCGCGTGTGTCCAGCTGCTGCACCTGCAAGCGCGCCCTTTGYGCTGCATCTAGCTAATCCGGGCGCTGCTGCATGCTTAAGGTGCCAGGAAAGACGAGACGGGTGACCTTCGGCTTGGAAAGAAATTTCRCCCTGCTTCTGCTGTTCCTATGAATTGTCCATGTTTCACCTGTGAACCATTTTCCTCATTTTTTCCATTCCAGAGCCACTCAGTACACATGCATGTTGCTTAGCTATTTGTTAGAGCATAAGGCTGATAAAGAGAAGCTGGTAATGAAACTCAAGCAGTTGGAATCTAGCATGAGCTCTGGCCGTAAAAGTAAGTACCTGGTGCTAAAGGGATAGTTCTTCACTTGTTTCTTCCATCAAAGTAACTACTGAACCAGTGTTTTGGGTATTTAAATTACCTCCAGCCACACAACCTCATTTAGTATACTCACTGAATTGTCAATAGACCTTATTCCTGTGCTGGCTTGCCAGAATAGGTACGGCCATTTAGACGTTTATCACTTCATTAGCCTCTTCTCTGATGAGTCAATCTGAAAGTATTGCTGAAAGAACTAGAGAAGTGAGTTAACAGTCAGCTGTGGCTGCAGGAATCAAGTTGTCCTCTCTGATAAAGGACAGAACACAGTTACGATACAAGGCTGGCTTACTGCCTGCTGATGAGTCCTTCCAGCTAATGTGATGAGGCAGTCAAATGTTAAGGATTGTCATCCCAAGAAAATCACCTCTGAGGGACTGTTCTTCAATATGGATTTTTATATCCTACTTCACATATTTTTTTTCTTCGGCACTTATACTCTACCAAATTGTATGCCCTTCTGTACTCTTCTTATGATCTGACCATATGCATCATTTCATTCTGTGTCACAATTGCATCAATTATTGTTATGCTGTTGCTGTGGTTATACTGCTTGCTCTTAGTTTAATCTTACACCTGCCTATCAATTAATCAATTCTAAGACAATTTTAGTATAAAAGGCATATATTCTAATTTAATATGTTACCATATATTTGCTTTATTATTCCAATTAGATCTGGAGTATGATAATTTCTAGGACAGAGGCCAGCTGGTTTATCAGCATACCTGTAATTCTCTTGCTTATGCTAAACAAATCTCTAATAGATTTCAGGCCTAAATTCAGGCCACTTGTATTTCCACAAAACTTGGATACTGCCACATCTCTCATTGTTACAATGCAGCAGCTTATGAAACATATTTTATCTGATGTTGCATTAACATTCATGGAGTGAAATCCAAACAACGTAGAGGATGAAATCAGGCTTGTTGTATAGTGTACCACATATATATATGGTACAGAATATACTGTTCTTGTTTGCAGAGAACTATGTGTATCTCTGAAAAATTCGTGGCTAAGGAAAGACTTTGGTCTCAGTTTGATCCACATGTGAATCACCAGCCTTCAGAGAAGCTTAGAAATGACAGCTTGTGGTTGCAATGGGATTAGTGCAGTAACATATCCTGTCCACAGAGTTAGGAGAAGTTTGGTCCAGTGTAGAGCTGAAATTGGAGACTGTTTGTGTCACTTTTTTGCTGGTGCTGCCTTGTAAAGGGCAGTTGGTCATGTTGGTCCAGAGAGCACCCAGGCCCTGGGAATGGAGTGGCAGAAGGTTGCAAGTCTTGGCTATTGAGAGAGTTGTATATAGGTCCTGGGCTGCTGCAGAACAGTACTGAGGTATTTACATCCCTTTCCTGACAAATACTAGCTTCTCACATTGTGAACTCACAGTTTTCCCTAAGAGAAGAGAAGACACTTGAACATACAAACGCCCGAAGACTGCCAAGTTTTTGAAAAGCATATGTGGGCAGTGACATGCAGAGTTGTCCTACATAGGGCTCTGTCTCTGTTTGTGGTAAAGAGCAGGTCATGCTAACATTTGTGGGGTTTCTTGCAGTGTTCAGACTGGGCAACACGGTACATGCCTTGGTAGCAGCCAGGAGAACTACACAGTTGCCAGATGTGGTTCCTCGCTTCTGCCTTACTACTTCCAACCTGACCCGTGCCCTGTACTTCATCTGCGACGCAGTCTTGTGGTTGAGGAGTGTTGGTCTCCAACCTGACATCGATAAGGAGAAGTGGCGGAACTGGGCTACCAAGTGTTACTACTCTTCACTGCTGATGAATCTAGCCAGAGACTGGTATGAGATCTCCTGGAGGTTGGAGCAAGCAGTACAGAAAAAAAAGACGAAAGAAAATTCTTCCTGGGACAAAGAAGATCAGGAACTAAACTGCTTGAAATGTGATAGCTTGCCGTCTTTTCTCCTCCTGCTGTTTCAGATATTGAAAAGACATCCTCCTTTGCTGCTAGACATGGTGAAGAATCTGTGTGATCTCTCTAGTCCTTTGGATACACTAGGAATCTACAAGACCAATCCAGGAGTGATTGGTTTCTGTGGCCTCATCTCCTCTCTGGTGGGGATCCTCATGTTAGCAAGCCCACATCTGAAACTGAAACAGTGATGCAACAGGAGCCACATAGTGTGCAATGAGCCAATAGCTTTGATTCTCAGTCAGGTTTTATTCCCATGTGGCACTTTAAAAATGAAGTTTTCTCACAGTAACCTCAAGATGAGGTTTGCCATCTGAATAAGTGAATTCTACCCTTTGTCCTTCCCTGTGTCTTTGCAGATGAGTTGGGTGATATGACACGCTCCCTGATGGAGTGGAAATGGGAGAAGACAGAATAATATTTCACAAACAGAAACAGGCCTTGGAACGTGGCTGCTAGAGGAACATAGCTGCCAGATAAGGAAATATTAATGTTTCCATATTTTAACGTAGGGTTGTGAAATAGCAGCATAGACAACTATAATAGGTGTATGACTCATAACTAATCATGTTTACACTGGAAAGGTAGAATTCACCAATCAAAGGTTCCTACAGTCAAATTTTTTAGTGTGTTCAGGCAAGTTAGGAACTGTGATTAAAATGGCTTGAAGTAAGATGTGAGCACTCTGATTGGCTTGGATTGGTGGATCCTGTCATCTGTAGGCAGTGGTTTGAATCCAGTGTAATGGTAACTGAAAAGTGATATTGTCTAACCTTTCAATGATCTCTGTGTAACATGCAATGGTGGTACTGGATGCATAGTCTAGCGAGTGCCAATTTATGTCTCAGGAAACCAGCACCACCTTCTTTTCCTTTGACAGTGTGAGCCAAGGATTGTTAGCCACGGACTCTGAATTTTCCAGCAGGCCATGGGTGAGGATTTTGGTGAAGGACAGTGTGTGGGAAAAGCTTGTCTTGGTGCTGATAACACTGTGATTTGCAGGGAACTGGGTTTGCAAAGCTGTGAATCTAGAACCACTCACCAGCACTGAATTTCCCATTAAACACACATCTTAGCTCCCAGGCCCCTGTGATTCACTGTCTGAATGGGTTCTACCATTTGAAAATGCCTTACATTTGCCCTGCAACTGCATTATTACTCATCACTTACCTATCTGGGAATGATGGCCTGGCAGTGTGGTCTAGGTTAAAGGAGAAATGCTGTGTCCAGTTGTCTAACAGTTGCATGACATCCAGTCCTTGTTTTCCTAACTTTGCAGAGTACCAGTTCCAAAAACATCTGAGAAAAATCTGCTCAGCATGTAGGAGACAAAATTATCACTTTTCTTCATCAGAGCTAGGCCTGTGTGTTCTGCTGCTTTCTGATGCAAGGACTCCTTGTTTAATTTGTCAGGAGATGTGAACAGAGATTACTCTAACCAAGACCAAGGTACTCTCTTATTATTTCTGACTCTTTCTGTAAACAGAAATTAAAGGATGCCAGTCTCCTTTATTAAAAGGAAAAGGCTGTGGAATTTAGCAGACATGGTAATACAGTGCTCCAGTTTGCCTTAAATCATTGTGGTCATGCCTGGAATTACTTCCACTTTGAATTTGAAGTGTTAGCCAGCCAATGAAGTGTTTGAAAAAAGAGCTTGCTGGGCAGGATAATTAAGTGTGCTTGAAAACCAAATGTGGCCTGCAGCAGCTCTGCTTTTTAATATGGAAATGAGTGCCATCAAAAGTAGAGTGTACTGGCTGTTCAGACCATAATGGAGCATTATGTGATGGGCTATGTTGTCTTCAAGGGCTTCCTCTCCTTTTTAACAATAGAATTTTTTTCTTTACTCCGTTTGCCTTTGAGCTCCTGGCAATGTGTGGACCATCCATCCCCCCCTTGGTCAGAGTTTGATCATTAGCCCAGTGTGCAGTAGCTGCTGTGAAGGSAGTAAGAGGAGTCTTGATGATCAAGCAATGGAGGTTTGGCCACTCTCTGTGTACAGAATTTTGTCTTCTTGCAGGAAACTATATTATGAATTCTTTACAGGGGAGCTCTTGCATATAAAATATATCCTTCATTGGTTTGCCAACTGATTTCTCTTTTTCCATTGTAGCTTGTAGATAAAGGGAAATGGATTAAAATACTGATGTGGCCCCTAGCTAGATACTCCTCCCTGTGCCCCATGGAGGGAGAAGTGTGCTGTTTTTCCCTTGTGTTGGGCAAACACTGTGCAAAGCCATGAGCCAGCCTTTGATGTTTCTCCTGTAGAGACTGGGGTGGATTAGCAATTACAGACTTAACTTTGGAGATGGGGCAGTGAATTTTCAGCCTCTCTCAGCCTTGTCTGTCCCATTCTATATTACACAGGTTGGAACATACAAGAGTAGCTCTTTTTACTGGGTGTTAGGCACTAATACTTGCCTTTCTGCTCCCCAGCTGGTGGCTAGCAATTTAATGTACCTTAATGTTATGTAACTGAAGCCATAGAATCACAATCAAATGGAGAGAATCTGTTTAGTGCCTTTTCTTTGCATCTCCTTCTAATACAACAGTTGGAATAATGATGGCTGTTTGAGTGCAAGCAATAAACTTAGATGAGTATGGCACTCTGTGTGTGTGTGTGTGTGACTTAGAGGGTGTGGAAAAGAGATGATGAATGTGGAATCCTCCCTCACATCTCTGAATTTTATGAAGGATCATATTGCTAAAGAGACATTGGCTGTATTTGCAGCAGGGTCACAGAGCTTTCCTTTCACAGTAGCAAGGTCTCAGTCAGTGAGATTCATTTACAATCTCAATTTCAGTTACAAAAACATTGAGAATGTAATATGTGAGTATCTGGTAACACTGCATATGAAATACACTGAAGGAAAGTGACGTTTTGGGCATTGGCACGAGCTGTCCTTGAGTGCAAGTAAGGAGAGCTGGAGCCTTCCGCCCAGTATAGGCACAGCTACCATGAAATGAACTGGTGCACCTGCATTTTAGTATCTTATAAACAGCCTTTTATTTGGATGGGTCTCACGGCTGAAGGGTGAATCGCTACAGCTGTTTAACAATGAATGTCTGTTTAGGGCAGGGAATGAAGGATAATGTCTCCAGTAGAGAGGGGGAGGGATGGAACGGGGATACCATTGAAACTGGGCTCTTGCTGGTAGCTTACTGCTAACTTCCATCCTTTGCAGTAAGAGTTTTGAGAGCTCGGGAGCTCTAAAATGTCACTTCCTGAAAAATATGTAAGGTATTGTGTTCTGCGATGATCCAGCAAGAGYTTCTCCTTCTGAATTACTGGTCTCATACACGTTTCATAATGGAAACAATAAGCAGGAGAGTGGCATGTGAGATGTATAAAGTAATCCTTCTACTCTACTTACAGGCGAGGCCTACTAATGTTATTACTGAACCTGGCATAACATTTAAAGAAATATGTGAACCATTCAGGACTCACAGGTGAGCAGCAAGAACAGCCAAAGGTCTGAAAACCAATGTCTCTGAAGAGGAATCCAATGAACCAGCTTTGCAGAGGAAAGGTGACAGAGGGAAGGCGTGCAAAGTCTTGAAATATCTAAAAGGTTGTCTGCCAAGAGGAAGATAATAAATTGATCTCTAAATCCATCCATGAGGTAATAGTTATATATTGCATTAAAGGAGAATTAAATCACACAGGAGACATTTTTTTTTGAAGTGTAAGTAAAATGAAACACTAAATGGATCACCTAGGAAGGCAGTCTTTAAAAACAAACTGAACAGACACTTATTAGCAGTGGTTTGGGAGGTGCTAATCCTGCCATAGGGCATGGGAATGGATTAGTTACCTCCCCGGGCCCCTTCCAGACCTAAGTATAAAGATACCTTGCATGTCTTTGGGGATCTGGCTTGTCCCCTCACCACAGTATATTACTGGGTATGGAGCAGACTGCAGAGATAAGCATGTAAAAGTTCTGCTTCCCTGCGCCTACCTAATCCAGTGAGCCCTGAATATTGCCTGCAGGAATGCAGAAGCGGTTTCTGGTGTGCAGCGGAGCAGAGTGCTGGAGCTGGGTGGATACCTTTGCACTGCAGAGTGTGGGGCTGGCACACCCTTTGCCCTGGAGGAAGGGGAGGGGATGAGCAAAAGCATTAGTAAGTCAAAGGCTGTGTTTGCTAATTCCGACTAAAGCTAAGGCAGAGAGAAGTGAAATAAATGACATTTTTACCAAGGCCAGCAAAGCTGGCACAAGCCTCAGTGCAAAAAGAGCATGCAGTAAACTTTTGAGCAGGCTGCTGCCCTTTGTCCTGCTGTCTGGAGAGCAGTGACTCATGCCGCCACTGAGCTGGAGACAGTCCATGCTATTCCCCTGCCTGACCTTTAATGCCTCTGTTTCAGAGGGGAGTGAGCCCAGCTTGCAGGCCTGCAAGTTTTGCACAGCCCCAGGCTGGAAATGAACTCCAGACTTTTGGGGAGGAAAAGAGGTATTTTCCTCCCTTGCACGGCTTTCCTACTTCCTTGGGAAGTTTCCCACCTCCACCTACAAGCAGTGCTGCCAGCAGGGAGCCCATGCAGGAGTGCTGGGTGGTGTGGGTGCACACCGCATTATCCTGCGTGAGGACGCTGGGCAGCTGGGGTGTTCAAGGACTGGGTCCTGCTTGGTCCTTCCCTGAGGCTGAATGTGGGCAGCTGCATGCCAGGGGTCTCCCTTACTCCTGTTGTGCTGAGTGGTTGGGGACACTCAGCAGTCTTGTGTCAAGAGGCAACGTTATTGCTGCCTGGATCTCTCATCTTCACAGATCCCTTTGGGTTATTTCTTTGTTCTTTGGCATCACTGCTCTTTCCAGCATGCTGTCCAAGTCATATCAGTGCAGCTCTTCCTAGTACAGTGTGGACTAAAAGTGACCTTGATCTCTGTAGTCAATAACCAAACTCATCACAGCTCAGCACAGTTTTCTTCTTCTTTCTTTTCAGTCAATATGACACACTGTTTTGTAAAGTGTGATCTGAGTCAGCAGGGTGCCCTTGCAGCAAGGAAGGCTAATGGCATAAGGAGTAGCATTAGCAAGAGCATTGGCAGGTCAAGGGAAGTGATTCATCCTCTTTATGTACTTGTGAGACCACATCAAGAGCACTGTGTCCTGTTTTGTCTCCCCCTCACACCCCAGTAGAGGAGAGATGTTGACAATCCAGAGATAGTCCAGCAGAGGATTACTAGGGGGTAAAATGTTTAGGGGCACAGAGCACCTGCCATACAAGTACAGGTTGGAACACAAACTCCTCTCAGAGGTGGACAGAAGAGGGACAAGAGATAGTAGGCACAAGTTTCAACAGAGGAAATTCCAGTTGGACATCAGGAAAAAATCCTTTAACATGAGTGTGGCTTAGCAGTGAACTGGGGCCCAGAGAGGTGAAGGATCTCCATCCTTGGAGATTTTCAAGGCTCGACTGGACAAGGCCCTGAGCAGCCTGATGTAGCTTCAAAGTTAGCCCTGCTTTGAGCAAGGCTTGGACTAGGTGACCTCCAGAGGCTCCTTCCAACTTTTTTTTTTCTCTGATTCTACCTATTCCAAATGCCTGGAGCTTTCCTCATACAGTGTCTGCCCCAATAATCAGCTAAAGCCTCCTCACCAAAATCCTCAGTGAATTCTTTTAGACTGGTGTGAGAACCCATTTTCTATCACCTCTTCCTTGACCTGCAACTGCCTTGTGTATAGTTGGCCATACTTGGAAATCTTCATTTTTGCTTATATCTAACCTCATGCACATGCTCCTATAAGTTCATTTGTCAGTGCCACGTGGCAGCTCAAGGCCTGCCATCTATTGCAGATCTGTCCAAACTACATTGTTTTGTGCAGGATGTGTCCAAGTCATGCAGGTTCCTTCCACATAACGCTTCCARTTTGCCTGTCCTATCAGATCGCATAGGTAAAATTCCCACCCAGGTTTGTATCTCCTGTTTTGATAATCTCTTTCTTTGTTCCTGGCAAAAAGAATTTGGCCTTGTTTATACCCATTCAGAATATTTCTATTTTCCTGTCCTGCTGCTTCACTATATCACATCCATCTTTCCATCCCACCCTCAACTCCCTCTTCTGTATTGCAACAAACATGAGCTACATGTCTGCATTTGTAATGCCCTTCCTCATATGCTCCCTACATCACCCTCCTTGTTCCAGCCTCTCTTACAGCACTCTTTTGCAGGTGTGTCTATGTGACCCTGGCGAGGGTTAAGCTGTTGAAGAGGTGGGACAACTGCCAAGTGCATGGTCTCAGTGTCCCCGTGTCTTTCCTCCATGTCTGTCTCCTGTTCCTTGTGCTTAAACTCTTCTGGGTAGGAACTACATTCTTTCTGTGTTGCATTTCCCAATGCAACAGGTTCCTGGTCCATTACTGGGGATCGTAGGTGCTACAGAAATACAAAAAGATTATTATCTCTTCTGCACCCATTTGCACTGCTACTTAGAGTCAGGTCTGTGGGAGAATCTGCTGTTGTCTGATTGCTTTTGCTTCTCTCTGGCTGCCTGTTGCTCGTGGTCTGTTGCTTGTGAGATGGTAAAGTCCAAGAATGACTTCTTTTCATGTTATTTGGTAGGGTAGGATTAAACTCACATGCATCCCAGCTGTGCCTAAGCTTCTGGGCTCCTCAGTGAACAAGACGAAGGAGATTTTTTTGCAGTCAGCTGTTCTGAATTGAGGATGACTCAAGGGAGCTGTTTGTCCAGTTACCACAGCAACCCACCAGCTCCCAAACCCGTGCAACTGGGAGGTGGGGCTTCGTGATGGTCCTGCCTGGGACACGGCACATCTGTGTCAGAGGAGCCGCGCGAAGGGCAGCGCAACTGCCACGCTCCGCTGTGAGGCAGGCCACCGCTCAGTGAGTAGTCTGTCGCCACCACGCGCTCCAGGGAAAGCTTCAACGGGACAGGGGGATGAGGGCAAGGATTACCTGCTCTGCCTAAATCGCCTGCATTTAGTCTATAGCTGAGAAAAGAAAGTCTGTGCTGGAGGTAGGAGCTAGAGGAGCGCTTCTGGGTGGCATCGGGCTAGGAACGATGGAGATGGGTGTTTTGTGGTGCTTTGCAGAAAGGCACGTTGAGCTGGGGTTGCACTGGGCACATAGGAGAGTCACTGACACTGCTGTGCTGCAGCCACAGAGCAGCCCAAGTGTGGGAGCTGCAGAGCAGACACAGAGGTGGGGTGGGGGGGGTCACGCTGCCTTGGTCCTGAGCCCTCGCACAGCCCTACATCCTGACTCCAGCTTGTCAGCTCACCTCATCCTTACCTGCAGCAGCTCTCTCTGCTTCTGTCCTGACTTCTTAACCTTTTTCAGTTTTCACCTGCATCTGTCATCCTGGCTCTTTATCCCTATATCTTTCATGCAAATCCATTAGTATTCCCCAATCCTGGTTACACTGAGTTTTCCCTACAGCTCTGCCAATGCATTTTATTCTGCCCTGTTAGAGCAGGAGCTTTAGCACCTCCAAACTAGATGCCTCTCAGCCCCTTCTTTGTATCGAGTGTTAAGACACACTACTAGGAGAGGTTTATGTGGCTTCATCAGTTCTACAGTTTAACTGGTAGAGTCGAGCATTAGGCAATGCCACAACCATTGCACCCATGGGAGCTGCATGTCTCAGCCCAGCTCCTGGCCCATTGCAGTCTGGGGTGCAGGTCAGGCAGCAGGAACGAGCGCTGTGAGACCAAGTCCAGCCCTGCCTTTGCAGCGCGATCTGCAACGCTGAACTTTGCTTTGCAGGTGGATGTGTCACAATGACAGCAAAGAAGAATCAGACTTTGCAGAATGGAAGTGCCAAGGTAAGCGTGAAAAGGAGGGAGAGAGGAAAGGGCAGAAGTGTGTGAAAAGTGCCAGCTACTTCATACTGGCTGTGCTAGATGAATGAGTCACATCTGGTGCTGTCTCTTGTGTTGCTGTGTTGTCTTTACAGATCTGTACTTGTAATAATATAGAGCATCCATCAAAGGAAAACAGGATAATCTTTAGGAAGATTGAAATTAAACAGTTCAGAATGAAGGAAGTTAACTCTGACCTGACAGGAACCCACAGCAATATCTATCAGCAGTGCCTGTCCCTTACCTTCTTCTCCTTTATGGACCGCAAACCTCCAGCAGTTGTGCTGCTGTGAATGCAACACAGCTCTAAACAGCTAGAGTCACTGCAATTGCTTAAGTATGGGATTTGTGAGAGTGCTGGCTCCAGTTCAAGCCAAAAGTAGCAGCAGATATCGTTATTACTGAATGTGGAGATTCACAGTCCCACTGCAGTCCCAAGTGGGACATCAAGCCAAACTCAGCCTCTCACCTATTCATAATCAGAATATCTCAACATTTTCTTTCATTCTGTCATATGCTACCCAGAAACAGCACTTGCCTCATAGCTGCTGTGATGGGTCAATGTATGCCCCATTCTTCCCATCAGTCTGAAACACCCCGCTTGGTTGTGCTAAGCTGATCTGCTCTGTAAGCTGGTGAGCACAGGGTGAGCACAGGAACAGAGGATTAGAGCTGCAGGTTTATCCTGCTCACCCATCTTTGAGGCACCTACTTTCAGCAATGATCCAACACTGGTAAGGTGCATAAGTTTGTTGTGCAGGTTTATACTGGTGTCCTGTGTAGCCCACACTATCATCAGGGCTGGCAGACACAATGTCTTGCTGTCTTAGAGATCTCTGATGAGCTCTTCTTCTAGCCACGACTCTTACCAAAGCCCCTTTGTACCATCACAGGTAGACCCACTCCTCTCCCTTTCTACTGTGTGAGGTTTGTATGCCTTTCCTGTCACTCTGGTGACAGCATGGACAAGACAGGTGACAATTCTCAGCCACATAGGCAAAATGGACTTTGCTGATCCAGGCACAGGAGCAATGGCTGGGTCAGATGGGAGAAGAAGCAGAGCAGGGTGGAAAGCTGGAGGGAGAGCCTGGACAGTCAAGCTTGCTGTTTTGGGGAGATGGGAGGAGTGGGGACCGTCACCCCCTCCAACACTGCCTATGGCACCCCTGCTCCTTCAGCAGCAGCACCCAGCCTGGTTTTCCATGGCTATGCGGTAGGCAAAGTAGATGGGAGACCCTCTCTGGTGCCATCTTCCAGCCCTCTGCTTCCCTGAGCAGCTGCTCATTCAAGTGAAGCTTAGAGCTGATACAGGAAATCTGGGGAGCCGTTGGATGGTAGTTGGGGTTCAAGAAATGCCCTCTTCCTCCAGAGCGAGCTTAGGCCCTCCATGGTAATTGCAACATGCCAAATGCCACCAATGTCCAAGTGATTGGGCATTTCTCAGGGAATAACAGTTGTTGGCTGTCTCCTAACTGATCCCCTGCCTGTGGTGCACAGGAGAACGTGCTGCAGAGGGTCCTGCAGCTGCCGGTGGTGAGTTCAACCTGCGAAAGCCTGCAGCGGACATACGCCAGCACCAAGGAGGCCCATCCGCTCATGGCCTCTGTGTGTGAGGTCTACGAGAGAGGCGTGCAAGGGGCTGGCGCCCTGGCCATGTGGAGCATGAAGCCGGTGGTGCGCAGGCTGGAGCCGCAGTGTGAGTCTGTTGAGTGCTTCTGCTTGGAGGGGATGTGGCAGGGGACAGCAGCTGCCTCATGGCCAAAGCTGAGGGAGGAGAGGGCCCCATTCTTTGCTTGCCTCCTTCATGCCCTGCAGCAAGTGATTGGAGCTGGGTTGAAGCCCTTCCGGGTGATGAATGCTGTACCTTGCTGGGGCTGCGCTGGTTCGTGGTACTTGAGACCTGTGCATATGGCCAGAACAGTACCAGTGCACCCTCAGCCAGCACAGGGTCATCCCCCCAGCCCTGCTCTGGGGACGCCCTGCTCCAGGACAAACTGCCTGTACCCCTCATTCCCCTTTATCTCTGGGGCAAGCCCACTCTCACCCAGAGCCTCCAAATCCCCCCCCCCCAGTCCGTGCACCCGAGGGAAAGGTCCCCAGGTGAGAAGTGCAATGCCCAGCAGGCACCTTCCTGCTGTTTCCCAACATGAAACCCCCAGTGACCTGTGATGCCATGGCCAGGCAGCAGTGAAGCAGCCCTAAGCTGCCAGCTGCGTGCCAGCTCCTGGCCAGGTGCCTTTCCCAGCACCCTGCCTGCACTGGCCTCTGGTTCACACTTATCTGTGGACAGAGATAACAGACAGGTCTCCCTGCCCCAGGCCTGCCTGGCTCCCATCTCCAGGTATTGCAAGAGCAGGTGTTGTAAGGTATGAGTGGTGCTGGCCTCAGTTCAGGCAGCCACAGGAGGAGAAGTCAAACAGAACAAGGCTCCCAGGAAGCATGGGACCTCATTGAGCCTGCGGAAGAGCTGGGTCTTTGCACAATGTCCCATGCTGAAGACATTGTTTGCATTAGCATGCATGACCCCTCAGCACAGCCCTGGTCAGGCAGGCAGGTATCCCACCTCTGCATCCTATGCACCTCTCCAAACACTTTCTCACCAACCCGATCTTCATGCTTTTGCCCAAGGCAGTCGCTGTGGCCAACAACCTGGCCTGCAGGGGCTTGGACCACCTGGAGGATAAGATCCCAGCTCTCCAATACCCAGTCGATAAGGTGAGTCACAGACCAGACCCCACTGCCTCTGTGACCCACCAGTCCCTCTGCAGAGCCAGCATTGCTTGTCTTCCAGGGCATGCTCTGCTTTTTCTCCTGCCTCCTTCATCTGATTATAACTCAATGATGACAGGCTGTTCAGGGGTGAACAGGGCATCACCTCGAAGCAAGGACTACTGTAGAGGCACCTCCAGTCAGAAGGATGGCTGGAGTCACTCACAAACTAGTACAGTCCAACAGCATCCTGTGCCCCATCCCAGCCAGTTGCCTCCAGCCCGGGCTGTAGAGAGCTGTCATCCCCCTCTTGTGGCTGCCTCAAAGCTGTTTGCACACACAGCCGTGCCTGTGGTCCCCACGGGTCCCTCTAACTCTCCCACACTGCCTGGAGCACCCTGGCAGGGCTGTTCTCCATCTCTCTGCCTGCAGCTTGCGTCTGATCTGAAGGACACCATCTCCTTCCCCCTCCAAATTGCCAAAAACTCTGTTTCCAACACCGTGGACAAGGTCATGGGGATGGCGGTGGAGGGTTATGAGAAGACCAGGAGCACAGTTGAAACCACAGCAAGGTATACAAGGAGCAACTCTGTGAGCCAGATGGCAGCCGCAGGGGTTGACACAGCCCTGGGAGGGCTTGAGAAGCTGATGGAGTATCTCCTCCCAGAAGAGGACGAAGAAGCAGGTAGTCCTGCCTCCCACATCACCTCTGAGGGTGGCTGGAGAAAGGGGTGGCAAGGCTTCTGACTCCAACAAGTGCATGGGAAATGTGGAGGGGGGGGCTGTGAATCTGCTTTGGACAATTTACTGCCTCTTCATCTCTTGGGAATTAACAGGAAAACACACTTGTGCGGATAAAAGGAAATGGAGGGAATGAGACTGTGCAAACACATGGGTTCCCATCTCTTGCCGCTAAGATGCAATTGCGGGTGTTTCCATGAGGTGGCAATGTCCCTTGGGCAGCCACATCCTCGCGCAGCACTAGGAGCAGGGAGCCGTGGGGCTGGACGAGCACAGACCCCGGAGCAGGCGGGAGCTGAGAACCACGGTCTCGCCCAGGAGCAGCCGCTGTGCCGGACTCTCCTCCCTGCAAGGCGGTGCCTCGGGCCCCCTGCACGGGGCTGGAGACGTGGGAGCAGGGTGGCCCCAAGGGAAGCAGTGGGAGGTCAAAGCTGGCAGGAAGGTGGTGCAGGGCTGTTAGCAGGTCTGTCCTGCCAGGATGTAAGTGCCCTCCACTGGCCCTGTGTCGTTCTGCTTTTAGATCAGAAGCCCACAGAGGTTCGTGGATCAGTGGCAAAGGCCTCCCAGCAGCAGCGCAGTGCTCCCAAGGCTCCCAGTGCTCCCAGCACTCCCAGCAACCCCAGCACCCTGTGCCGGATTGGAGCCTTGGTTAGTACCATCACCCACCATGCTTACCAGCAAACGGCCCAAAGCCTCCAGAGTGCCAAAGCCAAAGGGCGGGAGCTGGCCACCTGGATTCCTGGCCTGGTGAGTGTGAAAAATCAGCTGCCAAGACTCCTCAGTAATGCCGTGCAGCAGCAAGCAGTCTGCTGTTTAAGATGGGACCTGATTGCTACAGGGATTTATTGAAACACCCACTTGCTGCAGCATCCTGAGCTACATGCACGCCTCGACCCCATTCACATGGTCCCAGGCCACCCAGTGCGCCCGCAGCAGAAGCTGGCTCTGCCTGCACTGCCCTTCCCCAGCCCACAGAGAAGGATGCCACTCCAAGATAGCCGCTCACTTAGATAATAATAATGGTGTAATGGGGTAGTTTTGCCTTGTTTAGCCCTTCTCAGATCTCTGTCCATTTGATCTCCATGGATTTACCTCCAGATATCTAATCAATCATGAAATGCTGTGATTCCCGCTGAAAGATGAGAAAGGGTTTTTTCATCCTTTCACAGTGTAGGATCTGAGAGACCTTTTCCATGTTCTCTGAGTCACTGCAAGTTTCACAAGGTCATAAGTTTCTTTCTTGTTCTTTTTTTGCACAGCGCCAGCACCTTGGGGGCCCAAGGATCTAAGTGCTGCATGCTGATAACATAAACAATTTGTGTAGGAAACATGAACACAGGTGTCCTGCTTCCCAATATCATGTTTTTGACTGATTTTGCTTTAAAATGACAGGCTCCCTAGAGCACATCAGTGAGCAGAGCAGTGGTCTTTGCTGTTTTGAATGTATTCCTTCCTTGCTCAGTAGGAAGAACTGAGTGGGCCTGCAGTTCCCATTGCTTCTGGCTTGTGCTTGCAGGCAGGGTCCTGGGCTCCAGGGAGGAGCCAGTCCCTGCAATCTCCGTGCCATCGGCATGCTCACGCACAAGCTTGTACCATGTTAGCAGGATGAGCTATTTTTAGCTGTCTCCAAATGTATATGGCTGATTTATGACCTTGCCATAATATCCTCCCCAAAGCAAAAAGCCCTGCCAGCGGCCCAGATAGAATCAGGAGATGCCCCTTGCCTTGCCTTTCCCACCAAGCTTGCTGGGATGGGAGCTCCTTTCCCTGACCTTTGCCAGAATCCCAGACCTCCCTGCTGCCATCAGGACTTCTTCCCATGTGCATATCAGTCCCCTCTGAGTCCCTTGAGATCCCATGGCCCATGCCAGGGGATGCCTTGGGGCCGTGAAATCCTTGCCTTCACACACTAAGGAGGACAGGGCAGATGGGCTGCGAGGCAACATGCATCCGCCTGTTGGGCTCCGTCACAGCGTGCTGGAGGAGGCCAAGGGTGGCTCTGAGTCCGGTCTCCTGCCACAGCCCTGCGCTTTGGGTGTTGGCATGGTGTGGGCTCACTTGGTGGCTGCAGAGGCACTTGGAGGCAGTGCCAGGATGGTCCCGAGGCGCTGCGCTCGGCCTAGGGGTAAGCAGCGTGGCTGGGGGCTGTCAGCTCTCCCCGGCAGTGGCTTTTTGCTCTTATTTCAGGGCAGCATGGTGAAGCCAAGCACGCCCCCAGCACAGCACACCCGGAGCGAGGGGCAAAGTGCTCCAGCTGGCTGGCTGAGCAGGAGGCAGAGCAAGGTGCCAGAGCAGAAGCGGGAGAAAGCAGAGGGGAAGGAAGAGGAAAACAACACAAATGAGGTATGGAGGCAAAGCAGCAAGCCTGCCTGGCCATCCCGGCTCTGCTGGGCTGCAGAGGTTGCTCCAAACCACCCTCCCAAGCTCATAACGGGGGCTGCTACCCCACGTCCCCTTGGGGACCAGGCTCACCGCTGCTGCTGCACGCTGCGGGGAGCTGAGGCTCGGAGGCAGCGAGAGGGCGCTTGGACACAGCCTGCAGCCCCATTCCCAGCCAGGGCCACTCCTGGCTGTGTGACAGCTGTCCAGTGTGCACGGCTCCCCCCAAGAGCCAGTCGCATGCTCTCACTCTGTTATCCAAGGGAGAAGCCAAACAACTTCACTCCCCATCTGGCACTCCTCCGGGGCTGAGTGCGAGCCGGAGGACTGAGTTTCCTTGGCAGGCTGGCAGCCTCCAGCATCTCGGGCTAAGTCACTGGACAGAGGAGCTGGAAAAAAATCCTGTTCCACAGCTGGAGGCTGTCGGCAGCTTCTGTGCTAGGCAGGGTGGAGATGCCCAGACTGCCTAAATCTGCAGTGCTTGGTGCTGCACCGAACCGTCAGTTCATTTTGTGTTGTTGCTCACCGAGCACCTCCACGCTCCTGAAAAATACCCCATGGTCACAGCAGCGAGTGGCACAGTGCTCTGCCGTGTGGGAAAGGCAGGAGGAGCCTGGGGGTGGCAAGAGGCTTTGTGGCAGAAAGGACAAGGCAGAAAAGACAGAAAGAACAGTCCTGTTCCTGCCAGAACAGGACCGAGAGCCTGGTCGGGGAGGCAGAGGTGGGAACTTTCCCTTCACAGCGGCTCTGCTGGGACACGGAGACAGGAAGCTGCGGGCCGGGGGTCGGGGCCCTTCACCTCTGCTCCAGGCCCTGTGCGGCTGGGAGAGTCAGACAAGCGGAAATGCAGCTCGGGGAAGGGCAGCCCTGTCCCTGGAGGCCTGGGAGTGGGGGGAGCCAGGATGGGGACAGGGAACGACCCCAGTGCAAAGGGCTGCAATGGCTCTTGCAAAGCCAAGGACAGTGATCCTATATCATCAGCTCAGGCTGTGAGGTGCTGAGAGGCTGGAGGGGACAAGGAGAGCCCGGGGCTACATTTGTCCTGTCTGGGCGGTGACTGGCACTAAGCAGAATTTCTGAGGTCATTTCTCTTTGCAGGCAGGGGAAGGCCCTGGGCTGGTGGGCAGCGTGGCTCAAAACCTGCAAACCGCCTACACTTCTGGCATCTCCAGCGTGAAGAAGGTCCCTGCCGTGGCCTGGGATGCAGCGGAGGGCTTGATCCTGTTCACCCCCCGCAGGCTTTCCAAGGCCATGGAGACGGTGGATGCTCTTGGGGGAACCCTTGTCAGTGCCCCCAAGCATCTGCTGGGCACCCTGTACAGCTACGTGCCGGTGAGTTTATCCCCCAGACCTCAGAGAGACTCTCAGAGAAGGGTGCGTGAGGGGCCCAGGCCCAGGCCAGATCTTGTTCATCTCCAGCAAAATCCCCAGCTCTGACCCTTTTTGGCCAGCTTCTTCCTGTTCACACCCCTTAGCACTGGGCAGTGCCAGGGAGCAGTGAATTACCCGGAGCAGGGCATATGGGATGCTGTTGGGACACCTCAGTCCCGACCTCCTCCCAAGTCCCACCCTCCTCAGTCCCCAAAGCAGTGACAGAGAGTCCTTGCYGGCCCCATGGCAGGGAGCACAGGTCAGCCGGCAGTGATACCTCATACTGCTGACCCTAACACCACACGTCACGTGCATCCGTCTGTCCCCAGCAGACGCCGAGGGGCCACTCGGTGCCTTTCACACAGGCAGTTGCAGCTGTGAGAAACAGTTTGCGCTCAAGCCTGGCTTTGTCCACGAATTCCTGCAAAGGCGAAAGTTCAGGCTGAGTCCATGTCCCCCTCTTCCTCCTCCCTTGGGTCTTATAGGTTTTGTGGGACTGAACTTAAAGTTTGGATTTTTGGCTTGGAGACTTTGGTGATTCAGGGGCAGTTGGTTTGGGGCTGTGCTGTTTTGAGAGTCTAAGTTGTTTTGCATCTCCTGATGGAGGAACAGGGGCATCTCCTCCACCGGCAGCCACCAACTCAGAGAGGGGGATGCAGTGTGGTGAGGTGCTCACCTGGGCTCTCCCTGGCTTTTAGCTCCGCAGGCAGTCAGTGAAGGAAGAGGAGACCACTCGCGGGAGCAAACCCAGTGCTGAGACAGACCAGAAGGAGGAGGATYCCAAGCCTGCTGCTCCCTCCTCCGAGGAGAAATCCCAGCTGAAAGGAGACTGGCGAATGTACCGAGGCCACCACCCCCTCTCCTTCCTGGGCCTCGAAGACCCCCTCTTCCTACGCCACAACCTGTATCGGAGCCCCAACTTCGAGCCCGAGTGCCCTCTCCCTCGTAAATCAGCCTTCGCCCCCTACAACAGGCGGGTGAGCGAAGGCTCATACCGCTTTAACCCCGAGGCGATGTATACCCGGGCCTATTACRCCAACCTCTACGGCAGCACCTTCAAAAAGGACTGAGCTGGCTGGGAAGACCAGAGCTCCCTCGCCCACGCCAGCTCGCTCCTCTTCACGCTTTGCCAGCGGCACAATGCTGCGTTCAGCATCCGCCCTCGCCAGCTCCCCGCACGGCACAGCCCTCTGTCCCCCCCAGCCCAGCACGGACACAGGGAAGAGAGGATGGTGGAACCAGGCTTGAGGCTGGAGGGAAATGGGCTGCAGGGGCTCAGCGGTAGGTGTTCCTGGGGACCTGCCCCACAGCGAGTGACGCTGGGGTGGCGAGCTCCAGTTAGCAGGGTGGGGAGGCCTGGGGTGCTGCAGGATGGCATCTGTGCAGGGACAGCTGTGTGTGGGTGCCTCTCCGTCCCTGCCTGTCAAAAGTTGGAAATAAATGGTCGTGTCCTCTCTTCCAGACAAAGGAAAGGCACCAAACTAGCTAGTTCTGCTAATAACTTAACAGTAGCCAAATCAGAAACGTAAAGGCTAGCCTGTCCTGCTTCTGCTAGAAGAGCCATTAGGGCTCTCCAGCATATACTGTAAGCTTTCTCTAGCCTCGGTTCAAGTGAACAAATACTGAGTCTTTAAAAAGGCAGCCTTCCACCAAGTTACCCATGGGGCTTACAGGATATTATAACAAAACCTGGGGGGCACTTTGCCCTGAAACTACCCTCTCTTCACAGGTACCAACAGACATAGGAGGAGACTCTGTCTTCTGTTACCTCAGGACTGTGATGGGGCTAAGTAATAGTTGTGCAATGGGAATTTGTTTCTTCATGGAGTGCAGTGGGACCAGAAGGAGGAAACTAAAGGCAGCAAGAAGCTCTGTTGTGAAAGGAAGAAAGTAGGTGGAGAGGATACCAGAGATGGGAAGGAGATGTAGAAAGACTGGAGAGACCAGAAAAAAGAAAGGGGACCAGTCAGGGCTGGCACCAGGCCACCCTGGTCCTTGGTGACCAGACAGAGTAGCCTTATGAGCTACACACAGAGAACAGCATTGTGAGACAGACCAGTGAGGACAGCAAAGCCATCAAATGCCAACATAAACAGCCTGGTTCCTCATCCCTCTTCCTTCCATCCCACTTTGCAGAGTATGTCTCTGGCCCCACTTTGCTCTTCCCAAGCTTATCTGGGAGCTGTGCTTGAAAGTCCCCAGTGTCTGGCAGGATTCACAAATAGGAATGCCCGGGGATCAGGCTCCTCATCCCCCAACGAGGGACTGATGGCAGGGCCTTTGGGATCAGGAACAAGACCCGTGACAACGGGTGGAGCTCTTGGAGCCCCCCTCTCCTGTAGGACTGCCTGATTTCCTGCAACATGTTGTTCTATCTACTGCAGTAATAAACCTTCTCTATTTGCCATTTGTGCAGTTTGCTCATTTTCTTTGTGTGAATGAGCCTGGGTGGCTGCATGGGCACTAAAAGGCAAGAGCAGAGCAGAGTGAGAGCCAGGGCTGAGGGAGGGGGGATAGGAAACCTCACTGTCAAGTTGTTAACGCTGGGACAGTGGGATCCTGAATGTCCCTGCAGAGGTCTGTTAGCTGGGTCTACACCGGGAGCCCTAAAGGGGCTGGAAACACCTAGAGAAGAGAGCCAGGTACAGAAGTCTCTGCTGTTTGTGGTGCTCAGGTAGTGCCCAACACAACACAGATGTCTTCCCATGCCTTGAGCGCAAATTCACAGCCATGAAGAGCCAGGGGCTTTCTGCCCCAAAAGATTTATTCTATTTACAGTGGGACATTAATAGAGAAATCACTGTCTTCATCACACACACACAAACCCTCTTCCTACAGGCAGCATTCCCAGGCACACCAGGGGCCTTGCAAGGCAGTGGTGAAGGGTTTGGGGGAGAGGCAGGGAAATGCCTTCCTGCAGTGGCAGGTTCAGGGTTGAGCCCAATGTCCCTTTTCCCAACCTCCTTTCATCTCCAGGGATGGACAGGCATGGCTTTTACAGAAGGACTGGGTTTATAAGATGCACTACACAATACCACATCCTGGGAATGAGCCACAGAGCTGATTTTCCCATGCACAGTCTATAAACCATTTGAACAAGGGAAACATCTGCAATCACTGAAAGGCTGTGGGAGGGAGGACCGTTGGCAGGGGGACTCACAGTTCAAAAGCACAGCACTGCTTGGAATCCCGGAGAAAAGGCAGACGGGACCGGAGACCAATGGATCCTTGCTGAGGTCCTTCAGGGTCAGTCGATAACGCAGGATTGGAGAGACTCGGACACTGCTACGCACACGTGGGAACTGCTGGTTATTCCACAGCCAGCTCAGCACCGGCAGGCGTTCTACGGAGAAATCCCCATCTTGCCAGCTAGTTTGGTGTGAGAATCAACAGAAAAGTGAGAACAGATCAAGGATTACAGACTAGGGGACCCTGACGAGTATCACAGATAGAAGTAACAGGAATCCTGCAGAAGGAGCACTGCCAGGACCCAGCATAAGAGCAGGGGAACAAGGCAGTGCTACCAGACAGAAGTGGTGCATCCTCTGTGCTCACCAACAGTCAAGGCAGCTTCCCATAGAAGACACTGAGGAAGCTCCAATGCTGCCTGGAGTAGCAGCAAAATGACCTGATTTCCAGCGCTGGAGGAATAAAGGAGAAAGTATGAAGCACCTAAAAACCTTGTATAGCAAAGAGGAGAGATTCTGCCCCAAAGTGTTTCCCACCATTGAGCCAAGAGCCTCATGGGGGCCTGCAGAGACCATGTGCTAAATAATGACATGTCAGACATGACTAGGAAAACGCAGCTGAATCCTGACCAAGGAGGCACCTCAACAGTGAGCACAGGGGCAGGGCTGGGGGATTCATAGCTTCCCATGACATACAACGGAGCCCAGGCCTACCGGGGGGGTCTTATCCCCATTGCTACAGAAAGGCCCTATAGCCCTCGGCTGCACTGGCCATATATGGCTGCAAACCTAGATCCTGATGTTGGTATGTAATCAAGGAAAGCTTCGTACTTATCAAAGGTACACCCGTCTCCACAGGCACCCAGGGAGGAGGCTCAATCCAGCCAGATACTGCGTAAGTCCAGCTGGCAGCACACAGAGAAGCAACGCACTTGCTGTAGCTCAGAGAGAGTCTGTTCTTTTACGGGCAAACACAGCCGACATGCTCTTGACAATGCCACGGATCCTGGTACCCTTTTTCAGTGCCAGTCTGGTGTCAGGGATACGCTCAGCCAGTCCGTGGAAGACCATGAGGGCCCCATGATAGGCCTCGGCAGCCGAGACCTCATAGAAACCACAGTCCAAAGAGAGGGCCAGGAGCCGGCCCTCCTCGCTGGACACCACCCTTTGGTGGTGCAGGTCCCGTTTGTTGCCCACGATGACGATGGGCACCTTCTCCTGGCTCAGACCCTCCTTGGCCGCCTTGATGAACTGGACTTTGAGGGGCAGGATGTTGAAGCTGGCACGGTCACAGATGCTGTAGACCAGGACAAAGCTGTCTGCCCACTGGATTCGCTTTTCTTCTGAGGAGCCCTGATCTGCCTGGTCCTGGGGAAAAGAAAAGGGACAGGAGCAAAACAGTGGGGTTAAACACAGAAACAACTCCCAGTGAATTGCCAAAGAGGATGTTAGTGCTGGAAAAGTTCCCTGGCCCACAGGGCTAGGATAGAAACAAAAATACTGCCCTTCTCAGCCAAGTTCAGGGTTTACCAGCCGGAACTACAAGAACCAGCAAATGGAGGGCATACAGTCCAGTTTCTATCACCACAGGGCAGACTTGCTTGCCAGAGACTGAGCCAGCACCACAGGGCAGACTGCAAGGAAATGCAAAAGGAAAGGTTTATTTATCCAGCGCCCTCCTCCCAAGCCCGCCTGCAAGCAGGCAGGATGCGGGGATCTTGCAGTGCTCTACAGTCCCGAGTTCAAGGAGGCACCAAACAGCAACTCCTGCTCTCCAGCTCAGCAAGCAGGTCCAGGAACAGCTATAGGGCTCTAACCCCTTTCACTGGTGCAGGTCCAGCACCCCCATGTTATTAAACAGACGGGAAAAAGAAGAGGGAGCCTATCAGGACAGGAATGGCTGGTGAGCAGCAGCAACACAGGACAACGAGAACCAGGAGCACAGAGGAAGGCAGAGCAATACCTAACAGACCTCATCAAGGTGACAAGATTGGGGGCACTGGAGTCAGAGTTATTGTCCTCACACTATCACACAGGTGTGGAAGTGCTGCAGGCTGTAGGTGATAATAGTGTGAGGTTCTCAGTGCGGCGCTTCCACTTTGTTAAGGAAGTCTTGAGCTCAATCCAGGCAGACAAAATTACTGCTTCAGCCCCCACTGTCCTTCTCAGTCAGAAAACTGCAGGCTATGATGACTCTTGCTAGATTGCGAACAACGTCGCTGCCCTTTACTCCACAGGCAAGAAGGGTTCAGTTGCCTACAAACCATCTGCTGAGTGAGTCTGAAGCAAGAGCTTTGCTCAGCTGGTGCTTCCAGTCCATGACTCTATTTGTATTTTTTTAGTAAAGGGTGGGCTTTTCTCCTTGGGGTGGAACCATGTAACACGAGGGGAGCCCTCTCACCTGTGAATACGGGACGTCCCAGATGTGGAAGAGAATCTCTCGGCCGTCCACGGTCAGGTTGTGGCTGTAGATGAATTCTGCCAAAAAACGAGAATGAAGGATGTTGTCTTCATAGGCTCAAGAGACAGTTCCCTCAAGCCAGGCCTTTTTCTCCAGGGGACAAGCCTGTCACGTCCACTCTGATGACATTGCCTGTCCTGTCTATGTGGAGATTGCACTCCACAGGCAAGGTCTAAGGGCTCCTTATGCAGAGTAACAACCATGCAAAGTGTGTTGGTCCCCAGGGCAGAATTACCTCTACCGTAAGCACCCCAAACTGCCCAGATATTCATCTCTGCCCCAGCATTCAGTCCATGCACAACTGTGCCATCAGTTCCCCCCAACCTGAACGTTTTGCACCGTAAAGAAACATTTCTGAGGTCAAAAAATAGGCCTTGGAACAAACACAACCATGAAACCTCCTGGGGGCCGGTGAAGGCCCTAGGGAAACAGAGGGGTGGATGGGAAACAACCAAATCCTGTAGCCAGAATCAGGCTTACTTGCTGACTTCCCAGTCCCTAGCGGTAAGCTAACAGGACTGCCCTCGGTCTGGCACTCACCCATGTCTCCGTATTCCCCGATAAAACGCCTGGTGAGGAAACGCACAGTCAAAGCTGCAAAAAGGAGAATAAGAGTCATAAAAACAACCCTAAGCATTAAGGACCTTTATTTTGGTCCCGAGCAAAGTTAGCTCAGACCCTGACTGCAGTTGGGCATCATGTCCCCTGTAGACTCCCACTGACAGGAATGACCTCTGGATTTTCTCCCTCACGTTTCCTTCCAGACATCAGCAGCTCTGCAAACAGAGCAGGGGCAGAGCACAGACCAGCACATCAGCGGACTGCGTCTCGCTGGAAAACCCTTTCCCCAGACACCATCCTGCCGCCCGAAAGGCTGTGCTCAGCTTCCCCACCTCGAATCCCAGCTGCGYCCGACAAACCCAGCTCTACCTCACCCGTGTGCTCAGATCGCAGCAGCATCGCTCTCTGCAGCTCACTCCAAACTCTGCTATGGCGTTTTCAAGTCTTTTTCTGCGGGTGAAATGGAAAGTTCCTGCCTGCAAACTTTCTGCTCTCGGCTACCGCTTGCTTCTTACCTGACTTCCCCACGTTGTCCGCTCCCATCACGAGCACGTTTGCTTCCATTTTCAGGGCAGCGGGGCCAGGCACCTCCAGGAGGGCAGGGTGGTCTGGGGTGAAGCTGGCACTCCTGCGCAGCGGGAGCCGCAGGCCCATGTCTAGCGGGGCTGTCCCTCGCTGGCGGTCCCAGCGGCCCTCCGCGGAGCAGTGGAGCGACCGCTTCCCACGCTGCCCGGGGGATCCGTGAGGACCATACCATTCCCAGCAGCCGCAGGGGTGACGCAGCAGGAGCTGCAGGCTGGAAGATTAAAAACTTTGTTATCAATCAGATCAGCCCAAACGTCAGCCCCYGGCCCCGGCCCTGCCACCCCGAGCRCGGGCGGGGGCAGCTYRGGAGGGACGGGCTGTCGGCAGCAGCTGCTCTGCAAAGCCTGTCCCCGAAGGCAGCCAGCGCCTGCATGTGAGGCACGTTGTCCCTCGGCGGGACCGTGCAGCCCCTGTCCTGTCCCCGGAGCCACCGCACAGCTGCCTCTGCGCGATGGAGCATCGAATGAGAAATGCATGGGTTGTCTTCTCCTCTCCGCACACCTTGGCCCTGATTTGCAGCATGGTCTCACTAGTCCACCCTGCTCTCCCATCCCACGAGTTGTGTCCTTCCTTACTCCCCAGCCGCTCTCTCCTGTGGGCAGGGCCCCTGATTTTGGCCATCATGCCCAATGGTTCTGCAAGGGAGACCAAGACCTGCAAGTTGAGACCGTCACGCTCATTTCACTTGTGATCCAGTCACTTGGCCACGGCTGCCCCAGCACTGGGACTGCAGCATGCTCTGAAGGAGGCAGCTTGTGTCACCAAAGCAGGCCTTGGAGCCCAGCCAGGAGCAGCCGGAGAGGTTCCCTCGTGCCGGCAGGGGATCCCGCAGGGTGCCCTGGGGACATGGGTGCCGGCTCGGCCTCCGCGCTGCTCCCTGCCCAGCTGGAGGCGGGAACGGCCGTGTCCTCGAGGCCCCGCGGTGGCAGGGCTGGCCGCGGTCCCCTAAAGCCCCAGAGGGTGGCACGGCGGGGCTGGGGGTCCCCTGACACTCGGGGGTGACGGGGCTGGGGGTCCCCTGACACCCGGGGGTGATGGGGCCCGGTGCATCCCCTGACACCCGGGGGTGACGGGGCTGGGGGTCCCCTGATGCCCCGGGGGGCCGGGCCGGGCCGTGCTGTTCCCCCCGGGGGCCC
>NW_020447974.1:5612256-5633845 GCF_003343035.1 Apteryx rowi
GCCGTCCTCGTCCCTGCCAACGCTGCTGTCCCCTGGTGTCCCCCAGCCCCCGCTGTCCTCGTCCCCGCCAACGCTGCCATCCCCTGGCCCCTGCCGTCTCCACCCCGCCAATGCCACCGGCCCCCGCCATCGTCCCCACCAACGCCACCATCCCCTGGCATCTCCCAAGCTCTGCCATCTCCACCCCTGCCAACGCCACCGTCCCCTGGTGTCCCCCAACTCCTGCTGTCCTCGTCCCCACTAATGCCACCATCCCCTGTTGTCCCCCAGCCCCTGCCATCTCCCTCCCTGCCAGTGCTGCCATCCCCCAATCCCTGCCRTCACCATCTCTGCCAACTCTGTCACCCCCTACCATCTTCCGACCCCTGCTGTCCCCATCCCCACACATGCCGCCATCTTCGCCAATGCCACCATCCCTGACCATCCCCCCAATCCCTGCCATCCCATCCCTGCCACCATCACCAACCCTGCCAGTGTCACCATCCTCACCAGTGCTGCCATCCCCACCAACACCACCATCCCTGCCAATGTCGCCATCCCCTACCACTCCCCAATCCCTGCCAACCTCACCGTCCCCTTCCATCCACCTAGCACCTCACCCCCCGCCAATGTCACCAACCTCACCAGCGCCACCAGCCCCACCAGTCATGTGGCTGTAACCACACCTTGGGCAAAGCGGTGGTGAGACACCCCTCAACACCTGAACAGCAAAGCCACAAGCACTGTAGGCCCCCTGTGTTGGTGTCCGTTGGGGATCCTGTCTCGCATGTTCTTGCCCCCCAGGGAGAACACCTTGCTTGAGAGGCACAGCATATGAGTCTTGTTCTTTACCACTGAAAGACAAGCGAGAAGACTGAGTTTGGTCTGGAAACAGTGGCGATGATTTCCCTAGAGCACCGCTGCCTTTGACTGGCTTCTTTCTTTCAGCTTYGATTTTTAAAATTCTTTAACAGGAGAAAGAGGCTTGGGGGTTTAATCCCACTTGGTTACATGAAGGAAGGGAGGAAAGAGGAAATGCTTTCTCCTATAAGTGCCATTTTAATGTTATTATTGACTGTGTAGATATCTTACTGAGCACGTACTGTAAATGTTTTGGTCAGCCTTAGTTAACTGCATAATTTGAAAATCCTGAATTGTTTCCATACTTTCAAATTTATCTCTATTTTTAGTTTCCCAGTTAGGGTTATCATTGCACCAGATTTGGGGATTGTCCTTTTACATGGTTGTTAATGAAAAAAATAAAACAATTTTAAACTCAAGTTCCAGAGTGCTGTGGCCAGATAAAGACAGTCCACAAGCACAAAAAAATTGTCTGTGCTAGGAAAGTTTGTGGAGTAGTGCTGGCTTCAAAGGAAAGCATGTTCTAGCTTCAGGCATGGTGTTTGTTACCTGCTGATACCTTAATACACCTTTTTCTTCTCAAGGAGCACTGTAGATATGCAGTGTTGCTTGAATGCACCACTGCTGTGGAAGGGAGCAGTGGGATAGGATTTGCCCCAAGGCCCTGTGGCTTAAAAACATTCACAGGGAAGTTTAATCCGGGCTTCTAGTGCTGAGCTGTGGGGAAGCTGTGAGGCTGCTCCTGTCTACATGAAGTGTGTCCTGCAGCCTGGCTCCTGCATCATGACTTGGTCCCCATMTGGCACTGGCCCTCAGTGCATCCAGTGACTGTGTACACGTATCTCTTTGCCAGCCTCCATCAATGAAGATGAGCAGGGCATCATCCCACGAGCCATGGCTGAGACCTTCAGGCTCATCGAYGAGAATGACCTGATTGACTACACGRTCAGAGTGTCCTACCTGGAAGTGTATAAGGAGGAGTTTCGGGACTTGCTGCAGGTGGATACAGCCAGCAAAGACATCCAGATCCGGGAGGATGACAAGGGGAACATTGGTATGTGTGTCTGCTCTTGGACTCCCTTTTCTTCCCATTTGCAAGGCCATTTTGGCATATGTTTCCCTGTAAGGTGGAGCCAGGTCTTCTCCTCCACATCTCTCCTGCAGCAGCTTGCTATGCATAGCCCTGCTCTGTCTGAAGAGCCTGTATTTGCACGGCACAATATGAATAGAGCAGTGGCACCAGGCTGCACGAGAGGGGCTGCAAGGGACCCCCTCAGACTCCGAGCCTCAGCCTTTGTGTGCTGCTGAGAACTGTGGTTTATGGTGCGAGAAGGTTCGCAGGAGCGAGCTGCTTCAGTGCGCTCTGGGGCTGTTCCAGACCGCAGGCTCTGCTGCTCCTTTGTGCGGATTTCCTTGGGCAGCCCATCCCTTGCAGTGACAGCTGCGTTTGCCATTGCAGTGCTCTGCGGTGTGAAAGAGTCAGAAGTGGAAGGGCTGGACGAGGTCTTGAGCCTGCTGGAGATGGGTAACACAGCCAAGCACACGGGAGCTACCCACATCAACGCACAGTCAAGCCGCTCGCACACCATCTTCACGGTGACCATGGAGCAGCGGCGTGGGGCTGGCCGCCTTACTCGCCTCACCCTCCATGATCGCGCCTCAGTCCCTGCCTCGGGCCAAGTGCTGGTCTCCAAGTTTCACTTTGTGGACCTTGCGGGCTCAGAGCGAATTGTGAAGACTGGAAACACGGGGGAGAGGCTGAAAGAGAGCATCCAGATCAACAGTGGTCTGCTGGCCTTGGGCAACGTGATCAGTGCCTTGGGAGACCCTCGGAGGAAGTGCAGCCATATTCCTTACAGGGACTCCAAAATTACCAGGTACAGGATGGGACCGGGACCCCAACGCTCTGCACACCTCTCGTGGGTGCATGGCCCAACAGGAGGGACATGAGGCTTCTCTCTGCCTTTCTGGCCTGCTGAAAGTCTTCTCCCATGCTCAGCTTGGCAGTCCCCTAATCTACCTGAGAGAAGTCTGGTGGGTGAGTTGTCCCTTGTGCTCTCACACCGGGGCTCTCGGACTGTCTGCTTGATTGCAAGAGGTCAGTTGACCCCCTGTGCCTCACAGCATCTTAAAAGTCCACCCTATATGTGGGTTTTTCTGTAGAGAAGCTGGAGAAACAATGAGGCCAGGATAAAAATGAAGACTAGCTTGTTCCAGTGCTGCAGAAGACAAGGCTTGGATGATTCATGCTACTGAAGCTGAGATTGCGTGTCAGTGTGGGTTATTCTGCCCATTCCTGCTTAGCAGTGACTAGAAAGTGCTTCCAGTAGACTTCTTGGATGGTTTGCTTATAATGAGCTGGCCTGCAGTTAGTTTTTAGCTTAAACAGATGTCCTTTGCAATCTACAGTAGGCTGCCTTGTGGCATGCACCTAGCAGTGATCGCAGAATCAGGTAGCCCAGAGCCTCGGGAATTTCCCAGAAGGAAATGTGCCATGGTGCAAATGTTATTCCTCTGCTTAATCATTCGGATCACTTCACTGGTGCTGAACTGATTAGAGAGAGACAATATCATTTTCATTGCGTTTAACCTTGTAAATGGATAGGTAGGTGATACCCCTCTGTTTCCTGCATTATTCTGCATTTCAACCCTTTTAATTGTCTGTGTCTGTGCTTCTGCTTAGGATCCTAAAAGATTCCCTGGGGGGGAATGCCCAGACTGTCATGATAGCCTGTGTCAGCCCTTCCTCCTCTGACTTTGATGAGAGCCTCAACACACTGAATTATGCCAGCCGAGCTCAGAACATCCAGAACAAGGCCGTGGTGAACTGCCGCAAGGAAACGGAGCATGTCGAAGAGCTTCATCTGCAGATAAAGAACTTGCAGAAGGCACTGGAGCAACGGCACCGCTCAGAGACCCGCATCATCAACCGCTCGGACACCACCAAACAGGGCTCGCAAGACCCCACGGCTCGCCTGCTGGCAGAGTGTGCTCACTACCGGACGTGCACGGATGCTGCATATCGGCTGCTGATGGAGCTGCAGGAGGACAGCAACCTCACCATGGAACAGATCCTGCGGGTTAAGGAGTGGCTGTGTGCCGTGGAAAGTGAGAGGAGCGAGCTCACCTCAGCTGGGCTGGATAGCGGCATCGAGAGCACCTCTGCGGAGGACCAGAGCCTTGAGGGACAAGGCTCAAAGCTGGCAAAAGCCCAGGTAACGATTGGGGTGTTAGCTCTGTGCTTGGGTGTGGGCATAGCCTCCTGATAAAGCACAGCACAACCGCCAAAGTCTGTTTGTTGCCTGAGAGGGAGAGCAGAGTTACGGAGGTGCCCAGTGAGGACAGCAAAGGAGGCCCTATATTAGTATAGGAAAAGACAGAAGATTTTTTCCATGAAGCACTCCAGTGGTCTGGCATGAGCCCCTATAGCCATTTGGGGAAAATGAAGAGGCTGCAGTAGCTCTGAGGAGGGGAGGAGGTGGTGTTCACCTGACCTGCCACTGAGTACAGCAGCCTTGGAGCAGAGAGCAACAGCCACTGCCTGGCACTGTGGAAGGGTCAGGAGAGGGAGTGGAGGAAAACCTGGCTCAGGGCAACCTGGTCCAGAGGCCATAGGGAGGCAGAAAGACACGATCCTCCTGGAAAGCAGAGACAGGATGGATTCAGCTTTCACTCTGATGTTTATTTCAGAAGCAAAATCTTTGCAGAGCTGTGTCTGCAGAGCTGCCGTGCCTCTGTAGAGACCAGGGCAGGGAGGGAAGGACAAAGGCAGATACTAATTTCTTGTATTTTGGGGGCAGGTGAACACTGAGAAGGGGTGTGAGTCCGTCAAAGATGAGCATGTGGCCAAACTGCAGAAGCAAGTGGAGCGCCTGGAGGAGGAGAACCGTGATTTCCTGGCTGCCCTGGAGGATGCCATGGAGCAGTATAAACGACAGGTATTTCTGGGCTCTACTTTCTTAGAAGAGACCTGCCCCACTCTTCCCCTTTTGCCTCAGACAACAGGGGTGAGTACAGCCTGGCCTCTGGGCTCCTGTGCAGCAGATTTGGGATTGACATGTTTGTGATCCCATTTTTCTTGTTGCCTCCTAGAGTGACAAACTGCAGGAACAGCAGGATAAGATCTCAGAGCTGCATGTGCGCTTGGAGATGGCAATGCCAAGTCTGTGTGTGCCAGAACTGCTGGAAAACCTCCATTTGGTGACTGTCACCCAGAGACCTCACACGGCCCCTCTGGATGCTGCACAGTCCCATGGCCTCAGCATGGTTCCCTCCGGTCTCCTTCTTGCTGAGCAGAGTGGAAGAGGCCTTTGTAGGAAGGTGAGAGTGCAAATCTTTGCTGTGAATGCCTCCATTTAGCAGGTGCTGCCTTTTCACTCTGAGTCCCTTCACCTTAGGAGCTGGCTTTTCCCACCCCTGCACATTAACCTTGTCAAAAGTGTAGTCCAGAGGACTATGCTCAGTTCACATCAGGAAAGATTCACATCTCTGGCAAAAGCAGCCAGCTTTGAAACTGAGGCCTTTACTTTAATCCTACCAGCTAGTTCCAGACTTTTGCTCAGCTTCTGAGCAGCAGAAGACAGGAGGACTTCCAGCTAGGTGTGGGAACACTGCAGTTCCCCTGAAAATACACTGAACTCTGCTTTGTTGCTCTTGGTTGCAATGCCCAGCTGAGAGTCAGCTTCTAACATGGGCTCTCATGCAGCATGTTTCATCTCTGTCTGATTCTCTACCCCAGCAGCTTGACAGCAATCCCTCCTGCCAGGAAGAGGACCTAGCAGTCTGTCGTCCGAGCCCCGTGCAGCATCTGACTGGCAACCCAGAGATCAAAGATGTGGTGCTGAGGAGGGAGTTCAGCCAGGCCTCAGAGAACCTGGCACAGCTGTCCTCAGAAGAGGAGGAAGAGTGGGAACAGAAACGGTCCCTGTATCGGCGTCGGTGAGTTGAGGCTGTTGCAGCACTGTGCGTTGCCACTGCAGTCATAAGGCCCTGGCCCAGCACTGTTTGGAGATGGCTGTGCTGCAGAGCTGAGCTCGGTCTCCCACCTCTGCATCTCAGCCCTCATGTAGGATGTTGAAGCAAATGCCATCTCTGGGGTCAGTAATTCTGTTGAGACAGCTGACTGCTTACCAAGGAGCTAGTTAGCTTCATTCCTGAACTTCATTCCTGCTGTTTCCATCTCCCTCTGAAGCCCTGTCTTACTCTGTGGATCATGAGAGTCCTTACTGGAAACAGCTCTAGTAGTGCTCAGACCCAAATGATTAATTTGCTGCTCTTTCTAGAAATGGGATCCAAAGCTGGAGCAAGAAGGAGATCTGCATCAAGTTGGGCGAGGAGCCGAGTGGAGGCAATAACCAGCTGATTCAGGAGGAGCAGTCAGAGTTGCCCAAAGGCAAGTAGAAACTGTAGGTTGTTGGGCAGGCTTCCTAGGGCTGGTAGTGTTTTGCTAAGTACTTTTGATAGGAGGACCTGGCTGAACCAGAGGACAAAATGGAGCAGATGAGAGTCCAGCTGCTTTGCTTGTGGAGAAAGTTAGCCTGCTGGGATCTCGCAAGAGCTGCATGTTTTGGTGGAAGCTGGAGGTGACTGGGCGATGCTGTGCCAGTTTTAGTTACAGATCTGAGTTCTGATTGTCCTTCTGTCACATGGCTGCTAAGAGGGGAGCATCCTTACCTGGGGATCTGTGTTGCAGAGGCCTGCAGGAGGCGGGAGCAGTTGGTCAGTCTGCGGGAACGCCTTCCAGGGAAGGACTCTGAGTGGAGGCTGGTGCAAGCACAGCAGAAGATACGAGAGCTGGCAATCAACATCCGTATGAAGGAGGAGCTGATCACGGAGCTCATTAAGACAGGTGCAGAGCTGCTGGCGAGGCAGTTGGGGAATATGCACCTGTTCCCTGTGAATCTCCTCCTGGTTGGGATCCTTGGTCTCCATTCCCACACTCACCTTTGTCTCCATGTTGTCTGTGTTCAGTTGTTCTCCTGTAGGCAGCGAAGTGCTGTTTCTCTGTCCTCTGGCTGACTGGGACCTTTCATAGTAGTTTCTCCCCAAATGCCTTCCCCAGAGTAGCTGAGGGCAAGGAGAGCACTGGGGAGCTGAGAGAGGGAGGGCTAGAAGTCTCTGCACCCAGTCTCTATAGCCACCTGCCAAAAAAGTTTGATGAGACAGAGCAGACCTGCAAGGCCAAGGAAGTAAAGGTCTGGTGCTGTGTCTGGGGCACTAATGAGGAACTTCTTCAGGGAAGAAGTTCACCCATTCAGTCAGTCAGGAAGGGAAGCAGTTCCTCGCCTGTGCACGCAGGCTGCACCAGCTCACACCCATATGGCAGCTGTGCCAGCCAGATCCCAGGGCAGCGATGCCGCAGCCAGGGGCAGATGCAGCCCTTCCATGGGACCCTGGCGGCCAGAGAACGGCCTGGGTGTCAGCGTGGAGACGTGTATGTTGCAGGCAAGGACGCCCAGACTCTGAACAAGCAGTACTGCCAGAAGATCAGCGAGCTGGAGCAGGAGGCAGAGCAGGTGCGGGCAGAGCTGAGCGACAGCCAGAAGCACCTCCAGGAGTTGGAGGGCAAAGAGCCATGGGACCCTGGGGAGAAGCGCAAACTGGAAGAGTATCGCACACGCCTGGCAGCTGCCCAGAGCAAGGCACAGGTCAGTGTGAACAGAGGCCGTCTGGCTTTGCCCACCAGGGCCTGGTGGGTTGGGGCTCTCTCCACAAAGGGTGTGGGCAAGCTGCCGAGCCTAAGGGTAGCTCTCACCTGGCAGGTTCTAAGCAAGAAGAAGCAGGCAACGGAGAGGCTGGTGTCGCTTTCAACCCAGAGTGAGAAGCGAGTGCAGGAGCTGGAGAGGAACATTCAGCTGATGCGGCGGCAGCAGGGCCAGCTGCAGAAACGGCTGCGAGAAGAGAGCGAGCAGAAACGGCGGCTGGAGACGGAGATGAATAAACGGCAGCACCGAGTCAAGGTAGGAGCTGGCAGGAGCAGTTTTGATAGAACTGTATTTGAGATGAAGATGACGGGTGGGCTCTGCAAGCCACTGGGCAGGCAAGGGTAGTTCTGATGGTGCCTCCAACTGTCCAAGAGAGCATCAGGCTGGGGAGAGTATGGTGGGTACTACAGTTTTTAAGAGTATTTAAAGAGCTAGCTTGGGAGCATAACCTGTCCACCAGCCCGCAGTCCCTGGCTCTGGAGCAAACAGCTTCCAGTCTCTCAAAGGCTGACAGTTGCTCCTCTCCATGCAGGAACTGGAACTGAAGCATGAGCAGCACCAGAAGATTCTGCGCATCAAAACCGAGGAAATCGCAGCTTTCCAGAGGAAGCGGCGAAGCGGCAGCAACGGCTCTGTGATCAGCCTGGAGCAGCAGCAGGTACAGGCACAGCAGGCCTGGCTTGCCCTTCCCCTTCAAAGGGGACTGCTGTGCCATGCTACAGGCTGACAAGGGACACCTGGAAGTGGGTGCCTTAGCTTGAGATGTGCTGTGGCATGCTCAGTCCCTAGCCTGTCCTGTCCTTAAGGAGGACAGTGCCTAATGTCATTTGTGTCCGGCAGCAAAGTACTTAGAGATCATCCCTTACCTCCGTGGCCAGGATCCTTCTTAAGTCTAAGCATTAGTAGAGAACCTGTGCAATCTTGTCTGTTGGTACAGGGATTGTGGGAGATATGGCTCCCTAGGCCTCCTTGACAGCTGGGGATCCAGCTCAGCTCTGCCTCTTGGAGGAGCTGGGAGGATAAAACCAATGGAGACTGGGCCATATAGGTTGGCAGAGATGGAACCAAGATTCTAGGTCTGAGCTCAGCCCCCTTGCTCCCTAGTCTAGTAGTTCTCAGATTGCTAGTGCTGTCCGCTCACATGCACATGCCCTTTTCCTCTCCTCCATCAGAAAATTGAGGAACAGAAAAAGTGGCTGGACATGGAAATGGATAAAGTCCTTGAGCAGCGCCGGGCCCTGGATGAGCTGGAGGATGAGCTGAGGAAACGGGAAGCTATTGTGGCCAAAAAGGAGGCCTTGCTGCAGGAGAAGAATGGCCTGGAGAGCAAACGCCTGCGTTCCAGCCAGGTGGGAGGAGAGTGTGACACCTCTGCCCCTTGCTTGACTCCCAGCAGAGAGGTGGGAGAGGAAAGGGCCTGTGAGGGGATGACTAGGTGCCATTCTGGGTCTGGCAGAGAGCTGCAGGCCAGGATGAGGTAGTGTCATTGGGAAGTAGGTAGGAAATCCATCTGCCTCTACCACCAGAGAACCTGCTTGTGCTGTGCCTCTGAGCTAGTGGTTTGATAAGCCAAGGCCTCTCTGTGTGTGGCAGTGGAGGGTTATGACTTGACCTGTGAAGGGGGAGGAAAGGGGTTGGGAGGCCTGGCTTTCCTTTAGAGCAGGTTCTCTCAAGCATCTTCTGCTGCAGGCCCTGACAGATGACATAGTACGCATGTCCAGCCGCCTGGAGCACTTGGAAAAGGAGCTGACAGAGAAGAACGGACTGCTGCGCCATGGCAGTGCCCACGACCAGCAACAGATCCGCCAGGAGATCAACAGCCTGCGCCAGGAGAAGGACCAGCTGCTCAAACAGAGGTTGGAGCTAGACAACAAGCTGCGCCAGGGCACCCTGCTGTCCCCAGAGGTACCCATTCTTTGGCAGGGCTGCTCTGCTTGCAAGAGTGCAAAATAGGAGAAGTAGGGTAAAGATTTGGTCATGGGGCCATTAGCAGATGCTCCCACAGGTCCCTCAACTGTGCATATCCCAGCTTTCTGCTGGTAATGTTGGGGCTACACGTTGAAAAAGGAGGTGGGATGCTAGGTGAGAGTGGGGTAGGGAGGGCGTGAACACTTTGGTCCCACATGGATGCTGTTCCCTATCCTGCACACTAACCCCAACCTCAGATGGTAATTGCAGTTCTGCCTTGGCAGGAAGAACGGATCTTGTTCCAGCTGGATGAGGCTATTGAGGCTCTGGATGCTGCCATTGAGTACAAGAATGAGTCCATCACGTGCAGGCAGCGAGTCCTGCGGGCCTCAGCCAGCCTGCTGTCGCAGTGTGAGATGAACCTCATGGCCAAGCTGAGCTACCTCTCCTCCTCTGAGACCCGAGCTCTGCTTTGCAAGTACTTCGACAAGGTGGGAATCAGACTGCATTTGGCGCTGGAGGGAGCTGTTGCATCTGACCAAACCGTTTTCCTCAGTCTTGGGCCTTCTGTCTCCCTCCCACTGTGCTTCTGCCCTGCAAAGCTAGCCCACCTGTCCCAACACCTGGAATAGGGCTTAGGTGCTGGTACCAGGATGCACTGATCCCTGTGGTGGCTCTGCCACAGCAGTGCAGCCATGTATTGTTTGCTTCCTTGAGGTAGCTGTGACAGCCTAGAAATACTACCCTTCTTCACACATGGTACCAAAAAGACCTAACTTGGTCAGGCTGGGTGGGGCAGGAAGGCTCCCCAGGCTCTGAAGGGGTTGAGAGATCTTTGTTCTTGGGCCCTGGACAGGTGGTGACACTGCGTGAGGATCAGCACAGGCAGCATATCGCCTTTTCAGAGCTGGAGATGCAGCTGGAAGAGCAGCAGCAGCTGGTGTACTGGCTGGAGGTGGCCGTGGAGCGCCAGCGCCTGGAGATGGACCGCCAGCTCACCCTGCAGCAGAAGGAGCATGA
The DNA here is from genome assembly GCF_003343035.1 of Apteryx rowi. Lineage (NCBI taxonomy): Eukaryota > Metazoa > Chordata > Aves > Apterygiformes > Apterygidae > Apteryx > Apteryx rowi. The sequence continues at coordinate 5,622,729 of NW_020447974.1, forward strand.
GCAGAACATGCAATTACTGCTCCAGCAGAGCCGCGGTAACAGCAACAAGCAGCTGCAGCACTGCTTTCATCAGCTGCTGCCTAGCATGTTCTTGGGCCCATGCTAGCTCTTCTTCAGCTTTTGTAGGGCTCTGTGGCTTGAAATAGCACTGTTTCTCCTTGTAGAGCACATGGATGAGGAGCTGGCCAGCAGCAAGATGCAGTATGAGGGGAGGATTCAGGTGCTGGAAAAGGAGCTGAGCCGATATATGTGGGCAAACCAGGAGCTAAACCAGAGGCTGAGTAACATGAACCTCCATCCAGGACAAACCAAAGGTAAGGGAGGCCCCAGTCTTGGGCTTTGCCATTCCTAGCGAATTAGAGGCAAGCTGCCAGCACCCAGGAGCAGTGCTGGAGTGGTTCAGTGCTGGCACTGAGCAAGTGCTTTACAGGTATTGATTCTGATGAGAAAACTAAAGTGATCCTGATGTTCAGCTCACTGCAGCATCTTTCCCAGCAGGGATGGAGAGAAACATTCACGGGGCTGGGGAGAGACCTCCTCCTGCACTTGGCATCTGTGAAGAATCCAGCCTTGGGGAACAGCACTTGCCCCAAGCTGTTGCTGAAGAAAGCCATCGGGTCAGGGATGACAGCAGAGATCTGGTCCATGCCCCTTTGCCATCGACATGGCGGCGTTCTTCCCTGCCCAACGACAACCCCATGGACCTTCGGCAGAGGGACACAGAGCACTTGCTCAGAGGGGGGCAGTCCCATGAGGTGCACCTGCCACGGAACCTCACTTCTGCCTCCAAGTCCCGCAGGGAGCTGCGCAGAGCCAGCCTGAATGCCACCCCCGTGCCTTACCACCCAGCAATGATAGACGTTAGGAAAAATCCCCTCTAGACATAAGCCTGGAACACTTCTGTGGCACAGGGCAGGAAGGAGTAGCTACTGCTGATGTGGGCTTAAGTGCCTTTCTACTCCCCTGAGCCAACCCGGCCACAAACCTGTTGTATTTCAGAGGCCTGAAAAAAAAAAAAAGTAGGGCTTTTCACCATAAGGGAAATAAGGTGTGGGACAGACTCCAGAGTGCTGACTGGCCATCTTTCCTCCTGCCTCTTCAGCAGCTTAAACACTGGGAAGTGGGAGATAGAGGCCAGCTTCGGAGCTAACACTCAAAACCTGTTTACAGTTTGGAAACCTCTGCTTGTGGAGATTGCTCATCCCTAGCAGACTCAGAGGGAGACACTCTGCAGTTCTGGAGAACTTGTAAATAGATTTTTTATAGCAACTTTTTTAAAAACACTTCTACTGTAACTTTTCTAATAAAGCAGAAGGAATTTTACAAAGCAGGCACTTGTCAGAGGCTCCTGCGGTCACTAATTCAACACTTCAGGAAAGACATTTATCTAAACCTCATTGTAGGGGAACCCAGCTGTTCACAGTTACTTTGTTGCCTTAATGTCTAAATACATGTGTTTTAGAAGTGCCCAGAGTAATTGTCTTGACAAATACCTTTAGGATTCATGAATTAAGCATTTCTCTGTTTACCTGCAGAGTCAAACGCTATGTAAGGTGCTTCAGCAAAAACACCTCTAGACAACAGCATAATTATCTGAAATATCCCAGATAAAAACAAGCCTAGTTCAGTACCATCTTCTGCTCCAAGCAATGAGCTGCTCTGGAGCAGTGTTTTCTTAGCCTTAGGAGTACTTCCAGTCAGCCACTACTTCAGCCTGAGGTGAGGAACACAGCTACCACAATTACTATTTCAACAGTAACACATGCTACCTTAAAAGCCAGTAGCTGCAGTAGGAGGAAAATTGGAAGGTGATTCCTACCTAATCTTACCTGTAGGGGTATTTCTTGTCCTGTTTTTTTAAAAGGGAACTTAGTCACATTACTGCAGGCTCTAGGTGTGTTTAAGGTGCAAGATATTTAAGCTAGGGGCCTTTATTTTTTATTGTTGAAAATGAAGACCTTCAGCAGCAGAAAAAAAAAAAAAAAAAAGGAATCCCTCCTACTCTCTCAGAAATAGTCATCTTTGAGCCCCATGCTTGTCTATCAATCCCCATCCTTCCAAAAGGTGCAGCTCTCCCCCCAGCAAAACAGCCCTAAGCACACCATACATCTTTYCTTGGCCAAAGGTAATGGGCAGTCTTCTTGAAAACTAGAGTTTCCAGGAAACAAGTTCCATTCAACACTGTGTGGAATGGCTTCAACAGTGCTGAAGCCTACTTTTGCTACACCTCTCTGCAGAAAAGCCTTAAAACCATTTAATGAGCTACTTTTGAACTGTTATGCCTGGCTTTAGGAGGACCTCACGCTATCTTTGTAGCTCTTTACTTCGTGTATGTTCAGTGGACACAGTGGGATGACTTTTCCCTGCTGTGCACAGACAGATCTCTCCTAAAGGAAAAACCCAGCCCTCTGCAAGAGCTTTGGGCTGCAAGATATTACATGCTTTCAGCCCTTCGTAGGCTACATTTTAGTCACTGAATCACAGCTCCTGCTGTCTTCAGGTGCTCTCATTCTAACCCCACATCTCACAGATGATTAGTCACTATCTCACCAGTGATGAAGTTGGGGAAGGGAGAGAAGTCTTTGAACTGTCATCTCCAGTTATTCCATAAGAATTTTTACCTCTCAAGGAAATTTCCCCAGAGTCCTCTCTGGCTCATTACAAGCTTGCAGAAGAGAAGGGCAACAAAGTTACTCTACCAGCCACAGTTGCACTGGTACTGGATCTACTCAGCCAGCAGTTCCAGATCCAGTTCTGCTTCCAGTGGGCAGGGCAGGAGTATCTGTAAATGGTTAGATTGGTCCATCTTAAAAAAAGGAGTGAGAGAGGGAAAGGAGGTCAGCCTCCCCCTCCACATCTTCCCTGTTGCCAGCTAGGTGGTCTCTCCGCTTCTCCGTAATCTTTTCTGGCATTTGACAGCTATTTCTCAGCAATTTGAGCTCATTAACCTGTCAAAGAATTAGTCTGCTTTTTTTGTTATTTTTCTGCTAAGCTGCCAAGCTGGATACAGCTCACAGAGGGATCCAGTTAGTGTCAGAGCAAGATAAACAGCAGGAACATGCAGCCAGTTTTGTACGCATTCACCTTCAGCACCCTTCCTGCAGCCATAATCCCTGGCCCACTACTTGGGCTGGAGCCAGATTTCTGACCAAGTGACACAAAACAAAATTCAGGTCATTTTATTTTACAAGACAGGTGTAGAACATGACAGTTCTCCTTACCTAGTGGAGCTGAACCTTCACTGCAAAACCTAGCTATCACATGCAGGAGACTGAGCTAGGTTTTGAATGGATGGAGAGATGCTCCAACTGAAGTTAAAAACTTTTAGAGTGGTCCCTATACCCACTGTCACATGCTTGCCTCCTGCTTCTCACCAATGCAGACAGCTCCAGGACAGCATCAAATATCCTTGTCCTTGTTAAAAGTCATGTTGTACAGCTGAAATGATAGGAAGCTTCCCATAGTATTCCGTCCTGGCTTCCAGCCTCAGCTAAGCAGCTTTTTCCGTGAGTAAGTCCTGCTAAGGTGACGCCTCTTAGAAGCCACACTGTTGAATGGAGACAACTCCTGGCTGGGAATATCTTGGAAGGCATCCGATTCCTCTTCTACAAACACAAAGAATAAATTAAAGCCATGATTTGCCAAATGTACTGCTTAGTGACTCTAAGAAGTCCAATATCAACTGGAAGCAACAGAAGTTGTAAACTGCACTACATGGTAGCCTATTCTACTCTTCAGCGTTACCTCTCCTCCCTTCTGAACTTCCCAGTGCAGACCAAGTATCCTGAAGGCATGCGAGATAGTGACACTGAATATGAAAGCTGCAAATACACGCAGGGCCTTTCTGCACAAAGGCCGATGCCTAGGACAGTGCTCTTTCATTCTCATTTAGATACAGGCATACAGAAAGCAAACCGAGGTAGTCTGCTCGAGCCCAGCCTTTCCTCACAGCGCAGGTGGTTACCTTGAGCACATTTTCTCCAAGACGGTGTCTGCCCCTGGCACAGCAGTGGAGACTGGGTCAGTGCTAGAAGGCTGCTGGCAGAGAGCGCACTTTTCACTGGTGGAGTTGAGCCTGGAGAAGCACAGTAAGATACTGCAGCAAACTGACAACTCATTGCTTTCAGGTAAGTCTCATACACAGCCCTTATTCTACCTTTAAGCTTCCATTAACACAAATGATACTCTGAATTTATCTGAAACAAAATCCAAGCTGGTATAGTGGCTTTTTTGGCACCAAGGGATGTAAAAGGCAGTCTGGAATTAGCTCTCAGCACATTTAATTTTACTAAGAGGTTTAGCAGAAAAACACTTCATTTTTTAATAAATATATCATTACTTTTCAGTGAACTCAGTGTCTAGGAGGAAAATCATTGTTATAACCATGATGGTATAGAAATACAAAAAACCCAAGGTTTGTAGGTGCAGAAGTCTCTTACAAGACCAGTTTACAGCTAAACACTACTACTATTTCACATCCTGAATATGGACTGATGTTGCTTGAAAGTTTGCCCATTTTTCTCCAGTGACACCAGTTGTTCTAGTAGGACACTGCCTCTGTAGATGAACCTTGGCATGTAAGAAGATACAGACACTTTGAAACTTAATGCTTCAGGCCGTGTGCTACTCATAAGACAGCAGCATCTGCCTTTACCCTCATAGTTATTTTTACACCTTATAGGCTAGAACTACTCTGCTGTAAATTTTTGTTTCTAAAACAAGACTGAATTAAGTATTTGGAATCAACAAGGCCTTGCTTACAGAGCTGAGACAGCCTGTTTCACCAGGGGCCAACTGAACTGTCAGTATGCCGTCAGAGGAAAAAAAAAAAAAAAAAAAAAAAGATTTAAACTTCAATGCCTACTGATACAACATCATGGCTAGCAAGGCAAACACTTCTGTACTGTTGCACTTCTGATTTACATGTTGAATTGGCACTACTGTGTTGGCAAATAAGAGGACTGGAACACCAATATATACAAACTACAGGAGTTGATCCTATGGATGAAGTTCCAGCCTGAGAGCACCAAGCTCTAAACTTCATACAGTTGGGTACAGCATTGAACAGACACTGGGCAGAAATAGTTAACAGCATCAGACAAATGCAGATTCATTGCCTAGTCTAATCTCAAAATGTATTGTGATAGAAGCTTCCCTCAAGCAACAGTTCGCATTCCAGCCCATGCATCCTAGTTGCCTTGCAGCACTTTTTTTCCCACTTGATTTTTCATATCCATTCGCTTCAAGTTAGCCATTGGATGCAACAGTGATCCTTTCTCAACCAAGCCCAAACTCTTAAAGAAAATTTCTCCCAGCTCCTGCTCTTTCATGTTTCTCTGATCACCCCACAATTGTTAACATGCCAATAGCTGAATTCCTCATATGTGATCTGTAACCTGCCTACTTCTCCACTATAATAGGGCAGAATTACCTTGCATGTCATTTACAGCCCACTCTTCCCCTCCATCTCTTTCTCCCTCAGATAGTCAGACAAAAACCAGTTGCGTTCTTGTTTCCTGCCTATCCCACATTTTTAAGGCATCTCTGAATTTCAATGGAATGTCACTCATGCCACTTAATTACCTGACAAAAGGAAGACGTTATCATCCCCTACGCAACCACGTGGCACAGGAGTTATAAGTGAACATGCTCTGGGTTTGTCAGGAAGCTCAATGTCTGCCCTTGATTTGGTTTCCTTGCTCTTGTCTTGAGAAGAGCCAATGAGATCCAAGTTGAACATACTAGTACAAGATCTCTTAGCCTCACGCTTCTCCTCCTTTTCTGGCGATAGATATGTAAAGACCCGCTTCCGAGATTTCAGGTCAAAAGTGCCGAAGGCAGTATTCTCATCAGTTCTGGGTTCAGAGTCACTAGGAGATGGCTGATCCTGGAGCCTGCAAACCCCTTCCAGTTCAAATTCCCCAAGGGTATTTGTCACTTTGCTGCTGCAATGCTCCAAGATCTTCATCTCCCCCTCTCCATCTGTTGACGTTCTCTTTGTTTCATCTGCATTTTTCTCACTTTGAGCACAGCTAGCATTAGCAGTACTGCTGGCTGCTCTCTTCCTCCGAGGCCAATCCTTGATAGCATCGGGGGTAGTCTTCCCTTTCTGCTTTGGAGACGGTGTACAGGGAACTCCTGCTTCCAAGGGGGATGGGGATGTGGTGTTAGAGGCACAATTTGTTGGGGTGTATGACTGGCATATGTAGGTCTGTCCTCCACCTTTCCCAGGCGTACTATGGAAAGAGCGAAAGCAAGAGGGTGAAACACAGGCAGCTGCTAGCTTTTCTGGGTGTTTGCTACACCAGGTCACAGCAAGATCACCAAAGGGACTTTCTCCTCCCTTGGGTTTGCTGGCATTTCCTTCAGACTGAACTTCCAGTGCTGAGCAAGACCCGATTTTCTTAAAGCGAAGCTTGGGCAGTCCTGAGGCTTGCATTTCAAGTTCAACTTCGTAAGTTGGAGGGCTCTCAGAAGGCAGTTTGCAATGGCTTTTAGGAGTAGAGAACTTGGCTGGAATTTCAGGATTTCCCAGGCGTGCTGCAGCCTCCCGCTGCCTCCTGTCTGCAGTGCAGCGCAAAGAATAGGCAGAAGCAGACTTCGGCACGGCAGGCAAAGCATTCAGGACTGATCTGGAGCGTCTCTTAAGACTTGGAGCTTTCAGCCCTGTATATCCTTCTCTTACAGTTCTTGGTTCCAAGTCATCATTGCTTGTTTGAGAATCACTAAGGAAGGATTCACAGGTGTTACCCTCCTTAACCAACTGCTCACGCTCTATCTCAGCATTCAATACATGTACCTGCCCTCCAGCACAGGGCTTAGGAGAGAAATGCTTTTCCAAGCTTTTCTGGTCCTTTCTTGGAGAAGGATTTTGAGGTAATATATGCATTTGTTTATTTTTCTCTGATACAGAGGTATTTTCAGGAATTTGGGTATTACAAAGCTGGACACTTTCTACAGAAGAGCTACCACTGTCATTATCATATTGATTATCCTTATTTCTGGAAGGTGTTGCACACATGAAGATGAGGTTCTCTCCTCCAAAATTTGGTTCACATTTGGACTGCTCAGGTGCGTGGAGTGGGGACCTCAAGGAAGTGCCAGTGATGCCAGGCAATTTCAGAAGAGATGCTTTAGGTGTGTTAAGTTCCCAGTCAAACTCCCTAGTTTGTGTGTGGGAAGGAGAGCTGTTTGCCAGAGCGTTTGTGGAATTTGCACAGAGAGGAGAATTGAAGGGAGGGTCTGCCCTCACAGTGAGCTGTGAAATTTCTGCCCTCAAGGGGCTGGTATGTAGTTTTGAGCCTGAGTCTTCAAGTTTTCTGGGAGTACTTTCCATTGCTAGAGGAGCCGATTCTGACTGCATCTGTTTTTCCTCTGGGAGGATTTGCCTCCGAGCACCAACTGGAGATGCTGATTTTGAGATGGATCTAAAGGAGCATCCTGGAGTTTGAAGGTCTGTAAAAGATCTTTCTTGGAAGGCAGATGTGGAAGAAGCATTTTGATTTGAATCTTTCAGAGGCAATGATGAAGCACTGAGCATTTTCAACCCCTCCTTTTCTGGTGTTTGTAAGCCAACCTCTTTGTGAGAAGGGGAAAATCTTTTTATTGGAGAAAAATCCTCACAAGTTACTTGCAGTAAGTGAACCCTCTTACTTTCCATTAACACAGATGGTGACATGACCCTTTGTTTAGGATGAGAAAAGTACTTTCCCAAGCACTTAGCTGCAGTTTGCCTAGCAGCTGGACTTTTGCCAGGAGTCCTCTCCGACTTCTCTGGTGTCCTGTGGAGATTGCGAGGTGATCTCCTTGGTAGTTTACTGGCAGAATTCAATGGTTTCTGGGCAGCCTTATGAGGTGTTTTTTTAGGAGTCTGCAGGGGAAAAAACAGTGAGAGAAAAATCATGCTTGTTCTGTTCCAGCACTATTTATCTATCCCTCTTGATATTTTTTTCTTGAGATTTAAAAAACACAGTAACTGTTTGGTTAGAGATTCTACATAATTTAACCCTAAGTTTATGATGTATAGATCTGATTAAGCATGAATAGAAAAAGGGTGTGGGAAGAAGGAAAAAAAGGAAAAAAAAAAAAGAGGAAGCAGGTGTTTCTACCTGACAGGCAATCGGCTCCTCTAAGTTTAAGGAATCTTTTCTTGTTCTTCTCCTCCCAGGTGAATGCTTCATTACAGGACTACACGTGTCAATGACTGCTCCAAAGAAAAACCTCTTGGGAGTCTGGACAGTGGGACTTTCAGAATGCACCTTAATGCCTATAAAATGGAACAGTACAATTGAACTAACACCAAGTAACCCGACACGAACAATTGTCTCAATCACTTCAGATGTATGGACAGGTAATGTACAAAACCTATAGTCCTAGCATGTTCTTTTCTAGCCAAATCTTAAAGCTGCACCAGAATTATTGTTATTTCTCAATCTAAAAACTAATGTAGTCTGTAGACAGAGTGCTCTAGAGAAAAAGAAAAGGTATAAAAATAGCCCAGCCTTATTCTATTTATAGCTCACAGCATAAGAGTTCTGGTTCATGACTAAGGATCCTAGTAGGTATAATATAAAGAACTAAGTGTCACCTTTTATAGCTGATAACCCTACTGAGAGAAAGCCAACAAAGACGATCCCATCAGTCTTTGCTTTATGCTGCCACAGAGGAGGCTGAAAGTAGCTTTAGGATTTCTCTCCTATATTCTAACAGGCACTTCACCGCATTTAGGGAATGCAGACTGACAATCAGTGGTATTCTGTTTGATGGGCCTGACTGGTTTTGAAGTTGGCAGTGTATACATCATAGAACAGCAGCTGTTTCTTTCTCTTATATTCAGATTCCCAATTCAAAAATAATTAACTGGGACAATTCTCTGTCTACAGAAGACATTACCTGACAGCTCTAAGCCTCTTAAGAGTTTCTTGCAGAGCCAAATCAAATCAAACTTAGAGGTATCCATGCCAGCTTTTCAGATCAACAATATTAGCCTGCTCAAATCCCATTCAGTACCTGCTACATCTTTCTGAGTACGGCTCTCCTCTTCTTGTCCTGGATGGACTTGCTGCTTATTTTGTGAGCAGGGCTGTGCAGCAGAATAGAAAATGCCAGAGTGGGTCCTATTCAACAACAGTTGTTTGATGCGTGGACTTCTTCTTAAGCCTGCTTCTGTAAGGTAAGAATATCAGAGACTGGGCCTTCTTTCTCCCTCAACAAGGATATCTTCAGAAATGGTCCTTAACTGACAAGCACACACTCCAAGAAGAAACTTTGGTGAATACAATTAAGTCTCACATAAAGAAGCAGATATGAAGGATGGAGGGAGAAGAACAAAAAACCCAACAACTCTTCAACCTCCTTGGAGATCTGGAATGCTAATGCATGCAAATCTCTTTCAAAATCATGGTCCCCTCTAAGTCACAATTACTCTCATCCCTCTAGCAATTAGATGGAAAGGAATACTAGAAAAGATACTTGTTCACCCTTGAAGTCCCTTGTGCATTTTCAGTTACAGGAGTTAACTGCCTTTCTTTTTTAAACTCTACAATAAAGGGTTGCAAAAGCAGTGAGCAGAAAGTGGTTCTACCAGAGGTGTCTGTGCTCCACCAATAAGATAGCAGAATACTTTTCTAGTGACTACTTATGGATTATCTTAGCTGAAGCATGCTCTTGAGAGCTACATCACAGCAAAAGCCGTTATCAAAATCAGCACTTACCACATATGGTCTTCTCTGGAGATTCTTCTACAACACCAGTGTCAGAACCTGGATCAGACGACCTTGAGAAACAGCAAACRTTTTAGACTCAGCGCATTGTTCACATTTGCGGAAAGAGAACTTACCATGAAAACTGAAAAGCAGTGCTATATTCTACAATAGAACATTGCTCTGCAGGCTACTTGGAATGAGCAATTAGGAGGCACTTCCCCACCCACTAATGCTTGATTAGGCATAGGAGCCTTTCTAGTTGTAGTATAGCCAGTCTCACATGGAAGCAAATGCTAAATTTCAGCTTGGACTCCACAAGTTACAGCACAGGCCTTTTCTCTGGAAGCCCTGAAAGCAACAACTAAACCTAAATAGCAATTTGCTGCAGGAATGAGAGTACCCCAACTTACATGATGAAGCAAGCAGTATTTCTCCCCACTCAGACAATGGAACTTAAAAATCTCTACCAGTTCTCTTGCTACGTTAGGTGAAGGTGACGTTTGACTACAAAGCAGAACCCTGCTTCACAGCCACTTGTTAAATGTGCAGCACTTACTGAAGAAATTCAGAAACAGCTCACTCACCGGCCCTTGATCTGTTTATGTAGTAGTCTTCTGGAGATCTGTTTATGTAGTGGTGTCTCTGCAACTCTCTTGGTCAATAGCTTGCGATGATCTAAAAAACAAGTCAAGCAAGAGATTCAACACCCAGAGCACAACTATAAAGCAGTTAGGATGAATAAAGAAATACAGTTTCCTATAGGCTTCAGTTTAAGAATGACAGCCAACAGAGAACCATTGTGCATTGGTCTTCCTGCACTCATAAGCTACCATCTGATAGGCATTTAAGAGTTTAATATCTACACTCCTCCCCACCCCTCCAATATAAAAATAGGGACTATTAATAAATATTGGCAGATGTAGTTAACCTACTCTGATAACTTTCATTCTTCATCTTTCATTCACAGATCCTTTAAACCAAGGAATTTTAACCATTTTTTTTTTGAGGTGTATAGAATTCAGTAAAAGATAGGTTTGGGTTTCAATACCATCCTATTCACTACCCAAACATTACAGCACTCACCTGAAGTATTTTCTCCTTCATTAAAAGCACAGTGCAATTAGTTGTTTCACAGAAGTGAGGATGCAAGAATGGGAATTTTGGCAAAAGCTCTTCCCTGGCAATTCTACATGTGCAACCCATGTCCTACCTTTAGCACCTTCATCAGTGCATTTGTATCTTAGGCCTTCCACAGCAGATACTGACTGACTTCTAGGCATCTTCTTCAAGGACCTTTTTCTTGGTGAAAGTACATCTTCATTGAAAAGGTTCCTCCTTACCTTCGTAACCTCTAAGAGGTGAGACAAAGCAAAAAGTGATCATATAAAGGGAGAATTAAAAAAAAAAAAGGGC
>NW_020447974.1:5633865-5644011 GCF_003343035.1 Apteryx rowi
GGGGGGGGGAAAAAAAAAAAAATCACAGAAAGATCATTTTGTCAGGGCACTAGGAGATAGGAACACCATGTACCAGTATAAGGAAACAACTTTTCAGAGGCCAGAAAAGCATTGAAAAAAAAAAAAAAAAAATTGTTTTTCTGTTACTGGATACTATCACCATCCATGCCCTCCTCAAAATCCATCCTGGACTTGTTTTATGAATTTGCACTTTTCATACTTTCCAGAAACAGACTACTGACAGATGTTATGATGGAGAAAACAGCCAGTGAATTTGCGAGATAGAACAACATAGAATGGGCCACAAAACCTCAACTGAAGCACGTGTGGGCTCTGGGAATGGGTGTGAGATTGAATTTTATGAAGCGTTTTAAGAAAAGAGATATCCTGTTTCCAGACGTAAGGCTGTTCACCTAAATCTGCCTGCAGGGTTGTCAGATGCCTAAGCAGAATATATTAGCTTCCGATTCTCTCAGAGGGGTGGGCAGCTCTAGGGGCTACTGAACACAGAAAGATGCCCTGTTTAGGAGTAAACTCCTGTCCTCATTTTTTTTTTTTCCTGGGACAGAGAAGATGGAAATAATTCCAAGATTCAAGGAAGAACTGAAAGGTTTCCTCTTCAGGATAAGTGAGTTAAGTTTTCTGCATGTGTGAGTGCACACACCGCACAGCCACTCTTATTTTTTCCCCCTCAAGGCTTTTGCAGAATTTTGCAAAGCTTCCTGCAGATTCCCAGCATGCCTCAGCGTGATTTCATCACGGCTTACTAAAATTTACAGAGAGAACAACATGTGCTGAAGACGCACCTTTCCATGGAAAAGCTAGAAGTCAATGTACCTTGCACTGCTTCTTTCTGCAACAAAGGCATTTGTTGGGGTTTCTCAGTAGCAAGGCAAGAACGAGAGTTCTCCTGAAACAAAAGAGAAGTTAGACTCACTGGCAGTTTAAGGTTACAACAACTATGAATGAATGCAAACAGTAAGCTCCAAACCACATATTTACTCATTAGTTAATTTTCAGGTTTTCCAAAATGATTTTGGCCTCCATACAGCTGATATAGGGTATACCTACTGAGTGAATACAGAGCAAGATTTCACACTCAAGTCTCAATGTTGCTACATCCCTGCGGGAGCAACCCACACAATCCTTCTGGGAAAGCTTTACCTTTCTGATGGCATTCTTGGCTATCTTGGGAATCTCAATTTGACGCAAGTTCTGCGGTGCTTCTGTCATGCTCCTGTGCCTGGCTAATACATTATTCCTTTAGCAATTAAAAAAAAAAAAAAAAAGATCAGAAGTGTAGTTATCAACTCTTACTTTAACTTACATGACACCTTAAACTGGGGTTTGACTCTAGAAATGGGAAGTCTTTACCCATATTCAGATTGCAAGTTCTTTGTGTTGGTACCTTATTTATATTGCAAACATCTTTCAATGTCGTAACATAAATAGCTGAAACTACAACTTCAAGACAGGTATTAAGACTTATTTGTTAATTTGTTAAAATGAACATAGGTTCTCAGTATAGAGTCCTACAATTAACTGCAGTCTTAACTTTAATGATTTCTGGTCATTCACTGCACAGTACAACACCCTTCTCTTATGGAAGGTGATCATGAACTCTACTTGTGCAGAAAATACACATACAGAATCAAGGTCACACTTGCAGATAATCAGCAACAGGGAGTTAAAACGAAAAATGGGAGCCCTTAGTATTCCCTCAGACACACAGTGCTATCAGCAAATATCAGCTTGCCCCACCTAGCTATCCACAAACAGATACCAGAATGATGGGGCTATAGTTTAGATAGCTCCTCAGCCCCAAATCAGGCTGCAACAAGCTGCTTTTCTATTTGGAATTGTTACCTTCTTTTTTTGGCAGATCGGGTGCGCAGCTCCTCCAACTGATCACTCTCAGTGCGTGGGCAACCAGTGCTGGGAGTCAGGGCAGATGATAGAGAGTGTGGAAGGGCTGGAGACTTGCTATCCAGAGTCACTGAGTCATCACTGAAGAAGTCTGAAGGCAGAACAGATGCCAGCTTTGGGGGTATTTGAGTACCTAGACTGTAGTAAAGATCTCCAAGGGTCTTCGGTATAGACTCCATATAACTAGAGTATCAGAGAGAACCCACGTCAAATAGAATCCACCGTAAAACTCTGTCAAAGTTTTGAACTAAATCTTTGTTCCTAAGCTTCAAACAAAAACAAAAAAAACAAAAAACCCTACACTGAAAAAGTTAACTGTGTTTTTTCTTTACTTGCTGAACAGCCACCTTCTCTTCAATCAAGATAAAAGCGTAACAAGCAAAATGCATCCAAACTTGTCAAAATCACAAAGTCAAACCTGTAGATTGTTGTTTATTCATAAAAGATATCCAGCCACAACTACAGTCCCCAATAATACTTAGTCACCCTATAGAACTTACAATGCTAATATTTCCTCTAGAAACTTTGTAAGGTATCCTGGGTCTTCAGTCAGGCACAAAATACGCAGCATCTCTGTCATCTGGAAGAGAAAAATCAGGTGGGAAAATGGATTAAGCTGTGACAGCCGCAACACCAGATTCTTTAGCACAGAATACAAAGTGTTACAGTAAAAGCAGGGAAAACTACACGTTCCAGGTCTACATTCTTGGTCTCATCCAGAAACACAACCAGGTCTATAATTTACTTGCCTCCTCTAAAAGCTGCTCCATTTCATCAGTGTTGCTTTGTAGTGAAGGGCACTGAAGACACAACTCTAAACGCAAAAATACCTGAAGTCGGCACCTAAGTGAAAACAAGTAGTCATTTGTCACCCTTTTTTGTGGTGGAAACAGCTTATTTACCTCAAAAGACTTACTCAAAAAGCAGTAAGCATGGCTCCTTTTGATAGCATAGATTTGGTTAGTATTTGCTTTTGGTGGCAGGGGAGACATCTCACTTCAGATAAAGACTGTGATGTCTCTCAAATAGCGCATATGTGCATTTAAAGAGATGTTTTTACTGTGACCACAGATTCTCCCTGGAAGTTTTACCTATGTAAATACCTTTCCATTTGTACAAAATCCACCAGTAAAAATTGCTAACCAACTCCATGGTATCTTAGAAGCTGCAGTAGATAATGTGTCTCATACTCTCTGACTTTGGTTTCCTTCTCTGAGCCATGCTGTTGTCTGAGAGTTTTGCTGGTCTTCAGGAGATGGCTTCTGACTCTTTCCACACAGGCCACCTGCAGACACAATTACAAAGACTTCAAGTGTGCTCCCTCTCCACAGGGCAGGTTCTTTTCCTCACTTGCTCAGTTCTCTTGGATATAGCTCCATTTTTCCCTCTTCTTAAAGAAATTCTCTCTTCTACTTTCAGTAGCAAAGTTGTGTTGAGGCAAGACAACAGAAGAATGTATAGCTTGAAATCAGAAAAAAGGTCATAGGCCTGCTTGCAGCTTCAGGACATTTTAAGTAACTATGGATCTGTCTTGCACAGTATTTTCTTCAATTAGTCACTAGTTAATCAATTTTGGTTTTTAAGTAAGCAAGTTACAATACTTAAAACTATTTCTTAACTTAAAGTAAGAAAACCCTTCAGCGCTCTCTCTCTTTTCTGGGGAAGTAATGGATGTAGGCTAACTGTGTTTCTGGCTTTGCTTTACATAGTTTTTTAAGATATGTTTTTTTAAGAACACATTATTTAGAATACTAGCTTTGAGAGAAGTGAAATTCAAATTCAAAGTGAGGCTGATATTAGAAAAAAAAAAATCTATTGCAGCTTTTAGCAAAGGCGTAAACTGATAATTGAACCACATTTTCTTAAATTCTTTACAACTATCTGAAGTTCTTCACTATTGTGAGAGCTCTGATAACATAGCTTAGAAGTTTTTAGTCATATACATCTCGTATAAAACCTTACAGTAAGATGAAATAAAGGTAATCTGAAATAGCAAGAGTTTTGACTTCCAGTTCAGTAGTAACCTTGCCATGCAGTTTTAGTCAGATCATGAACACCCCTACAAGTGTAAATACTGTACATACGATTTTCATGCTCACATGCTCTTCCCTACCTCTCTCTCTTTGGCATCTTGTATTTTCAGGAACCTTTTAACGGCTGTGATCAAACTCTGGGCACACATAAATGAAATAACTCCCTCCGCAACAGCCTTCTGGTAGCTTGCAATTAAATGGGACAGCAGCTCCTCTTCAGTTTTGAAGTCTGTAACAGGGAAATGTTACAAGTTAACTAAATGCCAGTTCACCACAGCTTACTGAAACAACACTCATTCTAGCTAAAGCAGGGGAAAAGGAGGTCATTAGGAAAGAAAAAAAGCAACACAACTTTGCTACAGCAGAGAGACATCCAGAGCACAGAACACGAACAAGAGCAGTCCCAGGTGCAGACCCATGGCAAGTGATAAGCTTTGGCCTAAACAGATCAGAGCAAGATTTCAGGTTACTGCAACATCCTGCTCCTTAGCACACCAGTCCCAGAAAGCAGCAAGGAAATTCCTGACCCTAGAGGTCAGAATAAAGAACAGGTAGCACAGGAAAACTTTCTACCACAGATTTTCTTTCTATAGCCAGAGTCTTATTTCTGATGAAGTCTAGACTACAAGTCTAACCTCTTGTATAGTGTAACAATGGGTAAACTTCATTTCCAGACCATGAAAATAAAAACCTATATACTGGCACTGAGACTGAAGTCCATAACCACTCCCACTTACAGCAGTAGCATATCTTCTCCAGAATCTCAGAGGACAGAAACAGACCAGCACCAGAAGTATCTTCACAGATATTGTTTGGCTCAGAAACATGGTCAAGAAAGTCCCTTTATTTTTGTTCTATTAATAAGAGGACTACATTCCACTTACACCTTGATGGCTGCTGCCCTTTATTTCCTTTAGTAAAAAACAGTTCCTTATTGCTCCTTTCATATGGGAGTGGGGCACAAATACTAACCCCCTGAGCAATTATAACACTAAATCTTTACAAAGACTAACCAGAAGGGGGAAAAAAAAATAAGTAATTATCATTCTGTGCCAACCTGAAGACACAGAAATCAAAACATCTGTTTGCTCCATAGCTCCTAGTACTCCACTATTTTCCTTCACTCTCCCTTCCATAAAGATCCCATATAACTGCCTACAGATATCAGAACTGATAACACAAACCTATTGATATTTTGAATGCCTTTTCCTTTTCTTCCAGCTTTTCATCCAATCTTTTGGCTGAAAGCTTCTGTGGGACCTTCTCATTCACTGTTGGTGGCACACCATCAGGTTGAAACTTCTGAGCCTTTACATTCAGTCTTGCTACATTCAGCATCTGCAGGGAGCGGGACATGGTCTTCATCTTCTGCCTGACTGGAGTTCGGGGAAGCCCACCTGCAATGCCACAAAAAGGGATTTCTACTATCAGACACGCTGGAGCAAGAACTCCAGCCGAGAGAGAACATAATACTGATTGATTCTTATGTTGCTAGCAAGTAAGGACAGTAACCTTCTAGCTGGAAGTATGGTTGAAAGGCTTCTATTTCTCTGTGAAATAGATGTACAGGGAGCATAGCACATAGGTACTTCTCTAAGTACAAGGTGGGTGATAACCCTTGTTCTGCACAGGAAGGGAAGTTGCATGAACAGGACATAATCTTGTGTCACGGGAATAGAAATAACAAACTCAGAGTAAAATTTAGCAATACATTAGATCAGGATATATGCAACTTTGGTTAGTGTACTGAAATGCAGTGATGAAACTCTTCCTAGAAAAAGAGAAGGTGTTCAATTTTTCCAAATTAGAACAGAACAGAGACATTGTAATACTTAGTAGTAATTGCAGGGGTCCCTACTTCAATAACTAATGAAACTGCAGAGCTCTGCACACTGCTTTCTAACAGTTTTGTTAACCGTTCTGTAGCCTTGAATTGCTTAAGGAGTAATTTGGGTTGTACTAAAGGACAGGATTAATGTGTTAATTATGAGGTCTCTAAATTAGAAAAACAAAACAAAAACACACACACACACACACACACCCCCCAACAAAAAACATGGAAGTATGCCATTGTTCAAGAGAGGACAGATCTTTAGGGTTTGTGTGTTAACACAACTTGTTGAGAAATCTCTATCATCTTTAAATGGTAGTGTGCACATACTCCCAAATTACACATACGTCTTTTTTTGTTATTTCCTGGTCCAGCTGTGGCAGATACTTCACTGGATTTCCTCTGGTACATCTCAGATAGACTTTCTGAAAGTTCCACTTCAGATTGGTAGGCATCATCCTTCTCATTAGTAGAATTAACTTGCAGTAACCTATATGACAAAGTAATTCAATACAGATACCAAAAAAGATGAAATAGGAGGCATATCCCCTGTTCTCACTGCACAGTAACAGGTTTTCTAGTTGCTAGTCCAACTCTTTAGGGAAAGTAACACATGCTAGCATTCTTCCAGATCCCTGCTCCACAAAAATCTTGCTCAAGAAACCCCCTTCCCCCCCCCCCCAAAAAAAAAAAAAAACACCACACACACACACCCCTCTCAATGATCATCAAATCAGAAACAAGTATAAGAGTTCTTTATGTACAACAGATATGCCACTGACCAATGCCAAGAACATGCACAAGCAAATTCATGCAGACTAAGCTATCCTGCATTAGGTGTTTTTAGACACTAAGCCCGCTTTCTTCAAAGAGCTTGATAATTCGTTCCCACTAAGTACCAACTGAGATAACTACCTTCGACATCTCACAGTGGATCTTATCTAAGAAGAAGAGGTGAAGTCTGCCACTTGTCTTAATACCTTAGGTAATTTTAGGCCACATACGACTCCTGAAATGGTCAACACTTCAGTCCAAACAGACTGCTACCTAGGCATCCTGTTTCCTTTTTTTTTTTTTTTTTTTTCCTGGTCATATGCTTTTGCTTCATTATATCTCAGTGTATATATTAAGCTGAGCACAGAAATAAAAGCACAAAGAGAACCATTCCGTTCTATAACTCTATGTAACATGCAGCCAGGCTCCCTAAACAGGAAGCAGAAATCCCTGACCATTAATTACTCAGAGACATGTTTCAGAAAAATACCTGAATGACTCCATCAGATTGGAACTTGCTCCACAAATATTCGACGAAGGATACCATGCTTCAAGTACTGAAGGATGCCAGCGTCCTGTACGGGAGAGTTCCTGCTGGACCCACTCTGGCACAGGAGTTTCTCCTGAACAGAGAAATAAATAAATAAATCGGAATGAAGCTACATGAAATGGCAGAAGCTTTGGCCTTCACTGAGACTCTAAAGCAGAGAACTCCAGAACTATGGTTACAGAGGGCAATTTAATAGCCAAAACATCAGGTTGGGAGACTTGCAAGATTCTATAATGCAAAGTAGGCCAGCAAAGATTAGTGTCTCTGCAGCCACACCCAAAAGTCTTGCTGGCCAGGGATGGCCTATGTGGCACATTCTGGGAAAACCCATTCTAAAAGCTGGTCACCAAGCACAAGTAGCTGTGCTTTACCTAAAAAGGTTAACGGAAACCAATGCTCTGTCACTGAAACAGAAAGATACACCACTGCAGATCTCTGCATCACAAAACAAAGTCTGAGCTATAGAAGACAAAACAAACAAGCACCAAGATCACTCATCACTGAAGAAATCAGTAGCTTTAGTGCCCTCTGCCCCAAATCAGATCTACAGATAATTAAGAGGAGATATGTTTTGTATTTCCCAATGCCTACCAGGACTAGCCAGAGACTCTTCCACTGATGTGTCAGTTTTGCTCAGCACGCTATTAACAATATCTGGGAGGTGAAGGGTGTGGTCTTGGGAAGAGCTCTGCACTACAGTTCCTTCAAGGTTGCATCGCTGAACTTCAGCTGCCTTCTCAGAACAGAATATAATCAGAACTGCAGTACTCTCGGAAAGTGGTGATAAAACAGCAGTGCAGGGGCACGAAGTTTTGGATAGAGACACCTCAGCAACCTACATAAAAAGAAAGGGATGTTTGTATTACCTAGTAATACCCAGAGGCCTCAGGTAGTACACAGTTTACAAATAGGTTATAAACTTACTTGATTTTCTAAAAACAGTTCTGAACTTAGACCCAAATGAGCAATTTGCAGTGCAACAAATACCACTATTACTGTCTTCACAATATGACACACAAGACTGTCATCTTTTTTGGTAACAGCCCATTTCAGAATAGGTATTGGTTCAGGGCAAACAGAAAGATTTACCATGTGTAGTTCTTCAGTCACTAGAGTCCTTAAAAGCTGATGAAACAGTGATCTGTTTTGTTCTGCTTGTTCAACCTGGGAGCTTCGCAATATCCAGCTCTCTGCTAGAAAGTTGCCAGCTTGCATCAAATTCCAACCTGTCAAGGTACCTTTCAGGAAGATATTGACTGGATGCTGTGGTTGTCTTTGGCTCATGGCTAGGGGTTCCAGGATCACCACACAGCTTTCCTGCTTCTCTTCTCCTGTGCAAGGTCAAAAATAAAACAAAAATTCTATTATGTGCAAAACAGTTTTCATCCAGATGAAGAGACAACTTCAATGCAAGAAAAATAAATTTGAGATTAAACTGGGAATAGCTCTACAGTAAATGTATTCTATAATGGACCTCCCCAAGCTCTCATAAAGGAGCTGAGTGCATCAAGGGACTACTAAAGAAAGAGACAACATGCATTGCATCTTCCTTTAAAGCTGATCTGATCTCTTTTGAAGGTGCTTTTCATTTACTTGCTTAATTTAAGCAAATTAAAGTAGCTGAGACAAAGCGTGTAGAGAAAAATAGTGTACACGAAGATGGGACCAACAAAGAACTGTTCATACATCCAGACTCCTGGGAAAAATGGAAAACTGAAGAGACCAAATCAGGAATAGGGGCCAATAGCTGTCCTATCAAAAGGCACTGGAGCACATTCAGGACTTTTTTTTTTTTTAAATATACACTCAGGCTCTTAAATATCTCAAGTTATCTCTATACATACTGTTCAGAAGGAAAACACATCAAGGATCCTGCATGAGAGATCAGAGGTATTTCTAGGCATGCCTAAGTACCCCTTTTTATTACCGTGAATGCTGAGAAACAACATCCCTTCTTGCTGGGGAAATACTGCTTGCAGTGCAGAGGGCTTCGAAAACAAGAAGTTCAAGGTGGAGTCCAAGGGCAGAAGCGTGGTCCATGGCATGAACTGTGGCATAGAGGAACTGGAATCTCCAAGAAAGCAATGAGCAAGATCTGCTCTGTGGTTACTCAAACATTGCATTAAGATCTCAGATGACAAAATGGTGCCTCCCGTCTGGTGGATCAGTTCAAACATTGTCCAGTATCCAACATGATCTGGAGATTCAAGCAGCTGCAATAAAGCAACAGACAGGTGTCAAGTTAATTTTGGCAGCGAGAAGATCTCTATCCAGACAATTAATATAGATTACAGGCTTTTATAGTAACTGGCATAAGAAATGCATACACTATATTTCAAAGCATTTCAAGCATTTTCGAAGTTTTTTTATGGACTAAACTAGCCCTCCTAGGAACACAAGAAGGAAAATACTACGCCCATTGAATCAAGAGGTAGGCAGTATCTTCGAGCAGAGTTTCCTGAATTTAGTATCTAGACAGCTGAACTGTCAGACTGCTTATTCACAGTCCTGAACAGCTATAACTCCCACCTAACTGAAATCACAAGACAACCCATCAATAAACACTTTGCAGCCACTCAGTTGCTGATGTATCTTAATCTCCACAGGGATAACTACTAACCAGGTTTTTGGCCTCTTGCTAAACAGGATTACTTGGCAGTTATCGGAGACCTGACCTCTCTTCCTTCCACTCAAAGATTACAGCATAAAGCCGCACGCTCTCCCTTCTTAAATGGGAAGCAATCGAGGAAGGTGGTCCATTATCACTGGCAATACAAAGGCATGCGGCATCCTCCAGTTACCTTAGACCACTCGGCAGTGTCCACCCAGTACAGCGTGATTTTCTGGTCTGCAATCAGCTCCTGGACTCCCTTGGGCAGGAGCTTCTCCGCCAGCTCCTGAGGCGTGGGCGGCTCGCAAGGGGAAGGGGCGTCGCTGCCGGACACGAACTGCCGCAGCTCCCTCCGGGAGTGAGGGCAGGGGGAGAAGAGGAAGATGGCGTTCACGAAGCCCTCGGGGGGCGGCAGGCTCTC
>NW_020447974.1:5644584-5667546 GCF_003343035.1 Apteryx rowi
CGCGCCCTCATTGGCTGGCGCCTCGCGGCCCGCCCCCTCCCGCGCCGCTCCCCATTGGCCCGCCGCGGCGCCCGCGCTGGCGCCCGGAGGGGAAAGCCCTGGCAAAAGGGCGGGGCGGTGCTGGCGTTCGGGGAGGCGCTCTTCGCTAATTGGTCGGCCCCCGGTGGGAGGGGAGCGCGTCATTCCATTGACGAACGGCCATGACGCGCACGGGGGGCGGGGCCATCGGCAGGAGCGAGCCGATTGGCCGCCGCTGCGAATTTAAAATTTAAAGGCGGAAGGGGGAGAGTGAGTGTGGCAGTGATGTCATTTCCTTGCCTCGCCCTCACTGGGCTTTGAGGGCGTGATGCCGCGCTGATGTCATCACCGTGACATCAGCGTGTCAGTTGGGGTCTCCGAGCGCGGTGGTGGGGCAGGCCCAGGAAGGGCGATGGCGGCTCCGGCGCTGCCTGTGCGACCCTGATCGCCCCCTTGCTGAGCGCTGGCCTGGAACTACCTAAAACTTTCATTTCCAATGAAAACCCATTTCAGAATCAAACACCTACAGCGGTCAGAAGCCGTCTTCTTTCAGCCGTAAGTGATCTGTGGCTGGTACCGGTCCTGCCCCTCTGAGTGACGTTGAGATGCCCCTCTGCTCACTGGCGTGGACCCCCTTGAAAACGCTCCTTGGACCTTACAGTGCTCCAGCGTGTGGACGTTCCTTGCTTCTGCATCCTGTGACTGCTCATGGTTTTATTGCACATCTTTCAGGTTTTGGTGGACAGACTTGAAAAAGGTGACCCTCTAGGAGCCACGTAAAAAGAAGTGATACTGGAAAACTTTCTGAAGTCACAAGAATTTGGGGGGAGGACCATGTACATGCTTTTTGGATGATTAAAGCTGGGAGTCAGTTCAGATGATAACAAGGCAGGGATACAAAGACTGTCACAACTATCTTGCGACAGACGCAATGTCCTTTTTAAAAAATAAAAGCAAATAAAACATACCAAAGCTACCATAATGAGATATTAAAATGTGCTCCCTGGAATGAAAGTCTGGGGAGATGTGACCTCAATTCCCCAGCAGGTGAGATTACTATATGACATCCTATTAGATGTTTCTCAGTAATTATCTCTTCTGGTTTCAGGTTGCTTTTGAAGCTTGTGGCTGCTTCTTGTTTTAAGAACAATGCCTTAAGCCAGGGCTTATCTGATTGCAGAGTCATATACCTTGTGTCTGCTGCTCTTTATTACATATCATTCATGTCAGTATGTTTCTTCTGCCAGCAGGATTCTGGGTTTCTTTACATAACAGAGAAGCAGCTTCTCCTCGTTTTGTTTAGATGTGCCTGTATTCCTGTAGACACTCTTGAGGGGCTGAGAACAGTCACCTTCTCCTAGATGATGCAATTCATGGTGACCAGCAGCCCCAGTCCTAGGAGTTACGTACCAAAAATCATCATATGGCCGAACCAATTCCCTTCCTCCACAGGCAGGTTAAGGCACAAGGCACAGAGGCCTGGAGCAGCCCAGCAGTGGGCACCGTGGGTCTGAGAGGGATCCGTAGCTCTGGGTTTGTGCTGGCCAGGCTGGACTCAAGCTGACTCTGTGCTCTGGAACTGGAGCATGATGCTGAGATATGCCGACAGCTCACAAATTCAGGTTCTGCTTGCCACTAGAGGTCAATACTGGTCCAAAAACTGGTCCTCTGCAGCTTCCATCCTGTTTACCAGCTGGAGCTGCACAGAGGATGCTGACTGTTGGTAGGCTGGCTGAGCAGCTCTCCTCCCCACCGGCATCAAGCGGAGGGGACAAGGGACTGGGAATGGCAGGATCCCTGCCCAGCTACCCTGAAAGTCCTACAGACCTAGGCTGGTACAGGGCATTCCTGGGCAGAGATGCCACTCCCGAACTTTTCCTCATGTTTGAGTCACCCCAGAGAATACTGAGGCCAACATGAGGTCCATGATGGGGCAACACAACCATCTGTCTAGCTCAGGATCGTAGTTCTGAGAGTTGCGGTTCTTGAGAAGAGATGCTTGCCCAAGTTTAGCTTCCCACCCCAGCAGTCTGTTGTTCAGGGACTGCTTGAGCCAGATGTTGTGCCCCCTTCTTACATGTAATGTCCTGATGGACCTTTCTTTACATAACCTCCTTTTGAATTCAGCACATCTCCTGCTGGCCTGAGGCAGCTGAGAAAATGAGGTAAGAGAAAGTGCGACCTTGATGCCAGGACCCAGGAAGGGAGCATGGCAAGAGAGCAGAAGAACAGGACTCTCAGGGGGGCCGG
Source organism: Apteryx rowi (assembly GCF_003343035.1). Taxonomy (NCBI): domain Eukaryota; kingdom Metazoa; phylum Chordata; class Aves; order Apterygiformes; family Apterygidae; genus Apteryx; species Apteryx rowi. The sequence continues at coordinate 5,646,853 of NW_020447974.1, forward strand.
AGAGAGAGCAGAGCGGGAAGCACAGCTACCAGTTGAAGAAGCCAGAGCAGGGGCAGTGCTAGCTGGAGCTGGAAGAAACAAAACACTCAGCAGATGGGGTAGCTTGGGCCAGCCAAAAGCTGGGTGAATGGAGACACTTGGGGGGTGTGGGGAGGGAATGGAGATCAGTCTCAAAGGAGAGGGTAGAGTTTCTGGAATCAGGGCTGGATGAAAAGGTGTAGGGTTGGGGTGCATGCACAGGGGGCTGAAGTCGGGGTGAGGACAGAAAAAACGTGTTTTCTGCAGCTAACTTGCCTACTAGGCATGGCCCACTTGCAGGTCTTAGAGCACATCTTACCATGTGGGTATTTAGCAGTCGGGGCGTGAACCAAATGTTGATGGATCACACTGAGAAAACAGGAGATGTGACAGGGAGGAGGAAGCCCTGCAGACCAGAGCCACCCAGAAACCTACACCACCCTTCTCTCCCGAGCTTGAATGCCCCAGCTTAAACTAGTGTCACCAGCAGCCAGTCGTATTTATAAAGCAACAAAGACAAGTAGGTAATAAAGTGGCCATTCAGATTTATTAGAGACTGTGAACGCAAACAGATTTAATGGGCTAGAAATAGGGGCTGATCCACTCAAGTGCGTAGGAGAAACTTGCCACCCAAGAGCAACAGAAGGACAGCAGGTCTCCCTGGCTAAAAGGGTGGTGGGGAGTCTGTGGTCTGAAGGACACTGACTCTTCAGGGAGCCCTGGTATGACAGGAGGGACTGGACTGTGTTTATAACCAAACTATAAACTGTTAGATCTTACACAGTGTGGATGTGTAGGTGTGGGGTCAATGCAAAAGGCCCAACCTCAGCAAAGGACCATGAATGAAGGCATCTCAGTTCAGTCCCATTTCTGCCACTCTTTTGCTGGACCGGATTCTTCCTTGTGCTCCACACCCTGCAAGGAGGGTATAAAATACTGCAAATCAGATTGGTGCCTTGCACACTTTGTTATGGTGTAAATAACTGCCTGAGGTGCTAGGCCTGAAAAAATGGGCTCTCATTGCATCACTGCTTCTCTCTGTGCTGCAGGTTACTCCTTGGTGGAAATGGGAGGAAGCAACAAGGGGAGAAGATCATGTCCTGACTCTACTCCTGCATATGCTAACTTTCCTCATGTGCTGATTTCTGATCCTGGCTCCTATAGTCCCCCCAGGTAAACAACATGTCACAATCAACATCATATCATTCAAGTCATTCTGGTGAGATCCCTCTGGGTATACTTGCCCTCTTCCCTCCTGATCTATGAATAAGAGAGGAATGAAACCCCATCTGTGTCCAGTCTTTGTCGTGGCTGGAGACAGTGCTGCAGCCCCAGTCCCGTTTCATGTTGGGGTGAATATCAATGGAGAGCTCGGTCCTGGCCAAAGACTTGCTGAGCTGGAGGAAGAATAGAGGCTGTAGGGTTGACAGCTAGAAGGAATCAAAGCTCAGGCAGGTGCCATCAACCACACACTCTGAAGCCATTTATTGGTCTTTCCAGACAAAATGCTGCTCCTTTCACTGGTGGTATGTCACACCAGCCAGGAGCCATGGAAAAACTCCAGGAGCAGCCTCATCTATGCAGTAGCACTGCACAAAAGGGTCTGTGTGGGGCAGAGCCTTGGCTCAGCCCAGCCTGGGGGCTCTCAGTGAGGCTTGAAGACAACCACTTCTGGCAGGCTGAGCCACAGGTCCTTCAGCTGCCCTGGGCCCCTCTGTCCTGGCTGAGGTATTGCTCTAGCCCCTGCTCCTTGTCAATAAATCCCTCAAGTGTACAAGCCCTCAAGAAGAGCTAAGCCATTTGTGCTCCTGCAGCTGGCATCCATCCAGCAGCTTGCAGCCTGCACCCTGTCCCAGCAGCCTGTGGAGGACACTTAGCGGAGTGTAACCAAAACCTGCCTTATCAGGGACTGCCTGGGAACAGAAAACAGACTCAGGGCACAGAGGAATTTCCCAGCAAAGTGTCACTGGGAGCTGCTCTTTCTGCAACCCTCTGGCCCAGCTCTGGGAATTACTGCCTGGGAATGTGGGAGTCGACAGCTCTGCTCATGCCACTGCCCTGCCATGCTGGCACCAGGGCTCTCTGCTGAGGAAGGCAGAGCCCCAGCTGAGGCTCTCCCAAACCTGCCCCAGCCTGATGTGCCCCGGGAGCTGGGGCACCAGTTCCTGCTGCTTCTGGCAGACCTCTGGGATGGACCTTTGCGTACTTGGTGCCTGCACCTTCCCTTGTCTGGTTTTCCTGACTGGCATTTTCCTCCTGTCATTCTGTTCAAAACGCTGTTAGCAATCTCTCCTCTCCTCTCCTCTCCTCTCCTCTCCTCTCCTCTCCTCTCCTCTCCTCTCCTCTCCTCTCCTCACTGCTATCCTGAGTGTGAGATCTCTCTCTTCCTCCACTCTGTCTGTTCAAGCTCCTGGTCCTGTCCTGCCTGCTTCAGTGTATTTGTTCTCAAAACTGATCCAGCTCTCAGGAAGCCATCAAAGATATTGACTGAGCCCTGGTGACCTGCTTGTTTTTCTGGTGTGTCAACCTGAGTTGCTCATACTTTTCACACTGTCCTCTGCTTGCGCTGTACACTGCAACATTCATCCTCTCTGACCCTGCTCCCCAAGGACACTGACTTTTCCTCTTTCAAACAGAGGCAGCTAGGTTCTCTTTGGACAATCGTTTACTTGCTGGTAAATGCAGTTTCATGGGAGGAGGGGAAGGGCACAGAAGAAAGAAAATTGTAAATTGGGCTCACATTTGGTTGGCACTTTGACCCCCAAAATATTTTTCTGAACTTAGAAAAGTCTTGCTTTGTTTTGACCTTTTTCCAATATTTCTCTTTGAGTGATATTTAGTGGCAAGCTCTCATTTCAGAAAAGGGCTCAAAAACCCCAAACCTAAATGAAACGCTTGATCTCTCATTGTACCAACACTTTGTTCAGCTCCAGTGGAAAGTTTGTTTTCTGTTCTGCTGAGCCAGCAAAAAAAATTTGTTTTGAGTTGACTCAGATACTTTGCTTTCAGGACACTCCTCAAGGACCTATGGAAGAAACAAGTCACCTTTGACAGCTGGACAAGGCCCAGAGACTTCCTTATGCAGCATGAAACCTTCTGGGTCTCCCCATATCATCTCCCTCCAGTGCTGCTGTATGCACCATGGCTGGTGGCAGTGGCTGCTGCTGGTTTGCCCCATAATCTCAGAAGAGCAAGCCAGACTGCGCAAAGGGCTCTCTAACATTTCTCCAAACAGTACTCTGAAAAGGGAGAGAGCTGCAGGAAGGGAAGTGGATCGAGGGTGGGAACGTTGTCTGTGCTTCTCGAACATCAAGAACCAGGCCTTTGACTTGGCTGTAGCGTGACCTGCTAGGTCACTGATGCCTCTTAGGGATGAAGCAGTCAGTCAGACATTGCGATTGTCTGCAAATGAGGCAAATTCTTTGGTTGTCCTTCAGTTCCATCTTAATAGAAGAGAATTTGACCTGCTTCCGTTCTGCTCCCAGTGAGCTAGGCAGGCCAGTGCAAGCTCTGGTATAAATCCAGGGTGCTCCACTGCTGCATGTGGGCTAGACTAATCCCATGTCCCTCCCCATTTGCTCTTTTGTTCCCCCTTGGCGAAGTTCCAATACTGGCTGGTTTCACCCCATTCTCCTCATTCCAGTGAATCCTTGGAGTGGCCAGGAGATAAATCAGGTAAAGGTGACGTTAAGCAGGTAGGGACTGTCAGGGCCAGGGCCTGCAATGCTGCAGCAGGTTTCCTTCCTGTAGACTGTACTTCCAGCTCTGCCCTTCCCAGTATGCCTCCAGGCCCCAGCTTGCTCTCCTTTGCTGACTGCTCCACACAGCCCCACGTCAGTTCTATAAGCAGAAAATTATCCCCAGACACTGCAAGCCAAAGATAACATCCCTCTGTCCCTGCTCAGATGCCTGGGTATCTCCTTTGAGCTTGCAAGGCCACAAAGCCTGCAATCTGTCAGCATACCTGTAGGACGTACCAGCACATGTCCTGCCATGTTCCCTCCACAACAAGCATGGTCTGTCTGGGGTCACCTCTCGGAGCCAGTACGTCCCTTTGCCCCAGCATTCATGGTGATAAGATCTGCTGAGACAGTTCGCAGTGAACCAAGGAGCCCCCATTCCCTCCTTTCCAGGGTGAAGCCTCCAGGCAAGAGGGAGGGATTTCTGAGCGCTTTGGATTTTGTTATTGCATCTCTAAAATATTTTTAGTGCTCGTAAAAGTGAGAAACTGGGAGAGACCCAGCTAGGGCCAGTACAGTACAACTCTTACCCAGAGCCCTCCCGAGGCACCTAAGACCTGACCAGTGCCAGCCCAGTCCCATGTCTCCAGAGCAGAAGGGCAAATAAACCTTTCCTTCTCCTTCCTGAGTCATCCAGCTGATTTTCTCAGGGGACCTAGGGCAGGTGGGGGCTGGAGGAGCCTCCCTGAGTCATTTCTGATAACCATACCTGGGGTATTACTTTGAAACTAAACTGCAACCATCTGCTTACAGGCTTAGCAGGGTACAATGAAGGCAGTGCTGCCTCCCATATAAGTTTATTGACACCTACACACTCGTGGGGATGTGCACACTGAGGCTCAAGGGTCCTAATTTCTAAGAGAGGAAGCAAAGTGTATGTGTTGGGCACACTGCCCTGCCAGAGAGCAGGGGATTGCCTGCAGCAGTAGCTCTCCCTCCACAGCCCCAGCTCCAGCCACCTCTGCCACTGGGAGCCAGTGGTGCAGAGTGGGGACCTAGATCTGGCATTACAAGTAGATGGACAGCTTGCTACGGATCTAGTGCTTAGCTGCCACACTAATGGGCACAGGACATGATGGGCCAAATTCAGTGGTGATGTAGGCAAGCAGTCCCTCTGCTAGGCCATGCACTGGCTCACACTGGCATGGAGTTTCCAACAGAACTTTTAAGCAGCTTGGCACTTGTGACTGGGGTGTGAAATCTACCCCATACATCATATGGTGCAGTTAGGTACCTTACAGGATGGACACAAAGGACTTGGTCTAACCCACTCTAGGAAACCCTCTACCTGCAAAGCTGCAGAGGCACCTGTGATCAGAGGGCGCACAGGTTGGGCAGGGGCCAGGCACTGCTGGGCTGGCAGGAGACTCCCTGTAGAGCTTAACACTCCTAATAGCCCCCTAGGTCTGCCTAACGCAGACTCTAGTGTGACCACACTACCTTAGGGGAGCCCTTGTTCACTTGCTTTGCTCCTGGGGCAGCGTAAGGAAGCAACACTTCCTGCAGTTGTTGCCAATGACGGCCAGTCAGGCAGGGCGAGCTGTATGGCTGCCATGCAGAAAGGAACCTCAGTAAGGTTCCTCTCCTCAAGAGGTTATCATGAGAGTAACCCACTGGGGCCAGCTCCATCAGTTTGCCTCTTTAAGCGGTATATAAGTTCAAGAGGACTCTATGCTGCATGTACCCTGCACTGTCCCCTTTCAGGGTTGCATTCCCAAGTCTCTCCAGTAGCCGGTGGCTAAGAGTGCTGTCTGCCTCAGCCTTTCTTGTATTGACCAGACCCTGCAAAGGAGGCTTGCGAGAAGCCAGTCCAGGCTGTCACACTGTTGGCAGGTGAGAGTGAATAAGGATTCAGCCCCTGTATGCAGGGCAGCCAGCAGAGCATGCCGGCTCTGATCAGACTGCAGCAGCAAAGTGCCGATCTGCAGGTTGATAAGGAGGGGCAATGCGAGGCAGTGCAACAAGGTGAGACTATCAGGCCAGTGGAAAGGCTATTATCATTTGCCCTCTGCTTCCATAATGGGAGCGCTGTGCTCAGACACAGGGGAGAGAGGCAGGGGGTAGAGCAGGTGGGAAGGAGGTCAGTGAACAGAGCTGCTGCAGCACGGGAAGGCCCATGCGCAGGACCGTCAGGACTGCGGGAGCTCCCTCGTTCCCAGACTGTGCAGCACAGTCCCGTCTCTGCAGGGAGAGGGCTTAGCAAGCTGCTTTTCTGGGTTTACTGCTAGTTCAATGAGACCCCTGATTGGAAAGAACTGCAGTTTGGTTTCTTCTGCTAAAGGGCAATCACACAGAGTAATTACTGATGGCTATGCTGCCAGGCATTAGAAAGTTCCCTTACGTTATAAAATACTCCTTTGTGCCTCTGTGTTTCCTCCACTTGAAACTTCTAAGAGTTGCTCTAGGCCAGGGCTGAAGACTGGTCCTCCCACGTAGCTGGCAGGAGAACATACAACTGTCAACAGTGCTTCTTGTGATTAGGGCTCAGGTATTGTTTAGAGATTTCAGCTTCTTTCTGGCCTCCTGGTCTGTATGGCTGAGCACGCCCTGCAGAATCCATGTGTAATGGGAGACCCAAAAACATAGTGGGAGGCCTCTGAACAGCATCCCCGGAGGGACTGCTGATCCTCAGGAGAATGAACTCTGCTCTTGTTTCAGGTGAGGCAGGCGCCCTTTGGGTGTGCGAGGGCAGTGCGTCCCCGCTAAGTGACCCAGGTCCTGCTGAAGCAGACTGAGGCTCTGTTTGTGCAGGTCCAAAGAGGGCTGGGCAGACAGAGGCCTGTTGGTGCAGGAAGCAGCAGGTCCCTCAGTATAATAGGCATGATGGTACGGACCCTCAGGGTATGGAGACCTATGGAGATCATCAAAGACAGCCAATGCACAGTGAGCCCTAACTGACAGGCAGGAACATGGTGTGCAGACACACAGCGTAAGAGTCAGGTCACACATTGGGGTTTGGAGCTACTGCCTGCACCCATGTCCCTAACACTGTTCTGGTGACAAGCACAGGGCCAGAGCCTGGAAAAGGGAGTTCAGCCAGCCCTTTCAAGCTGCAGGAACACTGTGCTGAAGTGCTGAACTGGCCAGCTCTAGTCCTCAGCCATGGGTTCCCTTTTTCTCAGCCTCTCTGTAGATGGGAGGGGAGCAGTGCCAGTCCAGTCCCTTGCAGAGACAAGTGCAGTACCGAATTCTGGCTCCAACCTCTCAGCAGTTCCCTGGGGCTGGAGGAAGGAGCCTGTGTCCCAGTGCTCTCCCACAGGCTGGCTAAAGGAACCAGCCTGGCATACCAGACTGAGTTATTGGGACTGATGTTGGCCCAGCAGATCATGTTTCAAGATATTGCTTAGTCCTTTTCAATGTATAACATATTTTCCCTCATCCCCTGCAAAGAAGGTTCATTTCAGATGCTGCCTTGGTCTGTAATGAATTTGCCATATAGCTCAGCTGCTGGGCAGCATCAGGGCTTACTTGCTGTCTTACTCCCAGTTAACCCTCCATGGTGCATCTTAATTTGCTAGCTGATTCCTCTGCCAATAAGAGGTGCTCTTTGCTTCTGAGTTGCATTTCCTCAACTCTTTCCAAAGATACCTCTGCCCTGCTGCCTGCATGGGGCCCAAACCTCTCAAATGAGATTTGAGAATGATTTTGTGTTGCCATCACTGTCTCCAAGACTATCCACCACATTTTTCTGCCATCTGTCATTTTGAGAAGAAAGCAAACAAGAAATAAAGATAAACTCAAATTATTGCCTCATTAACATGGAAATCAATACCGTTTGCTGAGCCTGCAGGCCACAGTTAGATGCCATCAGCAAATTTGGGCAGCTTGCCTGGGTTGCAGTCTTTCATCTACTGACAGGCACCTCTGGGACCTTCAGCTGCAGGAAGGAACTGTGATCTGCTTGAAGGACTTGCCTCAATCTTTGGGAAAAGAGCACATGGTTCTGCTGAGGCTTGAAGCACTGTCAAAACAATGAAAAAATGGAGTGTTGTGTTTATGCTTATTAATGTAACACTAAAGAAAGTCCCACACCAGAAATGTCTTGTGCTCTTTCACGTGGAATGGAAAAATCTATCTTTTTCCATTCACCTTCCTCGTGTTTCCCCTCTTTTCCACGCAGCACTGGAGTGCAGTGCAGATGCAGTGAACATGCTGGAGGGGCCGAAAGATATCAGCTGTGAGGAGGGGACATGGCCAAGCTGAGCTGAGCCCTGCTGGGCAACAGTGCTTTCTCCAAGGGTGCTTGGAGAAGCCGAGCCATCTGGAGGCTGCAGGGCACTGAGGTCTCCAACCCCATCTCTGGCATCATCTCAGAGCTACTGCCCTGGTTCATAGAGCTTGTGCTAGTCCCAGTTCAGCTTGTCTTGCCAGGATGATGTGCTGGGTAAAACAATCTGGGAAATGAAGGGATATATGTCAGTTCTATATCCCTGTAAATATATGGCAGCCTTGGCAGGGCCATTGCATGTCTACCTGATCCTGGCATTGGTTTAAAGCATTTATATTCCTCTTCCTCCTGGAACAGTGCCGCAAACTTCTTTCCCCAACATATACTGCAATACCCATGCCCAACCCAGTGATTCAGGCTGCCTTGACAAGGATATGGGGAGGCCCCACAATTCATTTTCTCCTGATCATTTAAAGGGAATTTGGACCCTGAGCTCAGCCGATTTGCCCTTGGTCGGACAGAGCTGTCGACAGGGCAGTGAAAAGGGAGCGGGCAGCCCCTGGGCAGCCCCCAGCTCTGTCAGGGCTGCATCTCCCCAACTCCACATCCAGAGCCTGGCAGAGGCTCATTGGAGGAAACGAGCCCCTGTAATAGTTTGGTGTTGCCCAAGAGGCTCTGGGAGTTGCCCCGCACGGGGTGGCAGGCCCAGCCCCATTTACCTTCTCCCTAGCTTACAAGGTGTGATTGATTGTCCAGATGCATGCCAGAAAGCAAGGAGGAAGGTCTCACCACCCTTCCCTGCCCATAGGGAGAAAGGCCTCCTTGGGCTGCTGTTCTGCTCCATGAGACAGGAGGGACCTGTGAGGGGACAGTGCGGCGGCTGACGCCTGGGCGAGGGTGAGGGGTGCTCTGCCTTCATCCTTGGTACTGGCTGGGAAAGGGCATATGCAGAGCCAGATCCATGATGAGGGAAGCAGGCCACCAGCCTCACTGTGTCATGTAGGAAGGGAGGGTGCTCAGGGCAGCAGGTGCTGAGGGTCAGGACGCCTGGGTCCAGTCCTGATCCTGAAAGGGGAAAGGAAGGGGTGTGGGGCAGGGGAGAGCAGGAGTCAGGATGCCTGGACTCTCCACTCCCTGCTGGGCACCAGCCTCACACCTCTTGCAGTCACCCTCAGAGGCAGGGCTCAGAGGTGTTTGGAGTAGCTCAGAGGAAAGGTGCTGGAGACCTGTCCCTCCTCCTGGGGAGGAAGGAGGGTGAGAGCAAGTCTGTTGAACCTCCCGCACTCTGAAACGTGATCCTGCTAGAGGCACCTCCCTGGGCCCCACCTTGCACTCTCATACTTATATATGTCGCCTGCCTTCCGCGGGTGCGGGGGATGCGGGCTCACACGTTCTGCCGGCCCCCCAGGGATCTCTGTGGATGGAGCGGCCGAGGCACCAGGGGATGGCAAAGAACACGTACATGCGCTGGCGCCTCCCGCTTGTCTGCCTCCTCTGGGAGGTGGCCATGATCATCCTTTTTGGGGTCTTTGTGCGCTTTGGTCCTGAAGCTGATGCACACTGGGAGGAAGAGAAGCAAGAGATGAATGTGACCAGTGACATAGAGAATGATTTCTACTTCCGATACCCATGTGAGTATTTGGGAACCCTAGTCTGAGTGTTGGCTGGCCCCATCCCTCAACACTGCATGTATCTGCAAATGCTGCTCCCAGCACCACCCTCCCCACCATCCCAGCCCCAGTTGCAGGGTCCCTCCTGCTGGACCAACCCATCTCTCTGCTATTTGGCTGTGGTCCTTAAGGTCTTCCCAGGACCTTGTTCTTTGCGGGTGAGGGCTGTAATTTGGAGAGGTGCCTGCTAGCTCCGGGGTGGAGCTGGGCTCCTCGACAAGCTCCTGAGACTGCCGTCCCTGCAAGAAGGGGAAGTAAGGGCAGGCCTCAGAAATGGCAGTGAGAGACGGGCTTAGATCTTCCATATTACATGAATGAACACCCCTAGAATGGCTCTCAGCAGAACTCTTGAGGAGAAAGGGAAGGAAGAGCCCTGGGCCATGTTACAGGACTGTGAGTTGCTGTCTGACCTCTGCTACAACAAGCTCAGCATGTATCCACTACCCAGAAAATGGCTTCATTGCCCCACAGCTCTATGTATGGATTTGGGAGAAGGTGAAGGGGAAGTTTTAGAAGGACAAGCCCTTGCCAAGCGCTTCTTTTGTCTTCCCCAGATATATCTGACTTGGGACACAGCCTGTCGGAGGTGATGTCTCCACCTGGAGAATCAGGCTCTTGCCTTGGGGCTGGTCTGAGACTTAGCAAAGAGCAAGAGAAAAGCCTTGTGGCTTCCTGGTGCTCTTGGGGCACTGTCAACAGGGTACTGTGATACCAGTAAATGACGTCTTTTTTCCAGGAATAGGGCTGACGTGTTCTCAGCACCTTTCAAATTTCGGCTTGCTGCCTCCTCCCTTGGCTCTGGATCTGAGCAAGCTTTTCTGTGCATACAGAGGAACGGCTGTCTAAATCCTGTGACATCTTCCTCCCCTTCCTATGTCCTCCCCCTCACTAGTAAATTACCCTTTAGTTACTGCCATTTTGATGCTGGAGATCTCCTGACCTGCCAGGTTCCCAGGGCTCTTCAGTCACTGCATCATATTGCAGTAGGGGTTTTTCAGGTGCTTAAAGCCTTTTTGACCAGGCAGTGTGTTTGGCTGGATTTGATCTCCAGTGTTGGTCATCTTCTTTGTCAACTGTTGGAAACACTCTGCTTCTGTAGGCAATTGTTTCCAAGGAAGCAACAGGCCTGAGTCATGGATCTATTTAAAACATTAAAAACACCATCTAAATCAAAGGAGCTATAGAAACCTGTACCTGCTGAGGATTAGCTATTTCAGAGAAGGATTTGCTTACAAAAACCAGTCGTTCAGTCGTTCAGCTGGCATTCTGGTTAGTCTAAGGCCATGACTCCCCTGAGCTCTTTGTCAAGATCCTGCCCTTTGGACTAACCCCACACAGGTCTGTGTGAAGCAGCAGCGGTGCACAAGTGCTGTTGTCATCGTAATGCTGGGAGGACATCAGGGAGGCGAGTTTTTAGGCCAAGGAGCTTGTAGGAGCTAGCAATGTTATATCTCTCTTATGCTCATAACCCAGCTTTGCTCCACAGCACTAAATATTCTCCCTCAAATGGCTTAACAGATTCACATAATTAAATCAACTTCAGAGCAACTGTTCTCAGTTTAACTTTGAATTCTGTTTCTATTTCAGACCTGAGGAAGGGCTCATGTGCCCAAAAGCAGAGCTGTTTTTTCCCCATTATCTAATCAGAAATACTCTCTTTCTGTCTCTCATTCTCTCTCTCTCTCTCTCTCTCTCTCTCTTTCTCTGCAAAGATGGTCAAATGTGGCAAGATGACAGAGCCCTGGCATTTTGATCTTTGTGTCCATCCAGCTCTGCTTAGAAGAGACTGAGATGGTTAAACACATACGGATCATTTGCCTTAATGTTTCTGTGACTGCAGGATCTGTCTGCAATGGCAAAGATGTTGCAGTGGGAAAGGCATGACAAACTGAAGAGTCCTCCAAGCCCAGAGATGATTAGGAAATCCAAGCAGGAGGAAGCCTGCGTGCAGTTGTATTAGTGGCGCCCATTTCCACGACTGCCAGTTCACCTCCAGTCAGCACTACAATTTCTTTTAGTTTTGAATAACGTGTTGATATTCCATAATGGGTGAATCATCTGCTCTCTAGGGGAAAGAAATGAGATTCTTCGGTACAGGTAGTATTCCCAAAGCCCAAACACTTCTCCTTGATAGCAATGGCAATTGCCTTCCCTCAAAAGCAAGGTCACAAAAACTTTAGGGCTTAGAAGCGCCTGGGCTACTTGTGAGTCACAAAAACATGTTATTCTTCTCAAGGGAAAACAAAAGCAAGGCTTTAGACTGCATGCAGTTTGAGGAAAGACCTGCTCTTCCTTCTGTGTTTGTACAGGGTGTAATACACAATCAGGATCCTCTGTGTTTTTGGAGGATGCACAGTCTGCAACCTTAATTTTGACCTACATATTTCTGCTTTCAGAAGGATTCAGCAGGAGTATATAATGCAAATGGCAGCAGATCATTCTAGCTGTGTATTTTGCTGCTTATCCTTGAGAAGAGAGGTGGTGAAAATAAATACAGCTACAAAGGGAAAGTGTGTGTGATTGCATGGTAAAATCAGAGTTACGAAGACTGGTTCTTAGGACATGCAGAGAAGTGCACTTGAAGTGATCTCTGCTGAACAGTGTCAGCTGCAGGTCTTGTCTCCTTGCTCTTTTGCAAGGAATTTCATAGGGGTGGGGAGCATTTTTAGAAACAAGAAAATTAACCTGTCTCTGCAACTTGGCACTACACTGCTGGAGCCTGTCCAAATGCTTGTCCTTATACAAGTTGCAAGATCTTGGAAAGTACCAATGGACAGAAGCTAAGACTTCTGCAGAGTTACATCTCACCCAAATCCTCATCCAGCCCTCAGTGGAAGCAATGGATACAGTCCCATTGTCCCTGCAGGAGCTGATCCAGGCCTGCTGGGCTCCCTGCACGCTAAAGGGCCAGCACAGGTTAGCGGTAGAGCAGATTCTCAGTTACTAAATTTCTTTGGCTCTGACCTTATACCTTGTACCTGAGGCACACAGTCTTTGCTGGCTATAGAGGCTATAGTGTTCTGTGCACTGCATAATGCAGAAATTGCTGATGTAGCTCTGTATGTGCTTTGTTCACCTCTTCTACAGTGTTGGTTTGCTGGTGGGTGTCTCCTGGCAGGGGAACCCCGTCTCGGGTGTCCTGCTCTTTTCATGGGCAGAGCAGTCTCCAGTGTGAGGGTATGCATGATTTAATTTGTAATTATGCAGCTTTTCAGCTCACTTAATTGCAAAGTGATGCTTATCTGAAAGAAACAATGCAACATTAAAAAGTAAACCAGGTTTATTGCACCAAGAATTTCTCTCAAGAGGCTCACAGTCCCACAGGTACAGTTTCCCCCAGGGAAGGGCATCTCAGGGACAAGAGTTAGCAGGTATGAGCACTCTTGGAAGAACTGGATATCTCTGGTGGGGCTGACTCTTGCTCCAGACTGAAGGGAACAATTAAGCAGTGAAACTCTCAGAAAGTGAGATCCTGGTGTCAGGCATATTTTGCCACTGACTTCAGTGAAGCGAGGGTCTCCACTACAACAGGAGAGGGAGAGCGCGCCTCTGTTCCAGCACTGCTCAGAGCTCATCTTTCCACATGCTACTTCCTATGTCAAAGGGAGACCCCTTAGATCAGTTCAAGGGAACAAGCCAGAAACAGTTGCATAGCTATCACTATAAATTCCAACAGTCACCACTTCTCTCAGCAAGGTTAGCTCTGACAGCTGGAAGAAGCAATGGTTACAAGCACTGTGCTGTGGATTGGCCTGCAGAGGTTGATGGTCAGAAAAATTACAGTTTACTGTTTAATTAAAAAAAAAAAAAAGTAAGTTTCTATTGTTACTATACTCTTCCCTAAATATTTGCTCCAAGCTATCAACAGGGCCAGGATGCTTGGCATGATGGGCCTACTCAAAATGACCATTCATGTGCTTTTAACAAAACCAGGACACTATTCATTTTACTTGCATTTTCTCAGTTTTTGAAAAAACAAGGGAAAAAAACAATTTGAATCGAAAAATATTTTCCTTTGCACACTCCTTTAGACTCTCCAGTCTTCCCTTGCAAACTGCTTTTAGTAAACATTTTTGGCTTTCAAGACTGAATTTTTTAACCAAAAGCCAGTTTCCAAAAGCTGAGCAGTCTTCAGACTTAGAAATGAGGGGGCATGTGAAAAACACACATATTTTTCCCTTGAATTTCTTCCCCACTGTCATTGACATACTTAGTTTCTCTGCACTGCTGAATTCAAACGGCATTTGCGGCCCTACCTTCCCCTGCAGAGCTGATGATTCCTTCCCTTGGCACAGCTTTCCAGGACGTCCATGTGATGATCTTTGTGGGCTTTGGCTTCCTCATGATGTTCCTCAAGCGTTATGGATTCGGAGCTGTGGGTTTCAATTTCCTCCTCGCTGCCTTTGGGATCCAGTGGGCTCTCCTGATGCAAGGCTGGTTCCACTCTTTCAAGACTGGAAAGATCCTCATTGGAGTGGAGAAGTAAGGAGAGACATGGGCTCTGGGGTGCCACCTCTGGGCTGGGCAGTGGGCAAGCTGGGATGGGAGCCAAGCAGCTGGGAGCGCCTGTCCCTGTGTTATATGCAAAAGACAGTCCTGAAACTGTTGTCTTCCTTCCGTGGACCCTAAAGAGCATGTTGCATAAGGAAAGCTCTTTGGCCTGATTTCCCTCCACCAATGCAGCAGAGTGGGGTTCTGCATACCTTCAGCCGCTTTCCACCTTTTACCCCAAAGGTGGCTGCTATTATGGAGGTACTGTTCAATTCGAAATGTGAGATGAGAATCATCTCTTACTCCCCAAGCCAAGCACCAGGGACCCCAGTCCTAAGAACTTACATGATCCTGCATTTTATTGTTCAAATAATTTGGGAGAAAGCACCTTAATTGGACAATATGTCAGGATGTGAGGAAGGTCAGTGGGAAATCCAGGGCTGGCTCCTAATCACCTATTTGTCCTGGGCTGGGATTCTCTAGAGCTGGGGTGGGTAAGGGTGAGTTATGGGATAGTACTTCCTTATTAAACCATAATTTTCCTTTCTCTCTTTCAGTCTGATCAATGCTGATTTCTGTGTGGGCTCTGTGTGCATTGCCTTTGGGGCCATCCTGGGCAAAACTAGCCCCATACAGCTCCTCGTCATGACTTTGTTTCAAGTCACGCTCTTTGCAGTGAATGAGTACATCCTCCTCAACCTGCTTCATGTAAGGCTTTCCTTTAGGCAGCACCAACTTGGTTCTGTTTCTTCCTCCCTGCATGTTTCTTCAAAATGTCTCCCTTTGCTATGGCTCCACCAAGCCATTGCTTTCATAAGCATTTGAAATGCAATAATTTAGGCAGAAAAAGTAAAAGCATTAGAAAGGAGGGGGATGGCAGGAGCCACTCCCCTGTGGTCTGACCCCTCCTTTCCCTGAGAAAGGAGATTTCCCAGGGTTTTACATACAAGCCTGATGAGTCAAGAGCCCTGGGTCCCTCTACTAAGGCTCCCAAGGCAGCCAAGGAGTCTTGACGCAAAGGGCCAGTCATTCTCTTTATGTCTGTCAGAGATTTCCCTCTTGGCTGCTTCCCCTGCTGGAATATGGGCTTTGTAGAAGGAAATCAGATGACAAAGTGGATGGGATGTCTGCTGACAGAGGCAGGGTTCCTGCGGTCTGAGAGAGGATTTGGGGGTCTGGAAAGCAAAGAGGCTCCCAGAAGACCTGAGCACACGTGGGAGCCAACCTGGCATGAGCGAAATGATGGCGAAGCCTTGGAAGAAATAGAGCTTTATTTATTTCTAACTGCCAGTCGGAATTTCATTTTCCTGGTGTGAGGGATGAAAACACACTTGTAGAACCAGAGAGAAAGTAGGAGGTGAAGCTGAGAGCCTGAGCAATGGGGACCCTGGAGTAACTCTCACACTGGGGAAAAGGAACTCTTGGGGAGCCACTAGCCTGGTAGTTTGAAACATGAGGCTGGGATCCTTCGCCGATGCTTATCAGCAGTGATGTGAAAAGGGGAATTCTCGTCTGACAGCCTGATGATTATCTTGACTGTGTGCCTTTGAAATACCCTCTGTGATTCCCTCCAGCCTCATTACATCATGTAAATGAGTCCAGACAGCAGCCATGCACAGAGGTTCGGCTCTTGCTGTCTTGTGTGGCTGCTTCTTACCCCATCTCTGTAGGTGATGCTTCTGACACCAGCTCTGGGCAAATGCAGCTAACGAGAGAAAACTGCAGCAGCTGCAGGAGTCCTGAGGCAGATAGAAAAGTAGAAAAGTAATGCAACCACAACCACAAATGTTTGAGGCAATAAGGCAGAGGAGGAGAGGAGGACAAAGATTTGGAGAGAGGTTATTGGTGTGCTTTATCAAAGATGGCCTAGTGCCACCATACTGAGCCCATTCCCCACTGCCAGAGCACTCAGGGACAGCAAGGACTCTTGATTCAATCCCTCGCAAGCCAGCAGGAAGTCTGCATTCACAACAAGCACCACCAGTGTTCAAGGGGAAGTGCTTCAGGAACTAGATCTTACTCCTGTCTGTTTCTGCTTGTAATACTTGTGGCTTTTTAATATTTGTATAAGAATCCTGAGGTGAAAGGGATAAACTATTCTGTATTTAATGCTCAGTCCTGCGCCTATTTCATCTGCTGGTGATGGAAGAAGGTTAATCCTGGTTTGTTTTAAGGATATTGTTGCAACCCACTTGTCATTGGGACAGGTCAGAAATTCTCTTCTGCCTTGATGCCTTCCAAGGAGGAGCTGAGAGGAATGGCATGGCCATACACAGGACCAAAAGAGCAGAATAAACAGCAGGACTGGAGCATTTTTGTCCCTCTCTCCCCATGACCAAGTGCAGGCTGGAAATTGGGCAGACAAGCTGGGCATGATGCAAACCAGATCTCTTTTCCAGAATAAGTGGAGATTCCAGAAGGGAACTTCTGTTTTTCCATGGCTGTAGGTTAAAGATGCAGGTGGCTCCATGACCATTCACACCTTTGGGGCCTACTTTGGCCTGACCGTGACACGCATCCTGTACAGACCCAACCTGGAGCAGAGTAAGGACAAGCAGGGCTCTGTGTACCACTCTGACCTCTTCGCTATGATCGGTGAGTCAACCTCAGCCTCAGTGGAGTTGGTATTTGTGTACTGCTCAGCTACAGTGAGCTGGTCCCTCCTATGTCTCTGGGGAAACCGGACTGAAACTAGGGCCTGGTACTGAGGAACACTATATCCCACTTTTTGGCAATTCAGAGCTACCCAGCGCCCTTCATCAGGGCTTGGGTTGAGATGGTGCCTGGGAAAACAAGTAAGCGTTTTGGTTTCCCTCCTCTGCCAGCATCTCCTGATGCTGTGGGGGGAACAGTGCTGGGGCAGCAAGACTCGTGAACCCATGGATTTAACTTCTCTGTGCAAAGAAAGATCTTCCTTTTAGGGATTTTTCAATCCCTGTATTCTTTCTTTTCCCTTTCTGTTCTTTGTCCCCACCTCACCATCGCATCAGGTACCCTGTATCTGTGGATGTACTGGCCAAGTTTTAACTCAGCCATTTCTGAACATGGGGATGCCCAGCACCGAGCTGCCATTAACACGTACTGCTCACTGGCTGCTTGTGTCCTCACTACAATGGCCTTCTCCAGCATGCTGCAGAAGAAAGGCAAGCTTGACATGGTAAGCTGGGAGCAAAGAGCCTTGTGCTGCCCAGAGGACTTGTCACTAGGTTGATCAAGGGACCAGAAAGGGATTGACACTTTTAATTTGCTGAAAAGGTACTGCATTTCAGGGCATGATGGTGCAAGCAGCCCCCAGCCAGAAAACCAGAGGCTATTCGAAATAAGCAGGCAGGTAGCGAATCCTGTGGTGCTCAAGGCATGCAGGGGAAAGAACTGGGTGATGCTCTGCACATGGTGGACCTAAGGCACAGCAGGGCCATACACACATCAACGTGCTGTGCCAAGAAAGCTTCTGATGGGCATGTTGCAGAGCTGTGTTTGGCAGCATTCTCCAGCAAGCCAAGCAGGGCCTGTGCGGCAGCTTGTAAGCAATCAGGGGGCTGACTTGTACATGTTATGTGTGTGGGTGCACAACTGTGTGACAGCAGAGCCTGCGTGACACACGGGTGAGACAATTTCCATCTCATCACAACTCCCCACCCAGATTTGTGGATGCAAGGAGTGTGTGTGGTATGGGGAGTGGGAGTCTATGTGCTGCTGTGCTGCAACAGAGGCTGCCTGTTCTTCTTCTTTTGTTTTTCTCCAGCAAGCAGGAAAATGGGCCCTGATATTTCCTCTGGAAGTATTTTCAGAGCTGATTCTCCTGCTTTACCATCTGCACCATCCCTGAGCAATTGGGATCTCTCTGAGATAATAAGACAAGACGGTTACTTCTGCAGGTTCACATCCAGAATGCAACACTGGCTGGCGGCGTGGCTGTGGGCACAAGTGCGGAGATGATGCTGACTCCATATGGCTCCCTCATTGTTGGGTTCATCTGTGGCATCGTGTCCACAGTGGGGTATGTCTACCTCACGGTGAGTGCTGTGTGGGGGATTGCAGCCCTGGTCCTGCTAAGGAGACCAGGAATGGATTCATTTCCCTTTGATGGTTCCTGCTTTCCACTGTCCCTTATGGAGACGCATTTGACTCCATTTACTGCCTCAAAATTCTCAGGAAGGCCCCAATAGGAGACTGTTTGGAGGATGTTTTCATTTCACCTTAAGCTTGGCTCAGTCATTGTCTGCAAGCCTTTAGTTCTTGAATGGAACCCATAATATCACTCTTCCTTCCCTGCTGATCCCAGTGCTCCATGGAAGGAACTAATTCCTTTCCAGACTGTGCTCATGTTCGTGATCTCTCTCTACTTCCCTTCCCCTCAGCCTGTTTTGGAGTCCAAGTTGCACATCCAGGACACATGTGGCATCCACAACCTCCATGGCATGCCAGGCCTTATTGGGGGCATTGTGGGAGCCATCACTGCAGCTGCAGCCACAGAGGATGTGTATGGAAAGGAAGGGTAAGACAGCTTGAGACTCTTCCATAACAATAGATTTTACCTGGGGCTCCTTGGGCTGGAAGATAGCATCAATTAATAGCTTTTGCTTTGTGTCCAGAACTGTCCCTTTCTCCCCTCAAGAACATGCAGTGGACTTGCTAATTTGGGCTTGCTGAATTGTGAGAGACTAATCTCTTGCAGCTGACACTTCTCTGGTGTCTTCAAAAGATGAGCCATAATCCCAATCCTTGGCATTGTTCTGGGGCACAATGGATGGGAGAAAGGTTCCTCTTTCTATCTCTGCATTGTTTTGAGGGTCAGGTAAAGGCTGAAGGTCTGAAATGTTTACATTTTGGGCTGCTCCTCCTAGTTAAAGCTTCATGTGTGGGGGGGGGTAGAGGAGGAGGAAGTGAGCAGTGTTTTCTGCCATTGCGACATTCTTCTAGTTCTCTGCAGAAGAGGGAGCTCTGAGTGAGCAGGGCACACACTTCTCCAGCCTGACTCAGCATAGCTTTCCTCCATCTGGGGAAGGTCTCCTGCCGGAAGCAATCCCCATCATTTCTGTCCTCTGCAGGTTTATCAAGGCCTTTGACTTCACTGGCAGCTACAAGACCTGGTCACCCAGTGTCCAAGGAGGTTTCCAGGCAGCTGGCATTGTTGTATCTTTGGTCATGGCTTTCGCTGGGGGGGCCCTTGTGGGTAAGCAGGAGGGGAGCATGGAGAGAGGAGGGTTGAGTTCAGCCTGTGGCTGAATTGGGCATTCATGTGCTCCTCCCTTTGACCGGATGGATCCTTCCTACTTACGCTGTGAGGGCTGCACCCTCCTGGCAGAAACAGCAACCCCAAGCTTGCTCACATCACTTGTGATAACCTGCAGATAGGACTGTCCCAAAGCCCACAGGGGTAGAGGGAACTAGGCAGCAAAGGGGGACTTTTGAATCCCAGGAAACTCGCATGGGTTTAGAGAAAAGGCGGATTAGTGGGGGTCAGATCACAGCCTTGGTTTCTGCTTGCAGGGAGATGGGGTTGGAGCTTGCGTTAGTCCAGTACTAAGCAACGTGATAGCACTCGTTTTGTTCCCTTTGCTGTCTGGACTGGTGGACTCTGGCCATCTTCTCCCATCCAACATGTCATTGCTGCCGCTTTGTGGGCAGCTGGAGCATGGCAGAAACCCTCTCTTGCCTCCTTCCCACCTTCCCGATCAGGACGGCCTCTTCTGGGATAGCTCAGGGTTGTGAGCAAGCAGCAGGTCTCTGTTTAGGGCCCACTCACCCGCTGTCAGTAGTCGCATGGAGTTCATGGCTAATAGGAGAGGAAACACCTACTCCCCCACACAGTCGTCCTCCTGGTACTGCATGATGCAGACGTGCTCCTTTGAGAGTCCCCCTGCTAGAACAAGATGGAGAAATTGGACCCGTCTGGCTGGCAGGGAGAGGAGACCAGGGAAGGCCCCAAGCAAAGGGTCCTGGATACTAATTCAGGGTCACTTCCTTACAACGGGGAGGGAGCCCTGCCCCACACCCCCGGGGGGCTTATGCCCCCCTGCCTCACGGCCTGCTTTGGTGCTTCCAGGAGGCATCCTGAAGCTGCCGATCTGGGGCGATCCCGCAGACGAGACCTGCTTTGAGGATGACATCTACTGGGAGGTGAGCCATGGGGATAAGGGACCCTCCCGGTCCCGGGGACAAAGCGGGACCAGGCGTTTGGGGTTGTGGTTGGCGGGGCTGAGGCAAAGGGCTTGGAGTCAGGGCTGGTGGGGCTGAGGTGGGGGATGGGGTTGGAATCAGTGGGGCTCCAGTGGGGGAGTGGGTTGGGGTGGGTTCAGCGGAGGCGGGGGTGTGGGTCAGAATCGGTGGGGCTGAGGTGGGGGTGTGGGGTTGGGTTGGTGGCACTGAGACAGGGGTGTGGGTCAGAATTGGTGGGGTGGAGGCGGGGGTGAGGGTCAGAATTGGTGGGGCGGAGGTGTGGGTCAGGGTTGGCAGGGTGGAGGCAGGGGTGTGGGTCTGAATCGGTGGGGCTGAGGTGGAGGTGTGGGCCGGGGTCGGTGGTCCTGAGGCAGGGATGTGGGTCGGGGTCGGTGGGGCGGAGGCGGGGGTGTGGGTCAGAATCGGTGGGGTGGAGGCGGGGGTG